>NC_033796.1:111443282-111456690 GCF_001876935.1 Asparagus officinalis
GCTTTTTAATATTAATCAAATTAAGTGGTTAGTGCAAGTTATGGTGACATCACTTAAGTCGATAGAGTCTTACTCTCCTCTCATCTCCTCTCTGCTCTTCTCTCTCCTGTCTATATATATATAGTAATCATATATATATATATCATATATATATATATATATATATATATATATTATATATATATATATAGTATATATATATATAATATATATATATATAACCCTAATGTTGTAAAATTATCATCAAACTAGAATGTGTGGTAGCCCACAACATTAACAAGTTGGGCTCCATGGTCATCTACAGGTCATGCGCTCCTCAAACATCAAAAAAGATTTACGTTGGTTCTAAGTGAGACCCTAATCTTGTAAAATTATCTTCAAACTAGAATGTGTGGTAGCCCACAACATTAACAAGTTGGACTTCATGGTCATCTACAGGCCGGTCATGCGCTCCTCATACATCAAAAAGATTTATATATGTTGGTTCTTTGATGGGATAGTGAAGTTTGCTTCAACAAGGAGAAATTTTAGTTCCTTATCTTTATTTTGATGCACAGTCAAGATCACAACTGTTAGCATCCGAGCACTTTAACTCAAAAAATTTCAGTAATATTTGATGGGATCACACCAACTTAGCTTTGTCTGTTCATGAAGTTACATCAGTTGTCAATGAAGTTATATTCGTAAATATTTGGATAAGTTTGATGGATAAAAGTAGGATGCATTAAATTAATATTCATTAATTATATGCACATTTCTATCATACGATATTCATGCTATTAGGAGTATCCCACATCCATTTAGGGGCTGTTTGTTTTACCAAGGACTAGGAATAGGATTAGGAATCCTATTTAATTTATGGATTCCAACCTAATCCATAAAAATTTTATGGACAAGTTTGAGTTTTATGGAATCCCACTTTTTTTGGCTTTTAATGTTTGTTTCACCCAAAGGATTAGTAATCTCACTTTTATAAAATTGGTCCAATTCCTAATACCATGTTTGGTTCAAGAAGAATATTTTTCTTGGGATCGTTACTGTAGCAATGACCATCTCAATTTTAATTTAAAAAAATACTGTAGCAACGGATTTAAGCCCCCAAAATCATATTTCCAGCAGCAAACATTGTAACAAAATTTACATATCACTGTAGCAACGGATTTAAGGCTCAAAAATCAGATTTTCAAGCAGCAAACACTGTAGCAACGGCCATTTCTTATACAAATCACTGTAGCAACGTCTATTTTAGGGGCATGGTGGCTATAAATTCACCTTGAGGCCTCACAAATAATCCCATCATTCTCATTTTTCAACAATAATAAAATTCCCAAGCTCTTCAATTTGCTGCCCCGACATCAAGGATGATATCAGAAGAGTGCTGGCAGAATTATGAAGTTTATTGCGACTGCAATCTCCGAACACCGATGAAAGTGTGCAAGAATGGAAAAAATAAGGGTAGGTGTTATTGGGGGTGTGCAAAATTCCCAAATAAAGAATGCAATTTTTTCGTATGGGCTGAAGAAAGAGGAGAGTCATCAAGCACCCAAGGAAGCCAATATGTCAAAGAAAATAGGTACGGAGATAAATATATCTTGCAATCAAAGAAGCTGAACAAAGAATTGAGACTTGTCGAAAATCAACTACTAGCTTGGAAAATTTCTGCAATTTCCTTAGCAATTTTTTGTGTTATTTTAATTATTACAAACTTCATGTCATGTACTTGTAATTGCAAAAACTATTGAGGATGTAATGCAAACTGTTGTTTGAATTGGGTACAAATTCTAATTGATATTGTATGGCTCAGTAATAGATCAACTTGTCATCATTGATTGCCCTACCTATAACTTACATGTTTATTACAGATTGCATTATAAGGATGAATTGCCTCGCCTAGACATTGTCAATTCAATGTAGGCTGCAATCTCATCCCCTCTTGCCTCATCTGGATATAATAAACGATGTAAGTTAGATTGCATTCTCAGTAAACGCTGATCATCATCATTGCCATATATCAACTGCAAGGAGCTGCACAAGCTCAAAACTAAACAGCAAGTAACCCACAGGCTCGGAAAAACAAAACAGCAGCATGGTGAGAATGTATGATGGGGAAAAACAAGCAACAAACCCCAGCTCCTGCAAGTACAAATCCAGCAACAAAACAGCAACAAACCTAGCAGCAGCAGGAGCTGCCAAACTGAGGAAAAACAGGCGCAAACCCCAGCTAGCAAGGAGCTACACAAGCTCAGAATAAAACAGCAACAATCCCATTAGCAAGGAGCTACACAAGCTCAAAAACAAAACATCAACAAACCCAGCAGACAGGGGGTAAACAAGCAACAAACTCCAGCTCCTGCAAGCACAAACTCAGCATGCAAGGAGCTACACAAGCTCAGAACGAAACAGCAACAAATCCCAGCTGCAAGGAGCTACACAAGCTCCAAAAACAAAACAACAACAACCCCAGCAGCAGCAGGAGTAAACAAGCAACAAACCCCAGCTGACAGGGGGCAAACAAGCAACAAACCCCAGCTCCTGCTACAGACGGGGTCAACAAGCACAAACCCTTCAACAAAACAGCAACAAACCCTTAGCTTCAGCAGCAGGAGCTGCAAAACTGGGGAAAAACAGGCACAAACCCCATTAGCAAGGAGCTACACAAGCTCAAAAACAAAACAACAACAACCCCATTAGCAAGGAGCTACACAAGCTCTAAACAAAAACAGCAGCAAACCCATCAAACAGGGGGTAAACAAGCAACAAACCCCACCAAGCCCTAGCACAAACCCAGCAACAAAACAACAACAAACCCAGCGACGACAGGAGCTTTCAAACTGAGGAAAAATAGGCACAAACCCCAGCTAGCAAGGAGCTAAACAAGCTCAGAATAAAACAGCAAGAACCCCATTAGCAAGGAGCTACACAAGCTCAAAAACAAAACAACAGCAAACCCATCAGATAGGGGGTAAACAAGCAACAAACCCCAGCTAATGCTAGCACAAACCCAGCAACAAAACAGCAACAAAACCAGCAGCAGCTTGAGCTGAAAAACTAGGGAAAAACAGGCACAAACCCTAGCTAGCAAGGAGCTACACAAGCTCAGAATAAAACAGCAACAACCCCATTAGCAAGGAGCTACACAAGCTCAAAAACAAAATAGCAGCAAACCCATCAGACATGGGGTAAACAAGCAACAAACCCCAGCTGATGCTAGCACAAACCCAGCAACAAAACAGCAACAAAACCAGCAGCATCTTGAGCTGCAAAACTGGGGAAAAACAGGCACAAACCCCAGCTAGCAAGGAGCTACACAAGCTCCAAAAAAGCCAACAACATATACGTGTGCACAACAAAATGCTCCATCCACATGTAATCCAAACCGCACAAATTAGTTAACAGTCCAACCTTGGTCATTAATCAGGTTGGTAATGTACCTCTGCTGACCTTCCTTTCCTTTTATGAAAAACCTTCTAGCTTCACGTTCATTGTCATATAAGTGATCTAAAATCCTATCCAGGAATTCCTCAGAGTATTCATCCCTATGTTCCTTCAACGCTGCAGCCAATTGTTCAGTCCAATGAACAATGTGTTGATTTCTCATGGACTGAGACATTGAGTCAACAAAGGCACATAACATTTCCTCTTCACGATTTGATTTTTTAGGTTTCTTGTTAGAAGATGAATTCATGTTGTCTTTACTCTTAGACTTACATCTAGTTGGTTGTTGTTCGTTACTGGCATCAGATTGTGGTGTACTTCCACTCTCCTCTGGAATTTCACTATCATCTTCAGGAATAGGTATGGACCTACTAGACCCAATGTTAGCATACACAGGCCTAACAAATTCACCCTTAGCTTGGTCATCACCCATGATAGTTTGTAAATTTTTGAAGTGAGGTAGGGGTTTGTTTATGTACGCTTTGAACTTAGATTTGGATTTGTCCTGCAACAACAAATAATCATAAGTTGTGAACCAAATGTATTAATTACTAACAATAATGTAGATGCTGAATGTTATACCTGAGACCACGATTTCAACGTTTCATCATCCAGTGTAATCATATTATTTGTTTCATCCCACCCAGCTCCACTTATATCAAGGCAAGCCTTCATGTCATTGAATTTGTTTCTCAAGCATTTCAAGTGGTTAATGACATGTATATGAGTGAAATCAGTCCTAAATTGCATGTTGATTTTCATCGCTGCCATTTTATAAGCTTCTGCCTTGAAGTTCTTGTCTGGCTTTAGCCCATCTAATACTAATTCTGCAAGATAAGGAATGAGAACGTCATCATGCTCTGGAAGCCAAAACTTATTAGCCACACCTCTTGATTTCAACCTTGCCCCCAGTCCCAATTTCTTATGAGCTAATTTTTTCCCTTTTTTTATTGGTGAAGTATGCTCCTCACAATCAACATCATGAATAACCTTCTCTACTGAATCCCTAGTGTTTGGTGAAAATTGATTGGGTCCACTACTTTGAGAACTAGCTGTGGGAAATAGCAAACCTTGTGGGCTGCTTAACATGCTCATGTATGACATTGGTTGCTGTGTCATTCCACCATAATTAGCATCATATAATGAGAATGGTGAGAATGTATGATGGGGTGAAGAGAAAGGTTGTGGTTGAACAAGCGTGAAGTTCATGTTTATGTTAGCAGCTAGATTTGGCGGAGCATTAGAATGAGAAGGCAGGGGCTACTTATCTGCCTTATTGTTAACCATACCTAATATATATTAAACAAGTAGACATTATTATTAAAGAAAGCAAAATCAATATATAATATGCATGCATTTAGCAATATGCGTTAAAAAAGAAATATACGAAACGCCTATATGTATAGAAACAACATGAAAAGGTCGAAGATGATAATCGTAGAAATGTTTAGTACATGCTAAGAAACATTAAAATGGATAGTTGCGAACAGTAAGAAAATAATACAAGTTATTATATCGAGATAGAATAAACATCACATTAAGCTAAAGCACTTTCTATTGTGTTACCACCATTATACTTTGCACAATAATCCACCCACATCGCCCAAGCAATTTGATCTCGTAGCTCCTTCCATTCATTTCTTGAATCTCGATCCTCTCTCTGTGTCCTAGTTTGAGTATAGTCCACCACACTTGAGTCATCGTCATTGGTCACTTCCCCATTATCTTCATCAATGTCTATATTTTCATTTAAAATATCATCATCTGGATCTTCTATAGCAATGAAATTGTTTAACACGGTACACGCTAGTACAATGTCCACTTGAGTGGGAAATGGATAATTTGGCTTCGCCGATAGTATTTTAAACCGGTTCTTCAATATACCAAATGTGCATTCAATTTTTGATCTTAAACTTGAATGCCTTAAATTAAACAACTCTTTTCTATTCTTTGGTGTCCTACCGGTGTGCTCTTTTAAATGATATCGTACACCGCGATATGGGGATATGAAGCCTGGCATTGTGGTGTATCCCGCGTCACATAGGTAATATTTACCTACATTACAATTAAACAATATCTTCATATAACACACTATTGTCAAGTATTTAATTTTTTCTTAATTGTGAACGAGTAAGAATTAATACCATCATAAACTCGAAGCCTGTAAGGTTGTGGTCTCGACAAAGCATCCTGTAATATCCTATAGTCATTTGCTGCTCCCTCCCACCCAGCTAGGACATAGGTGAATAGTTTATTAGGGGTGCATGCTGCTAGGACGTTTTGTGTCACACCTTTTCTCCCTCTAAAACGGGCAACTAGGTTACTGGGTAATACTGCGTCAACGTGTGTGCCATCTATCATACCAATGCAATCCTATAAAAAAAATATAAGTTATAATATATTCAATAAAATACATATTCACTTAAAACAGATGTTGAGGTGTATGTATTATTTTTACCTTGAAGTAAGGAAAATAATTTGGGTTGTTTGCAATCTCTGCAGGAACTTCATTTGGAGCTTGCTTCATATAGCGATCACGTAACCCATTCATTGCTTGTAGGACTTTATTGAAATACCTACTCACTGTTTCTCCCGATCTTATGAACTCAGTCCTTATTATTCTATTTTTAGTTTTATGCCCCACTATACTCAGGAACATAGCGAGCTCTTCTTCGACTTGTACATGTCTGGAATCCTTTAATAAACAATTTTCTTTCATTACTGTAGCAAGTTTAAAAAAGGCACTCGGTCTCATTCTAATGTAAGACCGACAACTATCACTATAGCCTTCCAATACACGTTTGAAGTGAGCTTCTCTGCAATAAATTTTTTGGATTTTTTTCCTCCTTCGTACAAGATGAAATTCTCTTGCGCTTAGCACGCATTCTCAGAATACATGTTATTATTGTGACCACCGCAGACACAGCTGTATTAGCACACATCCTCTTCAATTGTTCTTCATCTACGTTTTCCATCTAAATCCATTGTAAAATTAGCATATATTTACAACTTAACAGTAATATTGTTTGAAAACTAAAGATAATTAAATAACTAATAAAAATATTAAAATCATAAAACCATATATCTACATATCCACAAATATATATAAAGTAGTGAAACTTTCATTTCCTATTTTGCATCTTGAGCATGCACGCTGATCAAACAAATGTAATTAAGTTTTCCTTTCCATGGTTTAGTCATTTGAAATTCTACAACAACAACAAGCTCAGAGAACCAAAGCTCACTAATCAACTATATACCAAAACCCCACAGACAAATAGATGCCAAGCAGTTGCGAATGAAACCCCACTAACAAATAATTCTAATAAAATCAGTAATAAACTATATACCCACATCAAACAACCACCGAACAATACCCTTGTTTCAATAATTAAACATATACCAAATTCAATAATTCCACTACCAATGTTACTTTAATCAGAGCAAGCACAATTAAATAATCAAATTAAAAGGGTTAAATTGATTTATACCTGCAGATGCCAAGCTGTTGCGAAGGGAAAAATTCAGAAATTGATGTCGTTACCAACAAACCCCACCGGACGGAACAACCAGCAAACCGAAGAACCCAACAATATCAAAGATCAGCGGGAGAAGAACAGCATAAAAAACCCAGAAATTGATGTCGTTACCAACAAACCCCACCAACAAAGATCAAAATCGAAGAACAGCGGACAGCGGGAGAAGCCGAGCCCAAAATCTAGGGCAAATCCACAAACCGAAGAACCCAACAACAAGATCAAATATCAGCGGGAGAAGAACAGACAGCAAGCCCAGAAATTGATGTCGTTACCAACAAACCCAACCAACCAAAAACAATATCGAAGAACAGCGTACCAACAAACCCAACCAACCAAAAACAATATCGAAGAACAGCGGATCGCGGGAGAAGCCGAGCCCAAAATCTAGGGCAAATCCACAAACTGAAACCCAAATAATATCGAAGAACAACGAGAGAGGAGGCGCGAAGGAACTTGGGAGAGGCAGGAGAAGAAACGCCCAGTTGCGATTCCAGAGCTAGGGTTCGTAATCGAGAGGATTAGGAATCAGAAAACAAAAACAGTGGCAAATGTCAGATTTCTCGCTCAAATCCTCTCCCCCCCCTCCGATTTCGGTTTCTTAAAAAAACCACGACTGTAGCAACTTTATGAAATACGTAATCCATAAATTTTTCCCCAGCCAAACTCTAGATTAGGATTCACAAAGATTCCATAATTTACAATTTTGCCACTGTCAGTCCCCTAATACTAATCCTTTTCTATAAAAGTATGAAACAAACAGCCCCTTAGTTCAACGTGTGTTTTTATGTTACAAGTGTGATCTAGTTTTATATTAGGAAAACAGTTGGATATTCATATGTTAAATATGTTTACACTAATGACTCAATCAAGGACTGGTACTTTGGTGTATGCGATGAGTACAAGAAAAAGAACTATGAGGGTGTTTCAGTTTAATCTTTGCAAAATTGAAACCATTTAAGTTGAATATTCTTCTAAATATTAGGGCATTTCTTATTTTATTTTTTTAGAGAAAGTATTAGGGCATTTCTGTTGTTTTTTTTTTTTTGCAAGTGCAAGAGTATTTCTTCTTCTTTTTTTTTTCAAGTGCAAGGTTATTTCTGAAATTTCTGGAAATTTGGCGCACAAACCAAAAGGAAGAACTTTTTTAGATAGTATATAATATAGATTAATCTTATTGGAGCCAATTTGAGTCCAAATAGATTAGTCTAGCCATCTCGTTAATGGGCATTTTGATGCACTGTTTTTTTTTAACTGAAAAACACGGTGAGGTACCCTATTACTAAGATATATTATATAAGGATATTTAAAAGAAGTCTGATACAAAAACAAAAACCAACAACAAAGCCGAGAGGTAAGAACACAGTAGGGAAGTTGGTAAGGAGCGGACCTAGTCGTCACCTACCGAACTAACACTAACAATGTTCTCACCCAAGGCCAAAAGAAAAACACACTAGATACTATGTAGTCTGAGGTCTAATACATCAAGGCCCCAACACAGTAAAAAAGAAAAAGCCAACATTAGCCATATCCTACTCAAAACACAGTGAGAACTAGGGCAGAGAGGAAGACTTGCCGCATCAACTAAAATCAGAGAGATTGTCCCCGAAAGCTCTAGCAGTACCCTTCATGGCGATTTCTTGCATTTTTAGATTTTTAGCAGCCCAACGAACACGCCTCGCCAGTCTATCTTCTTCGGCCCTTGTCCAGAACATGACATACCTAGTAATGTTAGCAGCGATATTAATAGGATTTGCAGGGAAATCTCTAAATATGAGATAATGTCTACAACTCCACATCTGCCAGCAGAAGCACGGAAACAAATAATTCCAAATAACTTTAATATCATCACAAATATTTGGATCCCTGTATAAGAGAGTCAGCTCCTCCATAGATTGGGGCCATCTAGCAAAAGGGGCATGAGGAAGAAGGGTATACCAGACTGCTTTGGCAAAAGGACAGAGGATAAATAGATGGTCATGAGTCTCAACCTCCTGGTTGCAATGAGGGCAGTGGGGATCTCCTAACCAGCTTTTGGAGATCAAATTTACCCTGGTGTTGAGTTTCTATTTAGATATGATCAAGAACAATACTCTAACCTTCAGAGGGATATGAGATTTCCATATGAAATTGTGAATATGAGACTTAACCCCACCAGAGGTGATGATGGTGTATAGAGATTTGACTGGATATAAGCCAGAAGGATGATAAGGCCACCATAAACTGTCTGGATTAGTATTATTAGCAACTGAAAACCCTTCCAAGAGGGTTAGGAGATTATCAATGCCCCTTTTATCTTCATAGGTAATACCCCTTCTGAGAATGGGGTGCCAATGCCAGTTAGATTGGTGGATATATCCTTGGGAAAGAACAGAGCTGCAAGAAGAGAATGCAAGATGATATGCTTTTTGAAAAAGACTACTAAGAGAGTTGTCATTATTCCACTTATCAAACCAAAAATTATAAGTTTTACCGTCACCCACCTTCCATTTAACCATGTTGAAAAAAGAGAGATGAATAGAGTGCAGGTCTTGGATGAATCTGGATGCAGATTTTTTTGGAGGGTGCACAAAAGGGTTGGAGTTATCTTTAGAGTAGAGAGAGAAAATAACTTTACTAATGAGAGAGTTTCTATCAAAAGCTTTCCAAAACCACTTGGAGAGAAGGCAAAGATTGAAGGAAGAAATATCAATAACCTCCAGCCCTCCCTCTGACTTAGACCTGCAAACAGTAGTCTAGTTGACCAGGCATTTGGATTTAGCCTAGATATGACTACCGTTCCATAGAAAGTTCCTCCTGATTTTATCAATAGCCTTAATGACCCATGCAGACAACTTGAAGAAGGACATGTAGTAGAGAGGGATAGAAGAGAAGACTGAATTTAGGAGAGTGAGTCTGCCACCAATAGAGAGGGATTTGTTCTTCCAGAGAGAAAGTTTTTTCATTAAAGAGTCCAGGAGGGGTTGCCACTCTCTTCTAGTCAGAGAGCCTCTTTTGAGAGGTAAACCAAGGTAAGTGAAAGGGAGTGAGCCAACAAAACAGTTAAGGATGGAAGCTAGTTGGGAGCTTTTGAGAGGAACTTTACCAAGGTAAAACAAATTAGATTTATGAGGGTTAACGTACAGCCCAGAGATACTGGCAAAGAGAAATAGGATGGTTTTGAGAATGGTCATATCAGTGGGAGAAGCCCTGCTGAAGATGATGGTGTCGTCAGCGAACTGGAGAACTCTAATGGAATTAAGCTCACCTTTTAACTGAAGATCAGATAAATCTCCCGAAGCTGCACTAGTAGACAACATCTTGTTCAAAACATCAACTACTATCAAGAATAACATGGGGGATAGGGGATCACATTGTTTAAGGCCCCTAAAGCATCTAAAGAAGATAGAAGGGGTCCCGTTAACTAAAACAACAGATTTAGATGAATGAAGAATATGGTGGATCCAAAGGCACCATTGAGGGCCGAAACCTCTGGCTTGAAGGAGAGAGATGAGGAAGTTCCAATTGACACAGTCAAAAGCCTTGAAGAAATCTAATTTAATTGCACAAATCTCTTTCTTACCAGAGGAACAATAGTTAATCATCTCATGGGCAAGGAGAACAGAGTCCAACGTGGATTTCCTTGACTGAAAGGCTGATTGAGAGTTGTCCACCAACAGATACAAGAAGGATTTCAGTCTGTTAGCAAGGACTTTAGAAAAGATTTTACATAAGCTGTTGTGAGGCTGATGGGCCGGAAATCTTTGGGGCTGTTGGCACCATCCTTTTTAGGGATGAGGCAAAAAAAAAGGAATAATTGATGTTGTGAAGGGTTTGAGGGTTGGAGTGGAGAGCTTGAATAAAGGAGATGACGTCTGTATAAATGGTACTCCAGAATTTCTGGAAGAAGAGAATGGGGAGCCCATCAGGCCTGGGGGCCTTGTCTAGGTGAAGGTCGAACACTGTTGCAGAGATTTCCTCTTGGGAAAAAGGACGGTCAAGAGAAGAGAGATCTATGTTGCTATGTGGGTAAAGACGATCCTAGTCCTCTGAGCATGGATTAAAACTCAATTTGATTAGTCTGATCTATCTATTTTCATGGGCCTTTAAAATCATGTTCGCGTTCTTACAAATGCAAGCAAACAAACTATGCATACAAGTTGATGAGACAATATATCTGATCTTCTCCTTGGCTGAGCTGACCTTTTGGAGATAATGTCCTTTTCTTCAATCTATTCATGAAGTGGTCCTGAAATTTGGATTCAGAGCCAACTTGACTCGTATTGGGCAGGACCACTTTGTTATTAGTCTGGTAACTGAAATTCCACTTACATCCTTGTGTGATTAACTACGAGCTTGAGTAATATTGCATCCTTTGCTTGGCTAAGATGGCAAAAAGGCATTACGAATACAGGGGGGTGGCGTGCCCACGAGTCATGACGGTGTTTGCTGGTGTGTTCCTCGATAGTGTTAGATGAGTTGTTATAACACGATAGACATCTAATCATTAGCTATGATCTTAATATGTTGATGATATAAATTGCATGATAAGAACATGTGTCTTATCATTGTTTACTCTCTCCAGATATATGTCGAGGTCACTCCAATATTCTTTTGATCCTAGTGATGTTAATATGTCACATCTAGTTCATTTGTGATAACCCATGTACACGCATCACTCCAATAAGGAGCTAGAGTGACATAGCATTCCATGTATAGTATACTCCAAGCATGTGTACGATAATACGTATATGCTTGTGAATGTAGGCGCAAGTGTGTATCTGTGTATACGTGCATATATATGTATGCACTTGTCAGTGTGTGTGTACATATGTGTCATGTGCATTTGTTTGTGTACACTTGTATGCGTGTGCGTGTATGCATGAATGCATGTGTACATGCATATACAATATTAAGATGCATACACATGTATAAGTTTGTTTGCTTGCATGCATTTATCTTGGGGCGGAGTTATATATTGTACCCCTAAAATTTTTATTATTAGCATGTAAAGTCTAGTAATATTTTTAGGTAAATAGATACTTATTGTCCACCCATCCAAAAAGAAATTTCAGGGTCCGACATTGCCTTTTCTCTCTCTCTTTGTGCATGTATATGTGCATGCATACATGCGTGATCTAATGACAAATTAGATCTCATGCACTTACATATTGATGCATATTTTATCAAAAAAATTTCAACAAAGAATCCTTTTTTTTATTGACTTTTACTCCTATATCTGGTAGTGACGAAAGGAAATATTTTCTATTAATATAACTAAAAGAAGTTCATAACCCATTAGTTAAAAAATTATAAAAACGAATCTACAACTCTCTTTACTGAGCGAGACTAATTTGATAAATTCTGTTTTTAGAAGTCTATCATATTTGATAGAGTAATGGTACATGGACCCAAACCCATGGGACATGGGAGGGGACATGTGAGGTGTCACCTCCCCATTGCTCCATGCACTGTTCATGAACAGTGCATGAACAGTGCATGGAGCAATGGGGAGGTAACACCTCACATGTCCCCTCCAATGTCCCATGGTTTTGGGTCCTTAGGGAATTTCCCTATTTGATATTCAATTAAGACGAATAAAGCGACCTACTCAATTTCATAATGTATCATTCACTATGATGGATGAACATAAGTAACTTAGTTGTTCCGTACGAGTATTAGTCTCATAAGGAATGGTATTCTTAAAAACTTACCACATTTTTAGAGTGAACTTATTAGTTTTCTTGGGATCATGCTTGGAACCGAAATTTCCTCCAGTAGCACAACATGGAAAGGAAACTTGATCATTGCTCAACTGTGTGATCATTAACTTAAAATTAATTAATTCGATATACATGTATACATCACGGAGCTCTGACTGGGTTGTTAACATATAAGTTTGGATTTTCTATGTAAGAGCTAGTTGTTCATAAATGCAACAAATTCTTCATATGGATTGGGCCGCCATACGAGATAACAGCTCAAAACGTCTGCTTTCGTTGCTTTGTCACTCGGGCCCATAATTTTAATTTATCTAATATAAGGTACTCTTTCCTCGCATGCGTAAAAGAATTTTTGATTATTTCGGTATATTCTGATTTATTTACATACTGTTTTTGTCGTCTTCATTGAGTTTGGTTTCAACATCACAACCAGAGGACTCTTCTTAAGAAAATTAATTATCATTTTTGTAACCTTCGTATATTTTGATCGGTCTTAACCTTCTTAATGTTGCTCTAACAAATACCAATCTTTGTTACGTATGGACTTGAGGAACGTTATCAGTATACCTGAATTTTTTTTATAAAAGACAGTCGATCTCTTCTTGGAATGTCCAGAGCCCCACACTTTGCATCGAGGGCAAAATTGTACTTTACAAATTGTGTTTACTCATGATATTTCAACTAGTAAGTGAACATACCAAAATTGTAATGTTTTCTTTTACAATCAGGAGAAAA
>NC_033796.1:111456700-111585755 GCF_001876935.1 Asparagus officinalis
TTCAAAAATAAAAAAGTAAATAAAAAAAAAGGAAAAAGACACCACTTAACTCCAATTTTAGTAATTGTTAGATTTTCAGGTTTAGTCCTCCACATGCTACTATGCACCTCGACAAAATGTTAGTACCTGCAGCATTGATAAAATTGTACAGTAACATGGAATTAAAACTAAAAAACATTGTTTAAGCAAGAATGAGTAATAAACTTATGTAAAACAGGGGCCATAGACTTGTTATAGGTGTAGAAATTTTGAAAATATGAATACTTTGCTTATATGAAATATCTTGACATCCAAATGATGATGGATACAATTTACCTGTTCGAAAATTATACTTAACGTACTTCTTGACATTTGAAGGTTACTTGCATTAGTACTAAAGTACACTTGTACAATTTTTATAGAGTTAAGAATACAACCTACTTAAAAATTGACGGAGTTTTCTCAGTTCTAAGTTCTAAACTAGACCTAAAGTATAAACTTTAATTTGCAAATAACTAAAATAAACCTCAAACTTTAGGGAAGGCGTATGTTGCCTTTAAATGACACGCGATAAACTTTGAGGGGAAGGCGTATGAAAAACTGACAGTAGTTTTTTGAAAAACGTTCATGATAATTTCTCTCCAGAAAAAAAAAAGTTTCCGCCATCCACCTTAAAAAAATGCATTGTAATTTAAATACAGGTAAGATTATGGATATAGGCGTACGAAACTTATGTATACTCACAATGCTTGGGACGGAAATGCAGCAAAATATCATCTTCTTTTTCTTCATCTAGGAACTGCAACTGGTGCTTCTTGGCAAAAGCTCTTCAGCTCCTACCTTCATATTAGGGGTTAATGCGCCTTTTTTGAACCTTTCGTCGAGCACCCCAACCTCCACCAAGAAAACTGCACAGACTGGCCTGTGATCAGAAAATCTTGATTCACCTCGATAGTATGATAGTTGCGTGATTCCATCACCATGCCAGAGTATGCGATCACACCTGATAATTCATTCATCAATTATTCCAAATGAAAATAGTTCATTGGAGAGAAAAATTAATGATGGCAGAATTAAAATTTAGGGTTAATTACATATAGACCCCCTGAACTATTTTTGCTTTTAACTATCACTAAAGTTTCATTATTGTAGATAGATCCCCGCAGTTATTTCTTTTACTCTTTTACCCTGGATGAAATTTCGGAAGATATTGCCCATGAGTGGAATTAGTGAGTGCAATAAGAAACTATAAAGATAGAAATTTCAGAACAATGATACTAGGGTTTTTCCATTTTTTTTTTGGGGGGGGTGGGGGGGTATGTGCAATGGACCCTTCAGTTATGAGACATCCCGCAATGAAAATGATTAAATTTGGAGTGTCGTATGCTTCTACTATGATTATGTAATAAATTATATATGCACCTCATTGGTGCATGGACAAGAACATTTACACTACTTTCTGATTCTTAACCAAAGTTTTCATGGGTCACAAAAAGTGTACACGACGACATATTACATGTTAGTTTGCGAAGGCACGTGAAAGGAGATGAATTACAGTAAATGTAGTTGCACATAAATTAACTCAAAACTTAACTGAGTCATGATTCCAAACATATTTAATCATATATCCAACTAATTTTTCTACCATTATGAGACTAAATCTCATCTCATGCCTTTGCTAGTCCAAAACCGCACGTTGAACTAAATGGATACAACATATTCCTAACATAGTAATGCACATAAATCAGCCAAACAACTTAGTTACCATAAATCTATAACACAGTGCAATTCTATAATCATTTACTCTTAATGGCTCACGAGCCTAAAAATCATAGCAATAGCATAGTCCCAGTCTCATACACATACCATGCTGGAGTTCTTCTTTTCTTTTTACATGTTGCAGTCTCTCCAGCATAAGCATCTGAATTGTTTGAGTACTTGTACGTTGGAGCAAAATAAATTTTCCCTTCACGCCATCCTCTGAAAACTCGACCAGAGTCTCGTTCAATCTTAAGCTACCAAAAGAAATATTTAAACAGATAGTAATCCTGTATCTGCAATTTCTTAAATACGATACAAAAGTGATATACAAAATGGCATGATACGTACCTGATCCTTCTCGAAAAGGGCATCCCAATTGTTGTCCTCGAGTAAGTTCCTTGTCTCAGAGTAACTTAAAGAAATTCGGTAGTTCAGATCTCCCAACCATATTATCCGGCTAACATCATGAAGAGGGTAAAATCGCAAACACACCAAATGTCAGGTTTTTTTTGTGTGTGGAAGTTTAATGAATTTACGTGCTTGTAAAAGATGTACTTACTCATGGTCAAGGATCTTCTCAGGGTTTCTTCGCCAAGGTGTCTTGCAAATCTTTGGGAACTGTGTATTTTTAAGTATCTCTATAACATCAGCATTTCTCCTTAGCTCGTCGCCTTCTTTCTCTCCTGAAGCTAGGTGACTACACACGAAGCAAAAGCTGGTTTGATGCAAAGACATGCTCACAGATATACATCCCTGCAATTCACCAGCAAACCCCTTAAAAACTCTAAGTGATCAACTGTTAGCCATTTTTTCATGAAAGTATTCCTAATATCCATAAGGTAGTAAGTTAAGATGTATATAAATAACCAAAGAAAACCTTGAAGTTATTCATCCACAAAGAAATCATCTGTGGATATCAATACATGCGCCTCCATATGATGTTTTCTTTCAAGAAAAATGAACAAAACTTCAAAAAAATGATAAATGTATGATTCCAAATTATAATTTAATATATGGATTAAATGTAGTTATTCAATAGGGGTAGATGTATGTAAGCATGTATGCATGCGTGTGTACGTATCCCTTCGTGATGCTGATTGGTGTGTTTCTGACAGAGCACTCATCCATATCATAGACAATGGGCGATGGCTTGGAATTGTGCCATGTCAGCAACATACCAAGCAACATACCAACACTATGGAGAGAGACACCACGCCTGGTTTACTCACTCTCATACAACACAGACTAACACCATAAGTTTCTCAAGGTGAACATTACAAAGGTGAAATTGTAATCTTTTTTACATGAGAAGTAAACTTATAGTTCTATAACTGACCTTATTACCAAGGTAGCCCAAAACCCCACGTCCAATGCATGAAATCCGTAAATGGCCAATGTGTCTTACAATTTCTCTCCTCACCCAAACAGTAACAAAAATCCCCACCATTTGCTTGCAGGCCACAAGACTATACTTCATCTGATCTGTTGAAGTTTCTGCCGTTATATTTTCCACCATGAAGCTATTTGATTCTTCATCTTCCTCCGATGAATCATCATCAATATAGGGTTGCGGGCATCTGAAGCAGGAGTATCTGTAGTATTTCTTCGTGACCTCTGAAGGGCAGTTGCAGACCTTAAGTTGTCTTCCTTGATCAGTTTTGAATGATTTGCTGACTGATTTTAATGATGGCTTATGAAAGAACAATATGCTATTAGAAGGACTTGGATCTTTAGATAACAAGTAAGGTTTTGAGAACGGCGATGAGGCGTTAGGGTTTTGAAGTGGCGTGTTTGGGCAGCTAATAGTGCGAGCAACTGGTGACCCATTCAAGGCTTGGCTGATCAGAGCAAGCCATTTTGCTGCTGGCTGGTTATCTTCTAGTACAAGCACATTTCCAGCATTCAGAGGGACTATTTCCTGAAAACTAACACATAATGAAGGGAAGAAAAGAAATAAAGTACTAAAGTCAATAGTGCATTAAACTATGTATATAAATTTGTGGACAAAAATTTAATCTCTCAAATATTGTGGTCTTGGATCTTACCCTAAAACATAAATATCTGATTGGTCATCAACTGGGAGAAAATCATTGAGATTTAATCCAAAGCGAGGGGGATTTCCACCGACATTCCATGTAGCAGCGAATATTCTGTTGAAATTTGAACACACCAAACGAAAACAGTATTATAAGTAAAAAAGCCAGATATCAAACAGAAAATGAGCTAGCATACATCAGGGACATGAAACCACCTGAATGCTTGTGAATCCAAGTTCTTGGTTATTGAGGAAGAAAAATCATCGAAACACAAGTTCTCTATTCGTGAAGTTGAATCTGCTTCTTAACATATGTTTCAGTAAAGAAAGAAAAGATAAGAAATCAACATTTTGGAATCGTTTAGCGCAAATAATTATCAATTTAAGGGAAATACCTGAAAAGCTTTTCCTAAGGGTAGGAGACGTCTCTGAGAAATCGGGGATCTCACTGACTTCAACTGTTTAATTTTGTCACGCAAAATATAATTAATAAAACAATAAAGATGGTTCATAAGACACATTTTATAGATAATTGGAAATTCACATATTGTACCATCACAAACTCATCAGACAGATATAAACTGAAAAAAACCTGCTTCTCTTGTTCTTTAGTGTACATTGATGTTTATATTTTTTCTTGAAAGAATGTTCTTTGTTATGTCATTAGTAAAACTCATCAGTAACTAATTTCATTTATGGTTGTCAAATTGCACCATGATAATCAGAATTTGGAACATGCAAGCAAGCTGTAACTCTATGGAAATAAAATGCATTTTTAATCTCTACAAGTTTCGTGAGAGTTGATTAATATTTTCCGAACTTACATATCACTGACATGCACCAGGGACATTATGCAACATGACACAGATATGATAATGTGGTCAAGCTTAAAAGCTTAAGTTATGGATACTACATGAACATAATCATAAAAGCATATTATAGTTCACTATAGTGTATGTGGATGTCAATAGACATGGATATGGAACTACCTAAATTCTAAGAAACACAACATGTCAGATGTTGAGTTTCAATTCGACTAAACATAGTGCATACATAAGAAAAACGTGGTAGTTCATTTGGAGTCTTTGTAGAAAAAAGTTCTTGTATTTCCTTTAAGTAATTAAAATCTTCAGTTCCATTCAAATTCCCAATTTGTCAACTTGTAAATAAAATGTAACGTTAGTAATGCTAGAACACAAACAATTCTCTAAATCTACAAATCTTCAAAAAGTGAAAGAACTAACCAGAGTAAGACGTCACGGTTTCATTTTCCTTAGTTTCTTTCTTTTCTTTCATTCCACAGATTCTCGGGAATAAAGACTGCAATACCACGAGTAGTAAAATCTTAGCATTTTAATAGAAAATGTGCATATGCTTCAATTTTATTCAGCCATAAACTAAAGAATGAACCCCCCAACCCCCCACCCCGCAGCGCACCCCACGCCGCCAAAAAAAAAGAACAAAAAACCATCTAGAGAAGAACCATTGCATTACCTAATGCAAGTTTAATTATATAAATCAAAACAGTAGAATAAGTTGTGGTAAAGTATGATGATCATTGATAATGGCTCATGACTGCTTCGAACCATGACTCTTTGTGCATGGCAAGGTTCAAAATTGTTTGTGGCATTTTGTTCTTCAAAGGATAAAGTTGGACAGTTTGAATTTTCAATTTACATGACCGATGAACGATTTTTACAAGGAAGATATTTATCCAAACAAAATATCAGAAGGAATAAAACAAATGAAAAGGGAACAGAAACAAAGCTGAAAATACCTTCTTCCTCTTATTTCCAAGCTCGAAAGACATCTCCCAATCCTCTGTTTTCCCTTCAGCCAAGAAGAGGATGGTAGAACTAATAAATCTCCTCTTCAGCTATTTTCGCCAGACAAATTTCTGTGTTGGAAAAAAGAAAGGAAACAAATTAAACAAAAGGAAACGATCGCAGACAATGTTCTACGTCAAATGACAAGCAAAGAACATTAAGCTTACATTTAAACCAAACCTCTTAAAAAAACCCCTTGAGACAATCTGATTCTAGATCAAAAAAAAAAAAAAAAAAGGAATCAAAATTAGCAATCAACATCCACGCTTGACAGGGTCCAGAACCCACAAAAAACCAAAAACCCAATTAAGTTTTTGATCACCAATTGCCAACACAAGTTTTAGGAGAAAAACAATGACCAAGTTTTCTAAAATCAAGAAAGAAGAATAATAATACAAGAGACGCACAAAGTATTTACAATATCAGAGCATGTTCTAAGTCAAATGATAAAAACAAAGATAATTAAGATTGCAAAAAACCCTGTTGACACAATCTAATTCTAAACAAAAACCCAAGAAACCGAGCAATGTTGTCAAAGTTATCAATCAGAAACCAAGCCCACATAATCCATTATAAAAAAAAACTCACAATATCAGAACTAATTCCAAGTCAAATGATATAAAGTAACGAGGATTACAATTAAACCCGGCATCTTAACAAAAACCCTGTCGAAACAATCTGATTCTAAATTACCAATAAAAAGCCAAGACCCAAGTTTTTGATTATCAATTCCCAACAAAATTCTGGGAGAAAAACGATGACCCAGTATCGCTAAAAGAGGACAAGCACAAAGTACAAGCACCTGAATATTCTTTAAGAATTAGAAGAAGAAGATGGGCCTGCGAAGCTCTCTCTTTGTTCGTTGGAAACAACGTTCAGTTTCCTTGAGATGAGAGGAGCTCACGTGGAAGCCTTTGGTATGCCCAAAAATGGGGCTGCTTTGAAAATTTCGCCCAAGATATGGGAACTGAAGAGGCTTTGTGAAACGTCTTAAATGATTTGTTGTTGTTATCGTATAATGAATGTATTGTGTAATAAGCATATTGGTTTCGAGTTCTTTTTTTGGTCCTTTGTTTCCTTGAAAGGGGAAAATGGGGGAGAGTAACGTGCGTACAATTCATCATAGATTCATAGTTTTATGTGTTTCCATGCGTGTATATGCTACACGCACATTGGTCCTTGTTAAGTTGATAATTAGATATTTTATTTATATTTTTTCAATTGAAATGTTGTGTAAATTAATTTATTTTGGATCGTGATATTTGACTGTTGTATGGTGGTGATAGCTGTTATACTCTGAGAGATCGAAAGGACGCTTTGAGGGATGTAGATGTCTTTGTTAGCACAAAACAATAGTAAACACCCTGTGCAGATTGATACAGTATGACTTCTTTTTGGCACTTGGTTACCCTTGTTGACGTAAGGATGTAAATTCTAGGGAATTTTTTTAAAAAAGACCGATTTTGCTAAATAATTAGCAAAATAGACCATTTTGTTAATTATTTAGCAAAATAGATTTTTTTTTTTGCCAACAAGTCAAAGAAGAGGTCGATTTTAAAAAATAGGCTGCTGAAAACATACGGGACTAGTAGTCCCGTATGTTTTCAATATTCTGTTTTTTTTAAATTGACCTCTTTTGGCCAACATGCCAAAAGAGGAATATTTTGCTAAATAATTAGTAAAATGGTCTATTTTGCTAATTATTTAGCAAAAAAATGACTTTTTTAAAAAATTCCCTAAATTCTAATGGTGAGCTTAGGTCATTAGCATTGTCTCATTAGTAAGCAAATAAAAATCACGTAAGATGCATGTGATTAAGGGTGTTTTCAACCATACATGGGCAGTTCAAAATATCTTATGATATATTTTGATATGATTTCTACTTTCTATGTAAATTGTGTATACTTCAATTTTTTTGGCAATCTTTTAACTTTTGAATTTTAAATAAAATTTTAAAAAATCAATTTTATTAAGAATGTAAATAAATTCATCTTTGAATTAATTACATTGCGTACTATCATGCCCTTGAAGTCATCGGACTGATTGGCTACGCATTACAAATAATTTAAATTCTTTTTAGAATATCAAGAATATTGTTTAAGAAGGGCAATACACACAAATATTGAGGTTTACACGGAGTATTACGTCAAAGAACAGTTTTTAATAGAAGGTTGTTGCCTTCCTTTTATAGAGGCTTTGTGGGAGGAAGTATAGATAATTATCAGATATTATATTATAACTAGACAACCAATTTAAATTATTGTATTTGGCACAGCTGTTTGTAGACCCCCCCAACACACCCCCCCCCCCCCCCCTCCCCCCCCCCCCCACCCCCCCCCCCCCCCCCCCCGCTCTCTCAGTTTTCAGGTGGAACAGTGAGATCAATTAGAAACTACTGATTAGTCTTCTTTCTTCTTCTTCTTATTATCTTTTTCGTATTTTACCTTTATGGTAAATTTTGCTGAAATGCCAAAAGGATAAAGCGGGAAGGCCTCTAACTCTTTCCAAATAAAAGAAAGGTCAATGAGGAAACAAAATTAAGGTCATTCTCAAACAAGATGGAGGAGTATGCATCTATAAAGTTTTAGCTCTTTTGACTTTAACAGAATATTAATGAAGACACGAAATCGCAAAGAAGAACAACTCTTGTTCTTAAGGAGAACGAATATGTGTTGATTATCTAAGTATCTTAATCTAATCTAATCTAATATATATATATATATATATATATACTATTATAAATGTAGGTTGCTATGTTAAAACATTTCTTCCCAAAATGCCCTTCAACACATCCATTCATGCATACATGAAACACACAAATACTTAATTTTTCATAACCTCACACTGACTATACATCCATTCATCTTTTCATACATACATGATGACATATGCATACTCAATTTTTCATTACCTCCATATTTATGACCATCAAAATTTCATTTAACCACCCACTCATAATATTCATCTACTAACTATTGACACTAAATATAACTTTATTTATACTAATGATGAAAAACTTTACAACTATTCACCTCCCACCAATCACTATAAACAACAAAATTTTATCAAATTTCACCAACCAAAATTCCATTCATAATCAAAATTTAGACGAGAAAGAAAGAAGCCGAATCTATACGTCTCAAAAACCACAAGATTCAAGTCCATTTCTCTCACAAATAGAACTCGACGCTTGAGAGTATATCAATTTTCGCCTCTAAACCTATATAAGCCTCGTTGACTACCCTCATCCAGGACCACAGAGACGCTATCGATCGCATGAATTGCATAACTACTGATTTTTTTATAGAAGCAAACTAAGCATATCACTACAAGCGATTTTTTTAAATTTATGTTTACCTTAGTTTGGTATGTATCCATGGAATAAGAATATGAATGCATTTATCATGCATTGTCAAATATGAAATGCATTACATTTGCATGATTAGTTCATTTATTCTAGTTTTGACCATAATTTTAAGAAATTTTGGATATGAATGTAAATATGAATGTCTATGCATCCTTGGTTTGTGTATTGTACTTAGTATGGAAGGTAATGTGTACATATTTACAATTAGAAGTTTTTTCCCTTTGGGCATGTAAGCCAATTTGTGAAATTCACCTTTTTAGACTCGAGGAAATAAAGTTCCCTAAATATGCATTAATTTTTCAAATTATCTTAAACATGTCATACCTTCCATGCAACTATCATTAAGTAGTTCAAACTAAGAAAGAAATAGAAATATAATTGTTAAAGGAGAACGAATATGTGTTTATGAAGTAACTTAAGAGAAAAAAAAATTTAATGTTGTTACACCCTTCAAGTTTGCATATCACTTATATTATAAGTTTAAAGAATTATTTTATTTATTTCATGAAGTGTATCTCATCCTTTCATTCTTTAATATGTGGCTTTTTAAATATATATAATCCAAAAGTAGCATTTTGCTTTAAATTGTTTAAAATTATCACACTTTGTATCATTTTTATATATAAAAAGTTATAGATTTCTAGAAACTCGTGCAAAAAATCCCTAACATGATTGAATGATCAAATACTAAAAAAATCACTAAGCCTTATTTACATCCAAAATCATTTAAAACTTAAATTTTGAAAATTTGTTTAATTTGTAAGAAAAGTTCGATATTTTAAATGTATTATGGTCCTCTATTAGTTAAAAAAAATATGACAAGTATGACTATATGTAATGCACGTACACTGTACTAGTTTATGTAAAAGAGGCTAGTATTTTTCAATCTGCATGCAATTAGCGCGCTGATATATTGTTGATATAACATACTTCTAAGATATTGTTACGATGTGGACATAATGATGAGCAAGATCAAATATGATTGACATATCAATTAAGTGCTTGTAACGACATATCATTCTGTTTATTCCATGTGTTTGGAAAAATTGAGTACAAGATTAAACTATCATAAATAGAATAATGGTAAAGTCCATTCTATTAGTCACATAGAGCAGGTTATTTTACTACCATTTATCTGTTCATTTCGTTTGCAAAATGAGATGACAACTTGTTGATGTATGATATCAAACAGTCAAATGAGGGGAGTGATTAAGTTGATGAATGTTCTCTAACTCTCCAAATATCTGATTCTTGAGTAAGTTGTTCTTCCATGCACAAGTAGCAAATCGTAAGAGGGTGGGGTTGGGCTTCGCGGTTGTTTCTCCGATGATCAAGTCAGTGAGTTGCTTGAGTGGAGAAGGAAAAATGAACTGCAGTAGTTCTTAAGCACAATGAGTAGTAGTCAAGAACTTACCCTATTATCGAAAATAGTACTCTTGCTTATATTGGTGGTAGAAGGGTAGAATGATAATTTGGCCGAGTATGAGACGATGGCCGTGTCAGCCTCAGCTTCACAGGTGTCGGCCGACGAGTGGAGAAGATGTCACTTTGATTTTTAATATGAAGTGGTTGGGGGTGTGCGTTACCGACGTGGTCTGATGTATCATAAAGATTATTGGAGCAGAGGAATGATGACACCTATAATGCATTTAATGGTATTTATTGTGAGGTGATTAGTCACCAGTGCATAGGAAAGAGTTTGAGACATTTCGTCGCATTTCTACTCGTCCGGTAATCGAAAAGAACCATCTTTCGAGTCACCCTAGCGAGGTGTTTACCTACGAGTCGTCCGAGTGGAGTGATTAAGCAGACGACTTAGCTAGAGGTCGACGCACAACGCCTTTCGAGTTGTCGACATGTGACGCCTTTCGAGTCGTCCTTGCATGATGTCGACTTGTCGAGTCGAACAAATTAGCCCTCTGACTATCTTAAAATGCTGACTTAATTATGCATAATGTGGGACACTTATCTGCTATTGATTGGATATTATTTTTCATCACTAAAACGGCTATAAAATAACTCAAACCCTTTATCGAATTTAAATGAGTTTGATATATAAAGCAAGTTTCAAGTTGGATGCATACTTATAGTATAAATAGAAACCCAAGTCAAATTTAGAGCAACTATTATGTATCGAAAGGTTAACTAACATTATCAATAATCTGAGACTTCAGCTGTTAAGAGATGTCCAACGGCTTACATAATTTGGGAAATTACATAACTAATGCAAGCATTTTGACGGGTTAATCCGTCTTTTGCCAAGTTGTGGACTCACATATTGCCAAGGCCTGTCCAAATAGGCTGGCCCGACACATCGGGCCAGGGCCGAGCAAACCCGTGGCCCGGATCGAGCGAGCCGGGCACTGGGCCGGCCCAGTCCTTTTATTTTTTTTTATTTTTGTTAAAAAAATTCAAGAGTAAATAATAATAAATTAAGCAAAATTTTGATAAAAAAGCAATCACATTATTAATCATTTGTAATTATATAATTTACAAATATAAAAAATTATAGAAATTAAAATAATAAAAATAATTTATTTATTAATAATCAGTTAATCACTAACAATTACAAATTTATTTTAGAATTTATCGCATCACAATATATGAATACATCCTAACTAGGTTGACACCTACTCATCTATATCACTATTATTTGTAACTCTTTTCAAAATAAATTATAATAAATTTTCAGCTAAGAAATAAAAAATATAAACTAATGAATAATTTCTACTCTTTATCTCTATCTGCTATTCCCAACTCTTTAAGTTTATCTTCAATACTAGCTATTCGATCAATGCATTGAGTTCTCTTCTCGTACCTTCACTAATCTTGAAGGCACATTACCGCCTGTACGGTAGACGGATCTAACGATGTCCTGTGATCGTCGATCAAATGTTCTGTTGTGCTGAAGACGGATTTCGAAGCTACCGTGGAAACCTGCTGTTTGTGTCGGGAATGAGTTTCGTTGCAGCTTTCATTACAAACCGTTTATCGATACAACGAAAACAAAAGAGTGAGATTTTTTATAAAACTTCTCTTTACAAATAAAACCAACAAGGAATTTCCTAGAAACACACGCAGAAACTATTTATGGGAACGTGTGTTAGACGTAGACTTCTTCATTTTTACGGGAATGAATAACCCGGCAACGTGTGTTAGACGTAGACTTATCTCTAATAAGGGATCGAGATAAAGTCCCCAATGTGTGAAATACATGGATTCAGAGGTCATTAATTTAATAATAATCACTGACTACGATATTAAATACGTAGGCTTCGTCATTTTCACGGGAATAGACAACACGGCAACGTGTGTTAGACGTAGACTTGTCTTTAATAAGGGATCAAGATAATGTCCCCCATGTATGAAAGACATGGATTTTGGTGCTGAAGAGGAAGAGAGTATTTTCTTATCTTTCACTTCAAAAGTTGTGTCTTTTTTTGGGGTGAAGACGAACCCGATGCTGAAGAGAAAAAATGTATTTTCTTATCTCCCGCTTCAAAAGATGTACCAAAGGGGAAGAAAGTATTTTTTTTTTATCTACCGCTTTGGCGTTAAAGGGAGAGAAGATATTTTCTTATCTCTCGCTTCAAAAGAAGTTGACGCTAAAAGGGAAGAAGGTATTTTTTTATCTTTCACTTTAGTGTTGAACGGAAAGAATGTATTTTCTTATCTCTCATTTCAATAGAAACTCAGAGTGGGATCTCAACTCTAAGAATCTGAAAAGGTAAACTCAGAGTGGGATCTCCACTCTGAGGATCAAATTTGAGTCAAATCTTTTACTCACATGAGTAGAAAGGTGGAATTTGGATAATCCTAGACTGTCTAAAGGTTTGATAATCCAATTTGGGTGGACCTCTCGTTCATAGAAGGAATCAGGAGGGGATTTTGATTTTGGCCCTAACTATCGGAAGGTTTGACCAAGTGGGAGTTTGAGACAACCCTAACTGTCTGAAGTTTGATAGCTCAATTTGAGTGGACCTCTTGTTCATGGAAGGAATCGAGAGAGGATTTTGGCTTTGGCCCTAACTGTTGGAAGTTTTAACCACGTAGGAGCTTGGGTAATATAAACAACAGTGAGAGAGTGTTGATTGTACAAGCTACTTTGTCAATAAAGACCTAGTGGGAGTCTTGGTGTCATGTTCTCGATGGTATTTTCTTACAAGAACCTAACACAAGGGGTCAGGACTTCAACAGTAGGAGTGTTAAATGCCTGGACACAGCGGGAGGATGTATAAGTTTGATTTTGTGGACCCATCATCAATTGATTGATCAGTGAGAGATTTTGAAGTGGATGACAAGATCAATCAAATGGGATCGTCAGATTTCCATCCCAATGAAAAAGTGCTCCAAGAGTCACAGTGAGAGGGTTTTAATCATCTTGATAATGATTAAATAAATCACAGTGGGAGAGTTTTAACCACATTCGGGTTATCCTTAAGAATATCATGTGTAGTATTCTTCAGGAACTTCCCGTTGGTGGGCATTGCCGATATCATTGATACAGAATCAGGTCTTAGTTCCTAACTTCGTATTCCACCCTCCAGTTCTTTGACGAAACTGAGTCCATTGAGAAGTGCACAATTTAAGATCCTAAGGTATTAGAGCAAAGAGAAGCAATTTATACTCATATACTCAAGTGGTAGGGAACAGTTTAACCTCGTATATCTGTCGGAGGTAGAAAGCAATTTAACCTCATACACCAATCAGAGGTAGGAATTAGTTTAGCCTCATATTCTCATTGGAGGATAAGGATTGCCAGACCCGAAGTAGATGGACGGCATATTTGCTCCCACCTTCTTTTCCTTTGGTGGTTTTGCTGTTATGATACCGGCATCAATCAAGGTTTGGATGTTGTGTTTGAGAACAAAACACGCATTAGTGGGATGATGGACCCTCCTGTGATATGTATAGTATTTCGGATCCGAAGTTTCGTTAGGTTCCTCCTAATTTATAATAGGTGGCATCTTGATTTGTTGTTGGCGAGGAGGTACTTGAAGATAGATGGAACCTCATCATCCTTAAAGTAGTATACCCCACGAGTCTTTTGTTGCCTCTGAGACTGCCGTTGTGACGTTTGATGAGCATTCACAGTAGTCACATGCACCTTTCCCTTACCATGAAAAGTAAAATTAGAATTGGAAGAATTAGCCGTTGGTTGGCCTCTCTCCGACTTTTTCCTTTTGAGGAAACGCTCGGCCTGTTCTTCGCGCATCTTTAACTCTTTCCAAGTTTTGGACGACACAAATCCCATGGCTTCCAAGACATCAAGGGAGAGATTGTTGTGGCATGTCTACAAGATGAATTCTTCTGTAACTGGATCTCATTAGTTCATGGCCTTGTTCCGGAAGCATTTGACAAACTTATCAACCGATTCTTTGTCTTCCTGCTTCTTATCTAGCAGAGTTCTGATCGACACCTTAGTGTCATCATCAAAGAAGTTACTGAGAAATAGGCTTTCCATGTCATCCTAGCAATTGACGCTCCCTAGCTTGAGATGTTGACACCAATCGAAGGCGGTCCCGCGAAGGGTGCCCACGAATGACTGAATCATTAGAGGTTCATTGCCAGAGATCATGCCCAGATGAGATTTGAAATAGATCAGATGCTGGGTTGACGCGCCTCTCCCATCAAATGACATGAAGTTGATCAGATTGAACTTTGGTGGGTACAGAATCGACTCTCACTCCCTCGGGTATGGGCATGGAATGCCGGTCTTCTTTACTTCTTGAGTAGACATTAAGTCGTTGACCTTACTCTCCACCTTTCTCATCATCTTCTTATCCTCGCATGTACCTTTCTTTGGACGGTGTTGAGAAGAATTAATTGGACCACCCCTAGCGATATTGTTGTTGGAAGGAGGGTCGGCAAAGATAAGCTCATCCACATCTGAGTCGTTGCCTTCAATATTAGCTTGAACGGGTGTGATATTGCAACGACTAGACTCATCCTTTGACTTGGCTCAGGTTGTGGTTGAGGTTGTTGAGTATGCAATTCTCTCATCTGATGCATGGTCAACTCCATCTCCATCTTTATCTCGGCTCTAATCTCTTCACGCTGCTTAGCTAGAGCTTCTTGAAAAATTTGATCCAGTTGGTCGGGAGTAATTGTGAGCACTTCTCTAGCTTGCCATATGCTAGATATTGTATCATCTGAAGTAATCGCAGAACAAGTGTCCGAAAAATCGTCATCCAAAGATAGTCCTTCGTGCATCCTTCTGTAATCTTTATGTCTGGTAGCTCTTAATTGGAGCCGAGACATTCTTTGGGAGATTCTCGGATCGACTCTTCCTCCTAAAGAAAAGTTAGGATCGGGGTCAGTTGAATGTTGTTTAGACTTTCCTCTGTTGGCCATATTGATGGTGACTTCAGGGAACTCATCATCTTAATGATGGCTTTTCTTATTCGAAAGCATCTTGGTTTTGACTTTGACGTTTCAGTGGAAAGTCTCTGGAACACCGAGACTCTTGGTGAGATGATTTCTCACTTGGAGCAGCTACATTCTACAAGTACTACTCTAATGAGTCTCTCACATGAACACTGAGAGCTCATTTATCGAATAGTCCTTTTTCGATTTTCGTTCACACCTATCATTCGTTGGCGTGACTCCCTAAGTGTAACATTGTCTTTTGATGGACACGTCTTCTTTCGGGGATGTAGGACCTTGTTGACATCCTCAGGATGTCCTATTGTCGCTTTTGAATGATCCAAGGTCACGTCTGGAGTCGCACGTTTAGAACCACCCCCTTGTAGATGTGGAGTCTTAACGGGCTCCGGGGCTCCAATACGTACCCCCAGTCAGGCGGTTGCAAGAATTATCCTGTGCACGGTGCACGAACAAGAACATTGAGGAGTCCCGATTTTTTTGGAGGTGGTGGGACATCGTTGAACAATAGCTGGCTTGATAGGAGGCTATGCACGACCTCCAGACTGATAAGCTACTTGAGTTTTAATCATCGGACCCAAGCGCTCTTTCACTGGTGCTTTGCCTCGATCTTCGTATAGAGAATCAAGGTAATCCGCCATTGTGATTTTGAATTTAGATAGGTCGAGGCTGACCCAAGGCTTCACTGGTGGCATGGCAGAGGTGGACATAGTAGATAGACTAGGAACAGACGTCGACGGAGGCGAAGAAGGGGCTGCAGAGACCTGTCGTTAGGCGAGACAACATTGAGTGTCTCGACAAAAGCTTTGGGCGAGATGACATTTGGTGTCTCGGTCGGCGAGACAACTAGGACTATCTCGGCTACAGGAGACAGTTCATGCTGTCTGCAAACTCGATTTTCGCGCAAATTCAGATTTTGGGATCCAAACTTTGCGAGATTTTATTGGTTCATCGGCCAACCCTTTCTTCTTCAATTCTTGTGCCTTTCACACAAGAGCGAGCATGTACAACATGTTCACGACGCTTCTGGATGTGTTCCTTCCTTGTTGAACGAGTCCTCCTAACGAGAACCCACTCTTCGGTCGATGGCTTGGAGGAATTACCAGCGATTTGTTGTTGGATTGGTCCAGTTGCTTGACGATCCCTAGACTCCAAGTCCACGTAATAGCGAACTTCATCCACCGATTGCAAGGCCTTTGCAAGCTGACGAGTTTGGCGTTGGCGTTGTCTCTAATGAGACCTTTTCGTCAGAGTTAGCGAATTTTGGTTGAATGACTCCTTAATTGGGGAGGAGTTGTTGCGAACAGAGCTTTTGGCTTTGTTGGTTGCCTGGATAACATTGCTAGGTGAAGCCTCAACAACCGTTGGGCGAGAGTCACCATGAGCCTTCATTGGTATTGAAACCTTCTTCGAAGATGAGATCCTCCTGTACTTGCAGGGAGAGGAAGACCCTGATGAAGACGATGGTAATCCGACTTGAATCTTGATCGGCTGTGACACAACAACCTCGAAGTCAAGACTATTGGCTCTCACTTGGTCGCCAGTGTGTTTGTGTCGGAAATGAGTTTCATTGCAGCTTCTATTACAATCGTTTATCGATACAACGGAAATAAAAGAGTGAACTTTTTTTATACAACTTCTCTTTACAAATAAAACAAAAAGGGAATTCCCTAGAAACACACTCAAAAACTATTTATTAGTCGCTACTTGCGTGGGATCTTTGCCTGTGTCGAGGATGCTTTGATCCGTGGACCACCGATTCAACAATCCAAGTTGATCGTGAAGAAGGCTTTAAGCTGTTATTTCATTTTAGAAACAAAGCTGAAGTAGATATCATAGCCAAGTAAGATAAATACTCTTCTCGATATCAAATCAACATTTGAAATCGAGGGAAACACCAAAAGCCTTTAAGATATCTTGAAAATAGTGAAGGACTCTCTCTCTCGCTCTCAGAATTCATCGAAAGCTTAAGTCTCCGCCGTCAATTAGGTCAACTCTCGTCCAAATCTCCAGATCTCCTGCATATGGGTGCCAGAGGGGTATTTATAGCCTTTGGAAGCCGTTACTGAAGATAAGAAGCTGAAACAAACCCTAATCGAAAACCTCTTTGGGCGAGACAATGTTTGCTATCTCGGCCAAAGAGAGTGATTCCAGGCAATTTGTAACAGTCGTCCAATCTGTTAAATGCCATAATTTTTGGGGATTATGGGCGGATTTTTAGTTTGTAACGGCCTCTTCGTGTTTATGGATGTTCCCAGGTAGTTATGGAGCTGTGTAGACCGCTCAAAACTGATCAAAATCGTCAACAAACAAGAATAACCATCTCATAATTGGCGAGACGGCTTACACTGACGTTTGTTGGAAATTTTGCAATAAGAAAATAAAAGAATTAAATTTGATTTATTCCCTCTAACTACTTAGAAAAAGAATGTTTACAACTCTCTTAATCTCTAACTGATTATAATCTGAATTTTCGATTACAAAAGAGAAGAAGATCGACGAATATCTTCCCCTTTGTTTAACCTGGGTTCTTCTTGGTGTCGATGAGATGCCTCCCTTGAAACTCGCGTCGAGTTTGCTTCTCGTTGATGATCCGAACACCTCGCTTCACTGAAACGGTATCTTCTCCTCACGATTTGACGTTGTGGAGAACTTGCAAAGCAAGTTTAAAATTAACTCTTAACGAGTTTAGGAACTCAGAGCAAGTTTAAATTCTTATAAAAGAGTTGATTTGAACCGAAAGTCGGTTATAGCCAAGAACAAGCTCCTCGTTGCTGAAGTTGAAGATGATCTCCATTTGAGGAATAATGCCGATCCTTTCAGGCTGTTTCTGATCCAAAAAATTCCAACTCCTAACTCGGTTAAGTTTCCTCTTATTTATAAGAGATTAAGGGGGTGTAACCGCCCCTTAAATCACTCCTAAGTAGGGTGTAACTATCCTCAAATCATGGGAAACAGTTTCGGAACCGTTCAACTCATGTTTGAACGAGTCAAACGCCTTGATTTGTGTTCTGGGCATGAACCTGTGTTTGAACGCATGGTTTAGATGATGCGTCAGTGTCCGAGCTTGAGCTGCGTTCGTGGGCCTGAACTGCATCCGTGGGCTTGAGCTGCTTCCATGGCTACGATCATGTTGCGTCTGCGTCTGTAATTGTGTCGCGTTCGTGATGGTGAACGCAGTGCCTAGAACCTGCGTTGGTATTGTGTTTAGCGGCTGAAAGCACTATGTTTGTGCTGTGTTTGAACTGTGTTGATAGCTGAGAATGCACTAATTGCGTTACTTTGACTCTAGAACGCAATCACTTGTGTTTCACCTCTGGGATGCAGGGATGAGTTCTGCGTCTTGGATTGAAGAGGATCGTTGACTTGTAATCTCTTTTGTCAGAGCGTCGCGACGATCGTTCTTTTACATTCTTCGCTTTAGGTCTTTGAAATGTGAGAGTCGTCAGATTCCAACACTCATTATTGGTTATAAAGACCATTGATCAGAGCTTTCATCGATCTACATGAAAGTCTTCAAATTGTAGACTTCAGGAAGTCGTTGAATTGTAACTCTCCTTGTTGATGTTTAATAAGGATAAGCTATCTGTTGTGATTTTTTTGACACCCTACAGAACCCCCTCCAAAGTTTTCAAAAGTTCGCAGATGACTAGGACGAATTTTTGGAATACTTTGGATCTTTATTCCGATCTTAGAGTTGTTGACTCCTTGGTAATCGTCACAATTCTGCTTCAGGAACACATGGCTGGACCTATGTATTTGAAACATGAGGTTAGCCTCTACGTTTTGCTTTTGAAATGCGGGTCTGGCCTCTGCGTTTTGATTTTGAAACGTGGGTCTGACCTCAGCATTTTGGTAGTTGAAACACAGAGATGAGCTTAGTGTCTAACACTTGAGACACAAAGATGAGTTTGGCGTCTACGCATAATAAGATTTTTGGCAAACCCTCAGCCATCAATGAATTTGATAAGCCTTTACCTACTACCATTTGAGCCGGGTTAGTATGTGGATTATCTAAGTCCATTCCACATGTAACGTTGTGTTAAAAGAATGAACTCTCTTAGACTTAGTGCTATGATACCAAATACATAGACTTGGTCAATTTCATAGGACTACCCGGTAACGTGTGTTAGTCGTAAACTTATCTCCAATTAGGGATCGAGATAAAGTTCCACATGTGTGTAAAGCATGAATTTCGGCATTATTAATAACAACCTACCACGACGTTGAATACGTGGCCTTTGCCATTTTCACAGGAACACGTTACCTGGCAGTATGTGTTAGATGCAGGCTTATCTCTATTTAGGGATTGAGATAAAGTCCCACATGCGTGTAAGGTATGGATTTTGGTGTTATTAATAACACCCTGTTCCGATATTAAATACGTAGGCTTTATCGCAGTTTCTTCCTGTGTTATGTTTTTACTTGAAATACTGAAAGAAAGTTAAAAGTGCCAGAGATGTAGTAGTAACTTGGCATGAATTTTTACTTAGAGTAATTCAGAAATTTTCTTCATTATCACTAGGATAATTCCGGAAAATCTCTAATCCGCTGGGGATTTTATAATGAAACTTGTTATTCTTGTTAAAAAAATTAACAAGTTCATTGGGGGTTTGACTATTAGAAGTGTGATGTTAACCTAACAGTATTTTATGGACCTATCACTCTATTGAAGAGAGTCGATAAGTTGATTTTGTCGTCAGAGGTGTGATATTAACTAGACGGGTATTTGTTGCAACCGGGGCAACTTTGAGAGCTTATTGCTCTATTGGAAAGGGTCGATAAGTTAATTTTGTCAGAGGTGTGGGATTAACATGACAAGAATTTATTACGATCGGAATAACTTTGAGGACCTATCGCTCTATTGACGAGAGTTAATAAGTTAAAAATGTTATGATCAGTGTAACTTTGAGGACCTACCGCTCTATTGGAGAGAGTCGATAAGTTAAATGTCAGAGGTGTGATATTAACATGACAGGAAAATATTACGATCAGAGCAACTTTGTGGACTTATCATCCTATTAAAGAGAATTGTTAAGTGGATTATCAGAGGTGTGGTATTAACGTGATAAAAGTTTGTACTTATGATTTAAATAAGATTTTGAAGACTTAGCATCTTGCTTGGGAAGACTACGATTTGAGCAATTTTGAGGACCTATTATCCTGTTGAAGAGGATTGATAAGTTGATTATTAGGGGTGTATTGTTAACGTGATAAATTGGGAGTGATGCAAACTGAATTCATACTCTGTAAGAGTGATGATCGTCAGAAGTATAATGTTAACTCGATGATGTGAAAGATTCGTTACCCTTAATTCAGTGGATTCTAAGTAACCAACTCCCAGTCTTGATTAAGACTTGACAGGGAAAGAATTTTACAGTTGACAGAGGCGTCTTTTTAAACATGACAACTTAGAAAATTTATTACTTATAATCTAGGGGACCACAAATAAACGAACCCCTATTCTTGAACAAGTGTAGAAAAAAAGGGTAGACATGGCATATTGCCTAGTGGGCCACTATCTAATGAGTTTAACTATCAAAGGTAACCGTTAACGTGATAGTTTTAATGGATCCGTCATCCTACTAAAGAGGATTGGTGGGGGAATTTGGGGGAAATGGACTATTGAAGGCATATTGTCAATTTGATAGTTTGGTGGACCGCCATCCTATTGAAGAGGATTGGCTTCAGTGGCCGTAGTATCTTTCCTTTCTGACTGAGAAGATTGGGATTGGTCCGATTGATCAGCTTGCTCATGCTTACTCTGTTATTCAGGTTTGACCCTAACAATGATTTTTTGAGCCTATTCACCTTGAGAGATTAATTGTCTCCAGGAACGGTATTCTGCAACCCTAATTTGTACTAGAAGGTTGGTCTATAAGTTATGTCGATATGTCTCCACTAAGGTAGACTGTATCATACCTGACGAACATCGAAGAGCCATGCTTCAGAACCTCTTGATGAAGACTTTGACGAGCTCCCTCTTCTTCTACTTAATGGCGAGAAGGGTATAGATGGAGACTTCCGTGTCCTCTTCAAAGAATCTTGACAGGAAGAGTCTCTCTAGATCCGTCCACTTTTGGATATATCCCGCAGGTAGTTTCCTGAATCATTCAAAGGCAACTCCCTTGAGGGTGCTAATGAACAATCAAGCCATTATAGCGTCGTTTGATATCACATTCTCAGTCTGTGACTTGAAATAATAGATATATTAATTCGGTGATCCCGTGCCGTAAAAAATTTATAGTGTCGGGACCTTAAACTTTGGAGGATAGGGGGCTACATCCCATTCGGTAGGATAGGGCCTAACAACTCCCTTGTTTTAGAGCTCACTTTTGTTAGCAATGGCATTGAGTTGGGCTTCCAATTCTTCCATTTTGGCAGACTGGAGATTCTACTCGTTCTTAGTCTCTTCTTCAGAGGATGATTCTACGTGATGAGTTTATTGCTCAGCAATCTCATTCACTCTTTGTTTCCCCTTCGATATGGATGATCCACCTTTCCGGGAGGATTTCGACCGAGGTTGTGACTTAGCTTTTTGGAAATTAGCTCTATTGGCAATGATCTGAGCCATCATGTCCTAAAGTTGATTGATGGTTTCCTGCTGTGCTTGGAGCATGGCCTCTTGTTCAGTAACCCTCTTTGAGAGATCTTCAGAATTTTCTGCTATGTGGGAGAAACTCTCATGTCCAATGAAAGAGCTTGATGATTAGAACTCCGCAATGGCTGAGTGTTCATCCTCAGAATTGGTTCTTCTGGCTAACCTCTGATAGTTAACAGGAGGAATGGCTCCCGTCCGAGTCCAAGTGTGTTGGTAGACTCCTTCAAACTCGTTAGTGATTTCTCTGACGTTTGGAGAATGATCCATCTCTGACTCATCAGAACTAGGGACTGATGATCTCCCTATGCCGACCATGTTAGAAGTGACTCCAAAGTATTCATCCTCTAAAGTCTTCTTCCTGTGAGAACGTCGTTGGTTATTGAGCAAAGCAACATTCGTTGACCGATTGAACATCGACAAATTGACTACGCATGAGCAGCACTGGCATCCTGAGAGAATTGCAAAAATCAGTCGTTTGCATTGGCATGAACAAGCAACTTGTTGTATCAGCCTTTCTCCCGATATGAACTCTCTTAACTCCATTGCAGAAACTCGAGAAGAGTTACTCACTGATCGCGAGGTTTTGAATTAGAACCCCCAGTCCATGATTAGACAGGACTGGCTCTTTGGTGAACATGGATCTGGTTGAGATACATTGAATCCATGGACTTCTTATATACGTCCCTCAACCTAGTCACGCTATATAGAGTATTCAGGGGTCTCACTACCCGGTCAGCGAGCCGGGGGTCCAGGGGGGCGGCGTGCCCCTAGCCCGGGGGTCCAGGGGTCTCACTACCCGGTCAGCGAGCCGGGGGTCCAGGGGGGCGGCGTGCCCCTGGCCGAGGGGTCCAGGGGGGTGGAAAACCCCCCGGCGAGGTTTTGGGCAGCGCCCCGAAGCTCCACGGTACACACTGGGTTCTATATTGAGTTTCCTTACCCGAACGCAAGCCCGAGGTCCAGGTTTTGCTGGTGAAACGCAGTCTTGAGATCTGTGTTTTGCTAGTGGAACACAGTCGTGAGACTGCGTTTTGGTTCTGAAACGCACTCCTGAGAGTTGCGTTTTGGTTCTGGAACGCACTCCTGAGAGTTACATTTTGGTTCTGGAATGCATTCCTGAGAGTTACGTTTTGGTTCTGAAATGTACTCCTGAGAGTTGCGTTTTGGTTTTGGAACACATTGCTGAGAGTTGCGTTTAGTTTGTGGAACGCACCCCTGAAGGCTGCGTTTTGATTATATAACGTGACACTGAGGGATGCGTTCAGTCTTATTCACACAGAGCCTATGTTTGGGCTCATAGATGCGAGGCTTGCGTTCTAAAGCAGAAATGCAGAGCACAGGGTCGCGTTTAGACTCACAAACACGAAGCTCATGTTGACTTGAGGATCAATATTCTCAGAGATGTGCTCGTCATAGGGATCTCCTCCTTCATCAAGTGGCATTCTTCTTAGCCTGCTTCAAGGCCTTTACAGCGATGTTGTTAGCATTAATAGAGTTAGTCGCCGCAATGGGCCTTTTGTGACCCGATACCCGTCGCTTTGGCACGGGTGCAGAACCTTCAACTCGGTGGACGAGTTTGTCCGAAGCTAAGTCTTCTCCTTCAAAGAGGGGACTGTATGAACAGTGCAACCCCCAGGGGAGACAATTCTTTGATGAGTCGACCACAACTAGAGATTTAGTCTCCTTAGAGACTTTGTGGATCTTACGCATAGCCTTGGGGCTAAGGGATATGGAGGAGAGTACCTCCTCATACTTGGCTTGATCGAACTCGATGATTAGAGTTTCAATAGTCGTTCCAGCGAACTTGATATCGGATTACGCTACCACTTCTTCATTGGTAAAAAAACTAGTCCCTAGCAGAGTCGCCATCTTTTATTTGTTGGAAAATTTGCAATAAGAAAATGAAAGAATTGAATTTGATTTATTCCCTCTAACTACTTAGAAAAAGAATGTTTATAACTCTCTCAATCTCTAACTGATTACAATTTAAATTTTTGATTACAAAAGAAAAGAAGATCGGCGAAGATCTTCCCCTTTGTTTAATCTGGGTTCTTCTTGGTATGGATGAGATACCTCACTCAAAACTCACGTTGAGTTTGCTTCTCGTTGACGATCCGAACATATCGCTTCACTGGAACAGTATCTTCTCCTCAAGATTTGACGCTGTGGAGAACTTGCAAAGCAAGTTTGAAATTAACTCTTAACGAGTTTAGGAACTCAGGAGCGAGTTTAAACTCTTGTAAAAGAGTTGATTTGAACCGAAAGTCAGTTATAGCCAAGAACGAGCTCCTTGTTGCTGAAGTTGAAGATGATCTCCATTGAGGAATAATGCCGATCCTTTCAGGTCATTTCTAATCCAAAAAATTTCAACCCCTAACTCAGTTGAGTTTCCTCTTGTTTATAAGGGATTAAGGGGATGTAACCGCCCCTTAAATCACTCCTAAGTGGGGTGTAACCGCCCTCAAATCGTGAGAAATGGTTTTGGAACCGTTCAACTCATGTTTGAACGAGTCAAACGCCTTGATTTGCATTATGGACATGAACCTGCGTTTTAGCGCATCGTTTAGATGATGCGTCAGCGTCCGAGCTTGAGCTGTGTCCATGGCTACAATCATGTTACGTCTGCTTCTGTGATTATGTCACGTTCGCGATGGTGAATGCAGCGCCTGGAAGCTACGTTGGTATTGTGTTTAGCGGCTGAAAACACTACGTTTGTGCTGTGTTTGAACTGCGTTGATAACTGAGAATGCAGTAATTGCTTGCTTTGACTCTAGAACGCAATCACTTGTGTTTCACCTCTAGGATGCAAGGATGAGTTCTGTGTCTTGGATTGAAGAGATCGTTGACTTGTAATCTCTTTTGTCAGAGCGTCGCGACGATCGTTGTTTTGCAATCTTCGCTTTAGCTCTTTGAAATATGAGAGTCGTCAGATTACAACTCTCATTATTGGTTGTGAAGACCATTGATCAGAGTTTTCATCGGTTATCGTGAAGGTCATCGATTTGTAACATTCATCAATCTACGTGAAAGTCTTCAAATTGTAGCCTTCTGGAAGTCGTTGAATTGTAACTCTCCTTGTTGATGTTTGATGAGGATAAGCTATCTGTTGTGATTTTTTTTGACAGCCTACAACTGACTCGGTCACCGAGACACCAAACACTGTCTCAACTATTGGAATGTTGTACGCTGTCTCACCAATTGTGAGACAGCTCCGAGTCTCGTCGTTTGTCATTTTACGTATTCCTTTGCTTCTTTTGGCATCAGTTGATTCCCTTTGACTTAGATGATAATGTTCTTCATCTTCACTTCGTCTCGAGCTGTATTTGGAACATATAGGTAATTTTTGACGCCTACATCTGTACTGTTAGTAAGTTACGAGTCATGATGGATAGTATATGATATGAAACGGTTCCATATACTCTCCATCATTGTAAAATATCGAAACTATTATTGTGACTTTCAACTAAAGATACAGTTAAATATTATTTAATTTTAGAAACTTTCATTGATGATCCAGATCCAGATCCACCAATTAGTTGAGCTATCAATAATTTTTTTATCAAAACTCTTACCTTTGCCTCGACTTAAACTCGTAGAAGCAGAAGCTGTAGGCTGATATGTACTTACACAATACCTAGCTGCATACTCATCATATAATCATTGAAAATAAGTTCTAATAGTATTATGATGAGTAAGAGAAATAATAGTTTGACCATCATTAGTGTCTATTATCATCTTACCATACAAAGAATTTAACAAATTTTGGAGGTCAACATCCTTCAAACGTAATTCAATAAGAACTCCAAACCAAAAATAATAGGAATATGCCTAAAATACTTATTAAATTTACTTTTTATTTGAAAAATCATATTTCTAAAATAATTATCTATACAATAATTATTAAAAAAGTTTGAATATTTAAAACTTGTAAAGCATCTTGAATAATAGGTGGATAATAACAACCAGATAATAATATAGTAGCATCATAAAAAAATTTATAACATCTCTTTTACACTATATATAACTAACCATTCATCCTTAGTTATTCCAAACATATTACCAGAGCTAGAACTAGAAGTATATAAAACAATAAAATCATTTATAAATTTTTTACTCTATTGCTACATTTAACATTACATAAGTAGAATTTTACCTATGGTCAACATATTTTAGAATTAATCTAGGTTTAAATTTTTTTCTTTTACATAATTGTTTTTATCTTTTAAATCTTTGTTTAGAAGCATTATGAGTATAAGCTATTGTCCTAATCTGTTCTATCATGGATTTAATTTCATCAAATGCACTTTGAACAATTAAATTTAAAATATGACACATACATCTGGCTTAAACAAAGAGAAAAAGAATAGAGTTCTTTCGTTTATCGAAAGGGGACTCCGAACTGAAGGTGGACTTGTTGCTCATGGAAAGAGTCAAGCGGGCCAGAAAGACACTTTTGGTGGACTCACTGTCAATTGAAATTGATCAGTGAGGGATTTTGGTGGTGAAAATGATTTTGGGTTATCCTCTAGAATATTAAGTGTAATATTCTTCAAGGAACTTCCCGGTAAATGAGTTATCCTGAATGTACTAGGGATAAAGTTTGAATATTTAAAACTTGTAAAGCATCTTGAATAATAGGTGGATAATAACAACCAGATAATAATATAGTAGCATCATAAAAAAATTTATAACATCTCTTTTACACTATATATAACTAACCATTCATCCTTAGTTATTCCAAACATATTACCAGAGCTAGAACTAGAAGTATATAAAACAATAAAATCATTTATAAATTTTTTACTCTATTGCTACATTTAACATTACATAAGTAGAATTTTACCTATGGTCAACATATTTTAGAATTAATCTAGGTTTAAATTTTTTTCTTTTACATAATTGTTTTTATCTTTTAAATCTTTGTTTAGAAGCATTATGAGTATAAGCTATTGTCCTAATCTGTTCTATCATGGATTTAATTTCATCAAATGCACTTTGAACAATTAAATTTAAAATATGACACATACATCTAATATGAAAAATATTACCATGACATGAAAATAGTAAAAATGATTTGATATGATCAACAACTACATTATTATTACTTGCATTAATTTCTAGTGAAAGAGAAAATATTTTTCTAAAATTTCTAATTTTATAAGTTCTTCTATTATTAAATTTGTAATATTAATACCACTATGTGAATCTTCAAATGCAATAAAAGAAATATCTCTTTTAAACATTTGCTAATTATCATCAATCCAATGTGCTATGATACATAAATAATTAGTTTGTGCTCTAAATATCCAAATATCAGAAGTTAAAGCAAATTTATAGTTTAAACTTTGAAAATAAGAAATTATTTTTGCTTGTTCCCCATGATAATATTTTAAAATGTCACATTAACAAGATTGACGAGAATTTTTTTTAAATGCGGGATGAAAACCATCTGTAAACATATCTTCAAATTCATCATCTTCTACTGATTTAAAAGGAAGGTTTTTAAGAATAATAAACCTGATGATGTATTTCCTAGCTCTAATTGCATCATAGTTTTAACTACCGAGACTACCGAAGGATGATGATTGTGAGAGTAAATATTGTCGGATATCACATTGAGCATTGCCTGACCTATGTTGTGCTTTTCTAAATGGCGTTTGAGGTGGTTGGTGTTGCTTTTATGACGAGCTTGGAAAATATGGCCACACAACGCACACTTAGCTTTCTGGGTGAGAAGCCTACTGTGTTGATCCTTGTGATTTCTATCTTCTCGAAGAAGTTCCACACATCGAATCTCGGCCTTTTAGGAGCTCTAGGTGCAGAATCATCGCCACCGGATTCGTGATCAACATCGGTAGGAGTAGGAGGAGTACCTGTAGCTCTTGTAGTAGGAGTATTAGGACTCGTTTCAACATCGGGAGTTGGGATTTGCCTTTCATAATCAGAGAAGGAAGCCATTTGATTGAAGAATTAGAGAGCAAAAGCGAGAATAAGAAAGTATTGGAGAGTATTAGAGAGAAGTAGATGGGTTTTTGATGAGAAAAACAAGTGAAAACTCGCTCTATTTATAGAGGCAGTCCCCTAGCCAAATGACTAAAATACCCTCAAAATTTGGTCGTTTTTTGACTGTTTTGGGGTATTTTGGTCAAACGATCACATTCGTGATTGTTGGCATCCCTTCCGAGTTTGGGCCCAGGCTCGTGGGTTTGGCTTGGGCCTGGCCGGGTCTGGTTCGGACACCGGTCAGGGCCTGGGTCTTGGCCCGAAATGGACAACCCTAATATTGCCATCTCGTCGAGTATATAAGAAAACTACATATATTCTGGACCATCAAGCCATCGTGAGTTAGATTTGACGATATCGCCTTCTAACTTAGTAACCTCCAGTGCATCAGACTCAGTATGACCCTTTTATCGTCTTTGTTTTCCCTTATTAGTGTCTCCAGCAGGACACCAAGAGCCTCCAATCAAGCTAAAACCGAACCAATGCTCACATGCCTCCGCGACGAAGCCGGTAGAACAGTTTCAAGATTATCTCCGATGACAATTCGGTCCTTCAATAAACATTCTACCATGAAACCGACAGCTGAGGATCATGGTCCCACTTGTCCATTGGCGTGAGACTTTGGGTCCCTGTCATCAGGGTGCCAATAAAAGGTGTATTCTAGAAACATATTATAACCGTCAAGGGGGCTTAACTGTCAGAATTAGTCAAACAAACCGCCCAATTGCCTGCTGGTCAGAGTTCAGATGCCCATGGCCTCCCTTTTCCCCCTAAGTCTCCTCTATAGCCAACTGCTCCTTTTCCCCCTCTTTGAATCCATTTTCTCTCTTCTTTGGAGCTCGACCCTCAATTTCCATCACCTCTCCCCTCCCGTTTCATCAATAAAGGTACTTCCTTTCCCTTCATTTGCCCAAATCTTTTCTCTTTTTCTTTTTTTTGTATATATTTAGTAAAATTTCTATCTGGGTTTGTTCTATTTGTTGATTATTGTGCATGTTATGGTTGGTTATTGTTGAATAGAGTAGTTGCATAATTTAAGCTGATGGGTTTGTGGGTAATGATCTTTTGTCGAAAAAGAAAGTTATTTGGTCCTGTTGAGGCGATTGCAGTGATTGGGTGACCATAACGTGGCAAATGGAGATCATCTTGGGTGCAGTGTTTTCTTATTGGTTTTTTGCTCACAACTTGTTTGTGGAAATGCCTGTTTTGGTTCAATTTGATTTTCTGTTTTCGTAGAGGAGTTTGTGGATTGTGACACTTGTAATATGGCAGTATTGAAGATAATATTGAGGTCCTAAAAGCATATTACTGAACATGACAATGGAATTTGGAATACGACCTGTCCATGAAAAAAGATGAGATTTTTTTCCCGCTCCCACAGGATTTGATAGTGGTGAGCTGATTCATGAAGTGCACAATATCTGCAAACTTAATCACAAGGAAAGTAGTGAACAAGAACAGAAAACTGTTGTGCGCAGCGGAAATTTCGGCAGCTCCTCTGGTGCTCGACTAGAGAGTATATCTCAACTAAATCCTTGTTTCACAAAGGAAACAAGAACCAAAAGTAAAATATCTTAACAAAGTGAAATATCAGCTCTTCCTCTCATCAGTTCTAGGACTAACTTGTCGAGGGAATCTAAACTCTCTATTACAAATCACAACACGAACAATCAATTTTAACGTGGTTCGGCAAGTTGTCTATGTCCACAGGGCAAGGAGGGAGGAGATCTACTATTAGAGAGAGAGTACAAATAGAGTTTACAATCACACAACTTAAACCTTCAAACAAAACTCTCAAATCTCTCACAAAAGGGATGCCAAAAAAACCCTCTCAAAACAGCACACAGGACTGCACATAACCCTTGCACAGCCGCCTGCTTCTTTACGTTTCCCCTGTTGCACGTCACTCTGCCTTTGCACGAAGCCAATGAAGAGACAACCGTAATTTTTCATCACCCTTTGCTCTTGCACACTACTGCACAAAACCCTAGGCATGAGTATTTATAGGTTGCAGTTCATGGGCCGCACCGCATCCGCACCCACGAACGAACAAATGTTCACGTGGGTAGGTGGACCTCACGTCGTTGCTTCTCACGCGGGTGGAAACGAAACCTCTCCGCGTTTACACTTGTGGCCCCCACACGCTTTCAAGAACGTGTCATTCGTTCGCAATTCTCTACCTCGGTGAAGTTTTCCCAAAACTGAGCCAACACCAACCATACCAAATGTCTTACTTGTTACGTCTAGTACGAAGTGAAACAATTTACGATAACGGACTCAATCCACAACAAGTCGAGAACACAAATAAGAATGCAAGTACTCTCTAAATGTCGGTATCAACCCATTAAATCGGCTGCATCATAAAGACTGCCTACATATCTTTTTGCTTAAGGAATCAAGTCTTCACATAGTTTACCCAATGACCTCCAAATGTCCTCAATCCAATAGAAGAGTTCGCAACCCTCCTCTAATATCATCAACTCTGCGGCTGATAGCACCTGTAATGATCTCAAAGTGTAATGAATCAAACACCTCCACCTGAGGTGAATCAATAGCCATATTCAAACTATATCTATCAGCTGTATTCGAATCAAAACCTAACTTATCATCTGTATCCAAAACCAATTGATCCCCAAACCGTGTCACTTCAGCTAGAATCCCAATCAATACAAAATGATCTGGAGTATGTGGAGTAGTCTCCACCCAATGTGAAGTAGCATCACTCTCCACCTGCTGTGATACCTCTATGATCTGTCCAAGACTTCACCTGTTAAGAGTCAATAGGCTCCCTCATCGAAGGCTCATCTAATGTGACATTACCAGACTAAATATCCAATTGAGTTTTACCTTCAATCACAGCAGTTGATAACTCTTTAATAAGATGACCCAAATATGTTAAAGCCTCAGTCCAGAAACTCTTCTGCAAACCATTGTTTGATAACAAACACCAACCCTCCTCCAGTAAGGCACGATTCTTAAAATTTATCACTCTATCTAGTTGTCCCAAGATTTTCTTTCCAGCAAAGTATCTTGAAATGCCGTGAGCTTGGCTCTAATACAGAAACATGTTCATCTTGTACCTCCCACCAAAATCAAAATAAAGTACCTTCACCTTTTTGTCTATCACACACTTCTTTAATCTGTTAGAGACTAATAGGATTTTATCCAAAGGGGATTTTGTTGTAACCCAAACACGCTTAGAACAACTACCAACAAAGAAAACCAAACATCTATTTCCTCCCAACGATGCCTCCTTGGAAGGCCCCAAATTTCCACATGAACCCCATGTGAAAGACCCTCCGTGCGGTGAATAGAGGTGCCAAATTTTACCTCGATCTTTTTGCTCACATCAAAGTGTTTACTGGATTTTAAATTGCAGGTCGATGCACCCATCTTCAAATCAAAAAAGGAATGATCAAGCCCCAAATATCACAGTCTAGTCGAATCAACAGAAGTTGCCAGTCCTCTACCTGTCACTGTATCTCCAATCAAATAGTACATGTTATTCCTCCTGATGCTCTTCATCACAATCAAAGAGTCTTTTACGATTTCGAGAACCATATCCTCAACACGAACCTTCAGACCCTCTCCAACCAAAGCTCCAATTAAGATCAAGTTCTTCCTCAAGAAAGGAACATATCTCACATCATATAACTCTCTAACAATCCTGTCAAACATCTTGATACGAATTCTTTCTATTCTAAGGATCTGACATGCACGGTTGTCTCCCATGTACACCACACCACTATCTAGTTTCTCAAAACTGGAGAATCATTCCCTTCTAGGACACACATGATAGCTCGCATCACTATCCAACATCCACTCGGATTCCTCCGAATAGCTACCCTTAGGACTGATAGAAAGCGAATAAATAAAAGTATCAGAAATATTACCATCCGATATAATGATGTTTGTTTTTGATGATGGTTGCTTCCCTTTCCCTTCTACTTATTCTTTATCCATTCGTCGAGCTTTGGATATTCTTTCTTCTAATGACCAGTCTTCTTACACCAAGCATACTGATCTTTTTTAACTGTAGGATGCCCTACTCTAGACTGTGACTTCTAATTTTTTCGGTTTGGATTCTTTCCTCTTACGACCAATACCTCCGCTACCGGCTCAACTGAAGCCTCCTTATCCTTCTTTCAAAACTGATAGTTTACAAGTACAGCGGTGATCTCACTATACGAAAGGGACGTCTTCCCATTAATTAGGGTAAGAACAAAGATCTCGTATTCTTCATCAGGTAAGGAACTCAACGACAGCAACGTCTTATCTTCATCTTCAATCATAACATCCACATTCGTTAAATCCGTAAGAAGTTTCGTGTAGTGATTCATGTGATCACTAATGGAGGTTCCCTTCTTTAATTGGAAGCGATAAAACCTCTTCAAATGCAAGCGATTTGTCATACTCTTGGTCAAATACTTGCTCTCAAGGGTCTCCCAAATCTTCTTTGCAGAAGTCTCATTCATCATATCATACTTCAAATCTTGTGTTAAACAAGATCTAATAACACCACACGCCGTTCGATTCATCTTCTTCCAAACATTCTCTTTAATATCATCTGGATTGCCATCCAACTCTAAAATGTCTTTCAAATTTTACGCGTTCAGCGTATTCAAAACATCGCATCGCCAAAGTCCAAAATTATTCGTGTCATTAAATTTCTTCATATCTATTTTTATAGAGTCGATATTCAAACTTTAAATGGTCTTCACACCAGAAGCACCACCCTCAACACCTTTTTTTCTGGCCATATTCCTCAACACACCAACCAATGCGGAACAAACTGAAGAATAGATCCAAACTTGAGAAAGATAGAGCTTTTATAAAAAAGATCCCACATTTAACTCCAATTAAAACCCTAGACGAGCTTTCAAAGCGATCTACTCCTCCAAATTGCCCAAACGTAGCCCGAGCTCTGATACCACTTGTTATGCGCAGCGAAAATTTTGACAGCACCTCTGGTGCTCGACTAGAAAGTAGATCTCAATTAAATCCCTGTTTCACAAAGGAAACAAGAATAGAAATCAAAATATCTCAATAAAATGAGATATCAGCTTTTTCTCTCATTAGTTCTAGGACTGACTTTTCGAGAGAACCTAAATTCTCTATTACAAATCACAGCACGAATAATTAATTTTAACGTGGTTCGACAAGTTATCTACGTCCACGGGGCAAGGAGAGGAGAGATCTACTATTAGAGGGACAGAGTACAAATAGGGTTTACAATCACACAACTTAAACCCTCAAACAAAACTCTCAAATCTCTCACAAAGGGGATGCCAAAAACCCTCTTAAAACAGCACAAAGGACTGAACAGAACCCTTGCACAGCCGCCTGCTTCTCTACGTTTCCCCTGTTGCACGCTGTCCTGCCTTTGCACGAAGCCAATAAAGAGACTGCCATAATTTTTCTTCACCCTCTGCTCTTGCACACTACTGCACAAAACCCTAGGCATGGGTATTTATAGGTTGTAGTTCGTGGCCGCACCGCATCCGCACCCACGAACTAACAAATGTTCATGTGGGTAGGTGGACCCCACGTCGTTACTTCTCACGCGGGCAAAAACGAAACCTCTCCACGTTCACACTTGTGGCCCCCACACGCTTTCAAGAACGCATCATTCGTTCACAAAAACAAGGATTTATATGATTTGTGGTGAAGCCCCCATGAAGCTATGGAAACAATATCATTCTCTTTTGTTATTTTGGGAAATATAGTGGTTTGCTCAATCGTCATTAACCGTCCTTAATCTCTTATATAAGACCAATCAGATTTGATTTATAAAGATTTGTTATTATAAAAAAGCGATTGAAATGGGTTTTATTAATGTAGAGAAGATAATAGTCTTTTTATCGGGTTGTGGATTCGTTATTCTTGTTTGGAAACCACTAGCAAGCAAGCTTAGTTATATTTATTTATAACCGTGTGACAACATCCAAAATGAGGTCTAAAGAAAAATCATTTGATTGGGATTCCATGTGAAAAATACTATTTGTAAATATGCATTGAAGTATATAACCCTCAGGATTGCATTCATGAACAGGATTCCTAGTAGTTTGGTCCCTTTGATTTTTAATGGATGATCAATAACCAACGGTATCCAAAATAATGTGCCTCCTCTTATTTGCGCTTGAATTTGGTGTTTGAGATTGTATAATTCAGTCATATAAACATCCGTACCTTCTCTCTCTGTTGAATGTGAGGAGATAAAGCATGTGGGGGCCACATACGCTGCAATTAAGAACGTGACAACACACTCAAGCCGTTCACGCGGTTTTCGTTGCGTGGGGACCACATATGCGGAGCAATTGAGAACGTGTGTCGTTCACGCGGGAATTCTCCCCCCTATAAATAGGAACCTAGTTCTCTCCTCGGTTTTTTGGTGCAAAACAGGGGGAGAAAGCAGGTTTGACGGCTGTGCGGGAGAAAAACGCAGAAGGAAGGGGAGAAAGTCGGTCGTCCTTTTAGAGTTTGAGCAGTCTTTTTTTAGGGTTTTGAGCATCTATTGGTGGAGAATTTTATGAGGGATTTGAGAGCTTGTTTGAGGGTTTAATTTGTGTGATTATAAACCCTATTTGTATTCTCTCTCTATAATACTAGATCTCTCCCCTCCTTACCCCGTGGACGTAGATAATGTCGAACCACGTAAAATTCGTTTGTCTCGCTGTTTGTGTGATTTATAATAGCTTATTTAGGTTCTCTTGACAGGTCAGTCCTAGAACAGATGAGAGAAAAAGCTGATATGCCACTTTATTGAGATATTTTACTTTAAGTTCTTGTTTCCTTAGTGAAACGGAAATTCCTATTGTGATCTTACTCTCTTGTTACGTCGAGGTGCTGTTGAGGTGCTGACGAAATTTTTGCTGAGCACAACAAGTGGTATCAGAGCCCGGATTTTAGATCTAGAGTTTTGGAATTAGATGGAGGGAGATTCTTGTGTGAAGCTTGGTTCTTAGAGTTCTAGACTTCGATTGAGATAGTATTGGGAGTTGTCGTTAGAGATTTCGCTTTCCTCGTGTGGACAGGAGATCTATTTGGAATCCGATCTAGGGTTCAGTTGGGTAATTCTTAATTTCTATCAAAGTTTGATTCTTTCTCTATAACTTGGAGTTAGTTTGTAATGAGAGAATGTGAAAGCAGTAAGAAGATGACGAGTACAGTTTAAGTTGGTTTTCAAAACACCAAAATTAGTATGGTAAAGTATGCGGTAAAATCAATTTTTGTTTGTGGATGAGCGACGTACAGGATTCGCTCAGCGCTCAGAACTTGGAGAAGACCATCATGGTCCATGAGAGACCACCAAAATATAAAGAGGCGATATGAGAAAAGATGAATAAGAATGCTTGTGGGGTGATCAGGTCCTGTTTGGAACAGGAGCTGAAGTATGATGTGATTAGGGTGACGTCTGCAATGAAGATGTGAGAAATTCTCAACAATAAGTACCTTACGAAGAGTGTTGAGAACCGGTTATTGTTGCTGTGTACGTTATTCAGATTTCAGATGTCCAGAGGCACCTCGCTTACGGTTCATGTGAACAACTATACGAAGTTGTTGTCGGACTTAGCGAATATTAATGAGAAGATTTCGGATGAGTACAATGTTATTATCTTATTGGGCTCCTTACTGGATGAGGAGTATAACACCTTTGTGCTCATTTTGTTCAACGAGAGATCTTCTATCAGCTATAGTAAAGTTACTAATGCATTGACGAATTATGATTTGAGGAGGAAAGACAATAAGATTTCTCGTGCTAGTACTTCAGGTGAGGCTTTGTCGACGAGAGGTAGAAACTCATATCCGAAAGGTGATAATAAAGGGAGGTCAAAGTCAAGAAGCCGTCACCAATTAGCAAAGAATCAATGCGTATTCTGTAAGGAGCAGAGACATTAGAAGAGAGACTGTCTGAAGCTCAAGGAGAAGAAGAATGACAAGAAAAAGGGCCCAAAGGCCAATGAGGTGAATATTACGAAAGACGATGATTCCGATGATTCGAGCTTTTCTCTATTGATTATTCCGGAGATGAACCACTTGGATGTATCAGATTGGATGCTTAATTCCGGTGCTACCTATCATGTGACCTCTAGGTGAGATTGGTTTGCATATTTTGAGAAGCTCGATGGGCGAGTTAGTCATGGGAAATGATCAGTCCTGTGGTATTTGTGGATAAGTACTGTGCGGATCCGGATGTATGATAGAGTAGTTCGTGAATTAAAAGAGGTGAGATTTGTTCCTCCGCTGAAGAAGAATCTTATCTCAGTTGGAGCTTTGGAGGCAAAGGGATTCAATGTGACATTTGAAAATGCTGCAGCGAAGGTTACTACGGGATCTTTGGTGGTGATGAAGGGAGTCCATAGTCGAAATTTAAACTATTTGAAGGGGCACCGAGATTGGCCAGGTTGCTTTAACTATTTCAGAGGCGGACATGAACATGCTTTATCATTATAGGTTAGGGCACACAGGCGAAAAGTCACTGCAGATGTTGTGCATGCAGGAGCTATTAAAGAGAACCAAGAATGGTAAAGTGGAGTTCTGTGAGCACTGTGTACTTGCAAAAAGATGAAGGTGAAGTTCGGAATAATCATTCATAGGATGAGGGGCATCCTAGACTACGTGCACACAGACGTTTAGGGTCCCACTAAAACTGCATCACTTGATGGTCGACATTGGTTCGTCACGTTCGTAGATGACTATTCTAGACGTTGTTGGGTGTACATTATGAAGCATAAGAATGAATTCCTAGATTTGTTTGTGGAGTGAAAGAAGAGATTGGAACTGCAGACTAAGAGAAAGATCAAGACGTTACGATCCGACAACGGTGGTGAATATACATCAGACCATTTTCAGCAGCTATGTCGAGACAAAGGCATAGAGAGATACTTCATAGTTAGTCATACACCGTAGCAAAATAGGGTGATAGTGAGGTTAAATTAGTCTTTGTTGGATAAGATCCGATGTTTGTCAGCGTATAATGGTTTGGAGAAGATTTTTGGGCTGATGCACTTTCATATGCGAGCCACCTCATTAACATGCTGCCTTCATCTGCGATTAAGGGAAAAACCCCTATGGAGAAGTGATTATCATGTGAGAACAGATAAATTGAAACCTCGAGCTAGGAAGACCATATTTGTAGGATTCAAGCGTGGTATCAAAAGATACAAGCTATGGGATCCGGTTAATAGAAAGATTATGCTGAGTAGGGACGTCACATTCGATGAGATTTCTATCTTAAAACTTCTCAGTTCTAATCAGGTGGAGAGCGATCCGAATCCCGATAGAGGAGATATCGCAGGTAGTGAAGATCATTATAAAGACTTGTTGCACATTCGTGATTGTTGAGGTCATTAGCGGCCATTTGGGTGAACTACGTGAAGGTTTGATTCCTTGAGTAAGAGGATACGTAGGCTGTCATTTATGATGTAGCTGATTTGGTGAGTAGATACCGACGTTTGTAGTTTGTTCGCATTCTCATTTGGGTTTCTGACTTGTTATGGATTGAGTTCGTTGTCGTGAATTGTTTCACTTCGTACTGGACACAACAAGTGGGACATTTGGTTGCTTTGGTATCGGTTCAGTTTTGGAAAAACTTCGCCGATGTGGAGAATTGTAAGCAGATAAAGCATGTGGGGGCCACATTCGCTGCAATTGAGAACGTGGCCACACCCAAGTCGTTCACGCGGTTTTCGTCGTGTGGGGACCACATATGCGGAGCAATTGAGAACGTGTGTCTGTTCACGCGGTTTTTATTGGGGGCCACACCGAGAATTCTCTCCCCCTATAAATAGGAACCTAGTTCTCTCGGTTTTTCGGTGCAAAACAAGGGGAGAAAGCAGGTTTTGGCGGCTGTGTGGGAGAAAAACGCAGAAGGAAGGGGAGAAAGTCGGTCGTCCTTTTAGAGTTTGAGCAGTCATTTTTTAGGTTTTTGAGCATTCATTGGTGGAGAATTTTGTGAGGGATTTGAGAGCTTGTTTGAGGGTTTAATTTGTGTGATTGTAAACCCTATTTGTATTCTCTCTCTCTAATAGTAGATCTCCCACCTCCTTGCCCCGTAGACGTAGGCAATTTGTCGAACCACGTAAAATTCGTTTGTCTCGTTGTTTGTGTGATTTGTAATAGCTTATTTTAGGTTCCCTCGACAGGTCAGTCCTAGAATTAATGAGAGGAAGAGCTGATATCCCACTTTGTTGAGATATTCCTAGAATTAATGAGAGGAAGAGCTGATATCCCACTTTGTTGAGATATTTTGCTTTTGGTTTTTATTTCCTTGGTGAAACGAGAATTCCTATTGTGATCTTACTCTCTTGTTGCGCCGAGGTGCTGTCGAAATTTTCGCTGAGCACAACATTGAATTCAGTTTATCAAAGAAAGCCTAGTCTAGAAAGAAGGAACCTGCAAAGAGGCAGCTCGGAGAATTCCCTGTGTATCAGTGGTAGGGCATCTTGATGTTACTTGTCACTTTCTCACTGTCACTTGAGAGAATCACAACAAATTCGTTTTATGTTATCTAAGTGTTGTATTTCAATGATGAGTTTATTCGCATACAATGCCATCTTTCTTACGATATGTGAGACATTCTTTTTCCTGAACACATTTCAAAAACTACGTGATTAAGGTGTTGACTGTTTGACTGCATTTTATAACAAGCCTTTTTATTATCATATTGTTCCCTGGCATAGAGAAATTAACCAAGATTCATCAAGAATCAGTCATAAACGTCTTATACGCATTGTTTATTTTGATTTGAGAGCTTTATTCCGTGAAGTCCCTGCCACTGAATCGAGAGTCCAAAGTTGTGTTTGGGGTTATAATTTTATATTCTAACATGCCCCACATGTTGAGTGTCCTTTTTATGGGCTGAATACTGGTCTCACGCTCCTGGCCAAGTGTAGGAATTAGAACTGGGTTGCTTTGATACCATGTCAAAAGTCACTGCCACAACACCAGAACTCCGAAATTGTGGTGAGAATTGAGGGTTATAATTTTATTTTCGAAGTTGTTCCATTAGTGGCTCTCTGATATTGGAGAAGATTTAGTGACTGACGATGTAGGTCCCTGTTGGTTGTCATAGTCACTATTATAGTCAAGGAATTAGAACTCTAGAGATCTAAAGTTCACTTCATATGTTATATTTTCTTGCTTTAGCTTCCTAGTAGATCAATATTCAATTTGCAGTAACCATGTGTGACTTAACGCACCTTTTCCCTTTCAAACTTTCATTTCCAGATATTTTTGGGAGCTTATTGACTCAATCTGGGATGTCTCTAAGGAAATCAAAGTCTAATCATACTGATAAGACCATGTCCCTGGAAGAAGAGCAAGCGAAGGTAAGCTTAGTGATGCCAATTTAGACCATTCATCTTTGAATGATATATGCTTGAAGTTATATGTATTGTGTTTGCATGTAATTACTCACCTAAAAATGGTGAATTATGTCCTTTATCTTGGAAGTTTAGGGTTACTCCTTTCCTCTCAGATAAATGAAGTCCGAAATCTCATAACTCCATTGTCAGATAAGCTGCCAAACTTCTGCACAGATGCTTTAATATCAAGATTTCTACAAGCAAGAAATTGGAATAGTGAAAAAGCAAGCAAGATGTTGAAGGAAGCCCTGAAATGGAGGCTGGAATACAAACCAGAAGCAATTTGTTGGGTATGTCCCTGTACATTCTTATTTGACTAATATCAAGTTAGGAACAACTCATGAGAAAAAGATCAAAAGGGAGAAAAAGGAAAAGATTTTGGTAAAACATATAAATAGAAGAATATTTCGTCTATGTTTTGTAATTGTAATTTAATCCAGAAGAGCTACATAGAGGCTAAATTTTAAAAACTTATCTAAATTTATATATGTTATATGCATTTAATTCTTTAACAACTTGATCTTGTAAAATGCTAAGACAAATTCTCATAATATTCTCATTGCCTGCTTTGGCACAAAAAATAAATATCTTTACTGAGTCACTAGAATATATCATCTTTGCTGCATTGGTCGAGATTATGAAGAAGCTACAAAAAAGAACCTATATCTTTGCAAATTTGCGTATCTTTTGGCAATATGATGCTTTATTCATGATTTCAAGCGTTTTCGTGTTTTCTCTGTATCATTAAATCTATATGTGGTCCTGACTAAATAATTGAACCACTAGGAAGATATTGTTCATGAAGCGGAGACTGGAAAGATTTATAGGGCGGATTACTGTGACAAGTATGGAAGAACTGTTCTTGTTATGAGGCCAGGATTCCAGGTTAGCGTTACAACATTGAGTTATTTTGATATTAGTCCCTCAAATCTTCAATAATTCCATAGTAGCCTCCCAAATCTTTGAAATTGCTCATACGTAAAGCGTTGCAATTTGGTCCCTCAATGACCAAAATACGCTCAGCTACTGTTTTTTTTCAACACAAGGAGAAAACATAAAATAAGGGGTATTTTGGTAATTGAGAGACCAAATTGAAGACCCCTTAGGTTTTGAGTATCAGCAATTTCAAAGATTTGAAGGACTAATATGGAATTGTTGAATATTTGAGGGACTAATATTTAAATAACCCTACAATAATATAGAATCCTGGGGAGTCTGAGTCATGGTTCTAACTATTTATTTCACTATTTACACTGCGATCAGAATACCAACTCAACGAAAGGGCAAATAAAATACTTGGTTTATTGTATGGAAAATGCAATTTTAAATTTGGCAGCAGATCAGGAGCAGATGGTTTGGCTCATTGACTTCCAAGGTTGGACGATGGGTAGTGTTTCAGTGAAGGCGACTCGTGAGACCGCTCATGTTTTGCAGGACTATTACCCTGAAAGGCTTGCACTGGGAATCCTCTATAACCCTCCTAGGATCTTTGAATCCTTCTGGAAGGTATGAAGAAAGCTCCTCTTTCGTTGTTGTCATGCGTATTAGTGAAAATGTTTTGATGTTTTTATTTTGATAAATTGGATACAACTCTGAATATTATGACAACATTTAAGGCACATATATCTCTGGCATTCCTTTTGATGGCTAAAATTGTTCTTTTAAAGTTCCTTCCACTAACACCGAAACTCCGAAGTTTTGGTGGGGGTTGAGGGGTGTAGTTTGCAAATTGAGCTTCCTTATTTATGGGGTCAAAAATCTAGGGTCACTAATGGTATCCTTTTTCTAATTAACTTTTAAATGTGTGGCTAGTGGGATTTGGACATGAGTTACTTTGATACCTTTAGAAGGTCCCTTCCAAACTCCAAACCTACAGTGAGGGTTGAGAGTTATAGTTTTATATTCTAACATTCTCCAAGAAAAAGAAGAAAAATAAACATTAAAGTTTTAATATATGTAAAAATCTTTATGAGGATGTTTATGAATGTTGTACTTTTCAAGAACTGTAGTGCAGTTTTTCCTTCAGAAAACAATTAGCATAGAAGACAACAGTATGACCATGTTGTTTTTCGTTATTGCATATTTATTCTTACGTTATTTCTATAGTCTTATATCTGCAACGTGACTTCGAATTTTTTGATTTGTTCTAGTAGCATGTAATTATTGATTCTGAGTTTCTGACTGCTTTATTATATTTTATTTGGCAAGTAAGTCGTCCTTCAAAATTGAAGGACAAGCATACCCTTCAACCTCATAATTATGTAAAGCCATGCACTTGAGTTTTTTTTCAGTCTTTATTTCTCTTTCTTGTCTTGTTCTTTCTACATAGGTGTAGACAAAGGATTTGTTTCTTCATTTCCTTGTAATATATCCTATATTCCAAATTTACTAAGCTCAACTTTGAAATAGTTCAGAATTGTTGAACATCAAATTAGAAAGAGGAAGATTATTATAATCATTTGTTTATTACAAAGTTTGGCAATTGGGGCAAAAAGGATGGGGGAAAAACTAAGGCAAATAATTATTAAATTGGCTGTGACAGATTTTTGTCACACATGGGACAGAAAAGAACATATTTGTTTAGTATATTTGTACGACCTTGTTTGTACCAAATGAAAGTGATTTTTTCTTTTGTCTTTCTCTCTTTCTGAAGACTAAAGAGGCTGTGGACTGGTGCAGACATGAAGGTACACTGGTAGGGATGTCAAATGGGTGGTTTTGGTTGGGTTTGGTTGGGTCATAAATGGGTGGTCATATTTATGACCACTTAACCATTTATGACCCATTTAGCAAACATTTGCTAAATGGGTCGGTTCTCAACCACCCATTTACTAAATGGGTGGTTCATGGGTGACCCAATAACCCATTTAGTTACGATACTTTTATATATATGTAAATTTTAGGTATCTACTTACAAACTTTCAGAGGGTTTTCTGTAAACTTGCAGGGGATTTTTGGTAAATTTTTAGGGGGGGTTCTATAAACTTTCAAGGGTGTTCTACAAACTTGCAGGGGTTTTTTGGTAAACTTTCACCAACAGTAAAATCAGTATTAATATTGCTAATAAAATAACTATCGTACCAGCACAATCACCAACTTTTAAATCGCTAAAAATCAGTATTAATATTGCTAATAAAATAACTATCGTACCAGCACAATCACCAACTTTTAAATCGCTAACAATACTCGGTAGATAATACTTTTCCAACCTGAAACCCAATTTCACAGGCGGAAGCACAGGCAGACAAATTATCAACGGAAAAACATCAACCTCAAAAGCTTCCACAGTTTAAAAAAAGACGTTCTACATATAACGAAAATCAAAATGTGAAGTACTAAGATCCCAAGTTTTATACACAACATTACGACTAGTAAACATTATATAGATCAACATATGCTGAAAGAGATTGGTCTTTTTAGTCCATTGTCTATCAAACAATAACCACTACAAGATAAGTTAAATGATGATTTGTAATCGTCCAAGGTGCTACTACAATGTATCAAACAATAACCACTACAAGATAAGTTAAAACTGGATGAGAGTGAAAGAGGCGGTTGATCTTAGACTTTTCTTAAACTACCGATCGTTCTCAAACTCATGTACATGATCCAAAAGTAGTTTGATGTCATCTCTTCGCTCTTGTTGCAGGCAAAGAACGGCGAGTACTGCAAACAGAATATGAAAGATAGTTGGTCAAAAATAGAGAACATAAGCAGTAAGGCAATGCACAAGGAGCACAGAATACATACCAAAACCAATTACTGCAAGTATAAGCATCACTGTTGCTACCACAATCAACACACACCTCCTATATAAGTAGACAAAGTCATTAGTGCAATGACAGAACAAAGCCAGATCAAAAAATAACAAGGTATAGAGCCATACACTGTATCAATAACACTTCTAATCTTTTCTGAACTTTCATTTGTTTTGTCTGATAGGGTATTAGCCGCATTATTCAAATCTATGTTCAGCTTGTCAATTTCATTTTGAACATCAGATGGAAGGTAAACCTCTTCCACATTTATTGTCTTTGCAAAGGACAGAAAATCTGTAGCTCTACAAATCTATGTTCAGCTTGTCAATTTCATTATTCAAATCTATGTTCAGCTTGTCAATTTTATTTTGAACAGTGAAATCTGACTGATTGACAACAAAGCTTTGAGCTTCGGCAATAGGAAATGGAAATGCAACATATATGCAAATCAAGTGCACTACCAAAATGGAGAGGTATGCACACAAAAATTCGTAGAAACCTCATCTCTAGCTCTACAAAGCAGCGGTCAATAGTAGTACAATGCTTAAACATCAATAAAGATTAATACCTTAATAGATGACAAATCTTCTAACAAGCACTTCACCACCCTCCTTCAGATTCAAAATTTTGAATATCACTAAAATCATGCACACTTCACCACCCTCCTTCAGATTCAAAATTTTGAATATCACTAAAATCATGCACCAACAGATGTCCTTCAATATCTTCCAAAGCTGCATTTAGATCATAGGACACAACTATGTTAGTCTAATATAACACATGTACACCATAAATTTATAGAAGGTAACAAGAAAAAGTAAGCAATATAACACATGTACACCATAAATTTATAGAAGGTAACAAGAAAAAGTAAGCAACTTACAAGGAACCTCCTCTAACCAAGAACCAAGGCATATTTGAGCTTCGGCATTTTTCGGAAGAAGACGATTGCGGTACTTATCAAACACACGACCAGCTATGCTGAAAGCAAATTCAGAGGCCACTGAAGTAATAGGGATACTGAGTATATCACGAGCCATCATGGATAATTGAGGATGCTTCTTAGATTCTACTTTCCAATATTCAAGAACATTCGGTTTCTCATTTTTCTTCCAAGAAAGTATCTTTTCATCTAAATACTCTTCTAATTCAGACTTGGTCCTACTGGCTGAAACTACTTGGCTCTCAAACTGTTCAAACTCAAGCATCTCATCATCACGAACATCTCCAAAGGCCTCTTCCGAACTACTACCGGCCATGCATATATCATTTGATGCTCTCTCATATTCTTTGTAAAGAAGCTTTAACTTATCCAAGAGAGTCACCACATGAGTAGAACCAATACCCACTTTTTGAAAACAAAACTCCACATATTTCACCTTATAACGGGGGTCTAAGATGCATGCAAAGGACAAAATCTTGCTATAACACTTCCAATATTTATTAAACTTTTTCTCCATATCACTTGCCATAGATTTTATGTCTTCATCTTCACTTGTCATCTCTTCCTTTATGCATTTTTGTATCTTCCAAACCCCACCAAAATACAAGTTAGAAGTTAGGTATTTACTTCCAGAAAAAAGAGTGCACACTTCATAAAAAGGTTTTAAGAACTTTGCTATTTTTTCAGCCTTTACCCATTCTTCAGTTGATGGACAAAATGTAAAATTTGAATCGATTACCTTCAATTGCTCAAATGCCCGACGAAAAGGTAAAACGCTCTCCAACATTAAAAAGGTGGAATTCCATCTATTGGACACATCTTGTTGAATTTTCTTTGCACTAACTGAACAAGTTTGTTCGATACACTCTGCAAATTTTTTCTTCCTTCCAGGAGGACTCTTTACATATTTAATGCATTCTCTAAACTTGGATAAAGATTTATCAATTATTTTTAAACCATCTTGTACAACAAGATTTAAAATGTGAGCACAACATCGTACATGCAAAAATTCACCATTGGAGACAAAATGCTCCTTTAAAGCAGGATGGTCTTTCAAAATCTTCATAAAAGCATCATTATATGATGCATTATCCAATGTAACAGTGAAAATTCTTTTTTCGATGCCCCACTCCTTCAGTAAATGAAATAGCTTCTCTACTAAAATTGCCCCACTATATGGGGGTGAAACATGAGACAAAGCTAATATTTTGTTTTGCAAGATCCATTGCTCATCAATGTAATGTGCAGTAAGAGACATGTAGTAATCTGATGTTGAAGAGGTCCACAAGTCTGTAGTTAGACTGATTCTGCTAGGAACTAGCTTCAAAGTTTGTTTAAGAATTCTTTTTTCTTTCTGGTACAACTTAAGCAAGCTTTAGTGGTGTTCCTTGAGATATGCTTGACTTCAGGATTTAAAAATGTATGTAATTTGCGTATCCCTCGATGTTCCACAAAACAGAATGAATAACCATGCAATGCAATGACCCTAGCCAACATTTCTCTGTAATTATCTTGATCTAATGGCATGGTTTTCCACGATGAATTAACCTCATCTATATCTCGTTTTGGGCAAGAATGAATATGCCTCAACATATTTGTGGTACCATAACCACTAACATAAACTTGGTCACATTTCTTGCACTGAACTTTAGCTTTCCCATCACTATCAACAGGCAACTCAGTAAAATACTCCCAAGCTTTTGATTTTGCTCTTCTTTTACGTATAGATATAGTTTCATTACCAGTTTCACTACCATCATCGCATGCAGTAAATTCATTCAAAGACATAGTAGCTGAAACAAGAAAAATAACTTTTAAATATCAAAACAAATGTCAAAAGTTAATAAAATAGCTTCATATATATTAAATAACTACAATAAGAAAAGAACACTACCCAACAAAAGTGAAATCAACAATTTAGGAGATTACAATTGAACAATTTAGTAATTGCAACAATATTCGTATATTAAAGCGGCATTATTCGAAATGTTACTATATATTTTTTCTCGTTTATCGTTGAGTATAATAGGGAATAATCATAGTAAGATCACAGATGGCATTTGATCAAACTAGGGGTTCAAACTCAGGATAGAAGTTAGCAGATAAAGTTTGCTCTATAAGAGTGAATGCTCACAACTTAGACCAGAAAAGATAGCATTTAGCTTTAAAGGGATGTGCAAAGTAGAAAATACAATCTGGTCAAATTGACCAGAGAATAAATTGTCACGTTAAATAAAAAAGGCAAAGAAAATGCACTTTAGATGTCATTCAAAATGGACTACAGTTGATGAGAGACTTTCTTTTAGATCATACAGGAAAAAATCATTACTCAAAAGAGAACTATGCTAGAGCACAACATTAAGGGAAGGTTTTGTGAGAAAATGTAAAGAGAAAGCTCATGAACAACCTAGCATCCATATACTTTGTTGTGTCAACTACAAGACCAATCAAAGAGGACAGGGCAAAGAAATATTACTGCAAAAATAAACCATGTAAAAAAATGAGACTTTTGCAGATAAGATTGCAACCTATGAAAAAATTGTGATTCCATCTCAAAGAAACTATCAATTACACCATAATTTCATAAAACAACACAAACCCTAATTTCCCAATTCATCCTGAACCCTAATCAACCAAAACGAACCATAAACTTAACAATCGCTCAATCAATCACCGGAATCGTTCCTTATCAAACATTAAATCGCGTTTAGAAACAATTAGATCAAAAAGCAGAATCAAAACCTACCTACTTCGTCGTCGACGTACTCAAAGGCTTCGTCGTCTTCGTCGCCGATCACCGCCGTCGTCTTCTTCTTCGTCGTCGATCAGCCCTCGGTCGCCGATCTGCGGTGGTGCCACCGGGAAAATCCCGTAGAAGCTCGGAGAGACGAATCGCAGAGAGAGGGGAGCCGAGATCTTTAGGTTTTGGAGAGAGAGAATCGCAGAGAGAGGGGATAGGAAATTTCTATTTTGTTGGCTAAGTTTGGGTGGGTTATGGGTGGGTCAAGACCTGCCCATTTAATACCCATTTAACCACTATAGAAATAGTTACCCACCCAATTAAGTCCATTTAGCTAAATGGGTTGGTTTGGATGGGTTTTATATTGGATGGATCTAGGTGGGTTATTGGGTTTGGACCAGAATTGCCATCCCTATACACTGGAGAGAAATTTCACCACTGAATTATAGTGACTTTTTACTAGGTCTGGGGTGATTAGATGAGGTTAAATTTCACGAAAGAACCTTGAACATTTGGTATTTGGCACAAACCCCCCCAAACTTTATAAATCACGGAAACCACCCACCCGCACTTTCAAAATTATAGAAAATTCCCCTGAACAACTGAAGATTATCATTAAAAATTTTGTTGTGAAGAATAACAAGCCTAAACTACCCGTGTTGCTATCTACCTGCCCTAAGCTGAAAACTCTCTTTCAGTAAAATTATTAAAATGTCATGGGGCAAAACTATCCAAAACATGTCATGAATGGAGCACATAACAACTTAAACAATCTTCAGTAGCTGTACTTAATAAGACAAAGTCAAGGGGGTTTCCCCTCATCTGTAAACTTTGGGAGAATTTTGTACAAAATACCTCAAGCTCTAGGGTGGTTTTGAAAAATTTATCCTTAAAATAATGGTTATTACAGCAAAGAATACATGAAGAAGTTGATATTTAGGAGCGCGACATGATATTCTTCACTCCATATTTATGGAACTAGCAGGAAATCTAGTAGCCGTTGTTATATCAGGTTCTAGGCACATTTTTATGACAAAGAGGAAGAGTACATGCCATTTGTATAGTTTTCGTCAGGTTACTTTCTCTTTACTTCCTTTAGATCCGCAGGAGAAATATATCTGATTTACTGGGATGGTGTCTTGCACTCCCTTGAGCACCTGGTTTGGCTTCATGTTGATGGATTTTGTGCTGAGTTATAATCTATTGGATTCCGACAAAGCCTTGTTGGAATTGGGCCATCTGACTTGGGGATAATAAATTAGTGTGGGCTACGAATACATACATACATACATATATACATACATACATATGTGCGTGCGCGTGTTTGTGTTTGTATGTTTGTATATGTGCGCACACACACATATATGTATGTATGTATGTATCTTTATACACACACACACATAGATATATATAGAGAGAGAAATGGAGAAACTTGATTCCAAGCTTCTCCATTGAACTTGGTAGTGATATGGACTGATCTGGTTTCTACATCTATTTTCGAGTAGGTGAAAAGTGGTTGAGCTACTTTTGCAAAAAAACCTCTTTTTTTCCTCATATGAACAAGCCTGGCCTATTGTACTCTCTCTCCTCATCTCAATCTGAAAATCTCTCTCCTGGTCGCCAAGGCGTGGTCGCGATGGCGGGGGTCGCGGTCAAGGAGGCTGAGTCGGGGTTGGAAGGGAGAGGCTGGGGGAGAGAGAGAGGAGAGAGATTTTCAGATTAAGATGAGGAGAGGTTGGGTTGGAAGGCGAGGGTGACGGATTTGTCGCGCAGTGGCGGTTGGAACAGGAGAAGAAGGTGGCGATCACGATCCAAGTTTGGAAGGGAGAGGATGGAGGAGAGAGAGAGGAGAGAGATTTTCAAAATGAGATGATGAGAGACTGGGTCGGGTTTGGAAGGGAGAGGTTGGGGGAGAGAGAGGAGAGAGATTTTTAGATTGAGATGAGGAGAGAGAGTATAGTAGGCTAGGCTTGTTCATATGAGAAAAATATTTTTTTTTTTTGCAAAAGTACCTCAACCATTTTTCTACTTGAAAATAGATGTAGGGACCAGATCAATCCATATCACTATCAAGTTTAATGGAGAACATTTTTCTCATATATATATACTAGTATTTAGACCCGTGCAAAGCACAGTTTCTAAAATATTTTCTGCAAATATTGAACATGTTACCAAAATAAATTATTCTACTTTAGATATGAAGTATAGGGGTAGAAATGAACCAAATAATTAACAAACAATTCAGTTATTATTCGTCCATATATTCGCAGAAGTTTGTTTCGATAGTTTATTTAGCACTAAACAAATAATTTTTAGTATTCTATGTGCAATTAATTCTTTAAATAATCTCCCATAAGTCTGTGAAAGACTTTCAATATCAAAACTTTACGTATTTATAAATCAAACAGAGCCAGAAGAACAAACACATAATACCATATAATTCTTCTCATGCATTAACTTTCAGAATATGGTGCACGCCTAAAAACGGATTCTTTTCCCCCAATGTATCTGTTGTAGTATCGTAAAAAATAGCAGAGATAGGATGCTCAGTCCATACCCACAAATGTAAGGTGTTTGTATCTCGTGCTTGAGATTTATGAACATGAATCTTGAGAGAAAAAATAATTGTCAAAACTCAGGAATGTAAATGACATCTTTAGGCTCACTGGTACATTAATGCAAGCATAGCTCAATTGGATATCAAGACCATATGTTTCCTTCAACTTAGAAAGATCCTCGTTCACTTTATCATGGTCCATTAGATGCATCATACCTAGCAATCAGAAATAGTTGAGATATTAACAAATTTTTTTGTCTTACTTTCCATCTAATATTAGTTTCTACATTGAGAGTTTCTACTGATAATAGGATTTCAAGAAGGGAAATTTCTAATATACTATGCATGAAGATCATTAATATATCCACTGAAATAAAAACCACCTTCATCAAATTAATGACTTCCTTCAATAACAGAGATGAAACTATGTTCCTAAAAACAAACTCAGAAAGCAGATATTCCACGTTGAAAATTGTTCGTATATCTATATGACAAAATATATATCAGTAAAAAGTGTTGTCCTTGGTTGAATTTTACGAACATCCTCCAAAGTCTGATAGAGAAAAGAATGACAATGGAAATTTTTTAATTATATTCAATCAATTGAGCAAGAAAATACAAATAGTAAAGGGATTAACCCGTGGGAGTCCAAAATGTGTTGATGAAGAACGATTAGGTCGCAGTGCGACCTGAAGATATTTTAAGATAATAAGCACTGTAAGTATTAACAGAAAAACTAAATGCATGTATATCTAATACCATCCCTTGAATCAAACTTCTGAAGCAAAAAGCTTAGAGCACCATTATAAAGAGTTCACAATCTTTGAGGAGCACATAAGTTTCTTCTGGTATATCACTAACATCACTGCATAGATGAATACATTCAGCCAGACAATAATGTTGCATAAAATAAATTGGTACAATAGAGGTCGATAATTGAATTACCTAATATAGCATATTTTACCAAACCGAAAACCAAGAGAACGGTAACTTTTGCCATGCCAAACAGGCAGAGGAGTTATCTGTAATAGTAACATGCACTGACATTAGAAATAAAATGGATTACGAATCAGTTGAAATGAAATAAAGAAAAAACCAACATGTTGCATGATGCATCTTGGATAGCATATTTGATTGAATTAGAAACAATAATTAGCATTCAAAGCATAAGAAAGAATCCAAGAGAAGCATCTTAAAGAGATTTTCACAACTTGATGTATATATATAGTATTTAGACCCGTGCAAAGCACAATTTCTAAAAGGTTTTCACAACTTGATTGTAGCCATTGATATTAACCAAGGGCTCTTTGTGATATTATCCAATATGTTTTGACTCAAATTAATTGTTCCATGTAATAGTATTAAATAATGGCTTTTATTAATAAAAAAAGATTCATAACTTGTAGATCCCGTAGAAGGGAAAAAATAACCAGATAAAAACACATAAATCCCCTTGGAAATCAACTATATATTAGAAGCATGGAATTCAACACACCAAAATTGGGCAAAAGCAGCCATATTGAGCTCGGTTTAGATAATCATCCTTATAGTCACCATAAAAGAGGAAACACTTACTCTAAACATGAGCATCATTAAGAGCTACCCGCAGAGAAGAAACATACCTCCACCAAACTGGATAGAATCATATCCGTTTCTGCGTAGTACTGAACACAACTATACTATCTAAAAGATGTACTATAAATTAAAAATTACAAAATCTCATATGGACTCTTTTACTCTCACATGGACTCACTTATTTCAAATTCTCTTCAACATTATCATGATAATAATCCTTCAACTTTGGCTCTTAAAAGAAATTTACATCACCAATCTAATTTATATTAAACCATATAAAATTTGTATTATGACCTACAAAGGGCTTTATATTTTTACTAAACTACATAAAATTTATTTTGCTCAAATCAGCTACCTAAATGCAATTCCACAATCTAATCACTAATCAATGAACCAAAGAGCTATATTTAATAAAATTAAACTATAAATATATAGTCATTTAAGAATTAATTAAAGGAGAAGTAATCATAATACACTGGTAAGTTTGAAAACCAAGAAATAGCTAGCAAAAAAGTATAAAGATAAAGAGGCCCAATAAAAAAATTATAGTCGAAATCCTTAAATGACGAATCAAACACTGATCAAAATCAAACATGAATAGAAAAAAATTGATCTAAATCAAACATGAACAACAAAAATAAGCCCTAGAAAAGTATCTGACCGCATGGGGTTCAAATCTTATCGCTAGCAAGTTTTTCTCGTTTGTACGGTCTGATTGAATCAAATCATATAACCACATCAATATGATTTCCCTAAATCTAAAATAAAATCTCAACAAATCAACATATCACAACTTTAAGAGGAAATCTTTAGATATGAAAAAACTAAAAGGCTACCTATAGTAGTCATCACATCTTGATTTTCTCGACGACAATGCCTGATCATAGCCAGCTCATCCCTACAATAAAACTATAATTAGCGCATGGTGGTTGATCAAAGAGCCAACTACAGAAAAGGAGGACTGAGACAATTCCCGGCGGTCTAGGATTAGGGTTAGTGCTTGATTTCAAAATCCAATAAGCATCAGACTTCTTTAGTTCTCAAATTGGACTTACCAACTGGATATTGTTGCTGCAGTCGGGGATTTTGGGGGTGTCTTCGTCTTCGTCGCGCGAAACGTCATCAGCCGTAGCAGCGGCGACGAGGAAGAGGAGAGCGAGGCACAGGAGAGGAGAGGGGCGAGTGTCCATGCCGCGAGAGATCTCCGCTCCCCGGTACTAAAACCCTAGGAAAACACCCTAATTTTGACGCAAGATTGATTTTGATTTTGATTTTGGAGAAGAAAGAGAAATAAAGAGAGAAAGAGGGGAGTTTGATGTGGGCGAAGAAGACCGAGCCTTAACGTTATACCATGAAAAAACGTGGAGTATTTTAGGTGGGGGAAGTTATTATAATGGGATGTTAGAGAGGAGAGTACTGGGTGTAGTTATGAAAAAACGTGGGTATATTTTTTAGGTGGTTATTTTACAATTCATCAGAATTTTTTTGTTGTTCTTGTAGGTTATCTAAAAATCATAGATAGCTAATCCCCCATCAAACACCAATAATGAAAGTTACAATCAAGGTTATCGATAGCGAATAGCGTCACGTAGCGGTGAGGCATCGCTAAGGCTATTTCAGGCTATTACGGCAAAATAGTGATAAAAAGCATAAAGTCAAATAGCGATCTAATTTAGATATGTATAAATACTAAAAAAATAAAAATTAAAGAAAAATCTAAAAAATCTAAAAGTACATATTGGATGATTTAAAAAGATCCTAAACATGAAATAGATATGTAACCATCACGTATTACCGAAGATGACTGGAGAAGTCAAAAAGTCGACGTCTTCGAGAAGAAGAGCTTAACGATGATAGGACTGCCCTAAGAGAAGCTCACGGTGAAGGAGGTGAGAGAAAGTATCAAGGTAGGTATCAGAGACTATGAGAGGTGGTGGGAGTATGCTGAAAATCATAGGAGACGGTGGAATGCAATGGTCAAGGGCTGAGTTTAATTTTAAAAAAATAAGCCTTAAATCGCTTTTAAATAGTAGTCAAAAAGCAACTTTCGAATGCAATCACTCACTATTTACCGTTATGACACACTATTAATCGCTTTTACGAACAGACATATTCCGTAATATGTCACCGTTATTGCGCGATAGCGTAGTGGGCGATAGCGTCGCGAAAAAGGACCGCTAACGCTATTAACATCACTATTACGAGGCTATTTACCGCTATTTATAACAGTGGTTATAATTTAACGGCTTTCAGAAGGCTATAATTTGAAGACTTTTACGTAGATCGATAAATGTTATAATCTGATGACCTTCGTAATAATTGATGAAAGCTCTAATCAACAACCTTCACAATTAATATCGGGAGTTACAATCTGACGACTCTCATATTTTTAAGGAGCCAAGAAGAATATTACAAGATGATAATCTTTACAATGCTCTAGCAAAGAATACCACAAATTGATGGTCTCTTCACATCAAAACAGAGGTCAGGCCTGCGTTTTAACATCAAAACGCAGAGGTCCTCCCTGCGTTACAACATAATAAAACGCAGAGGTCCTCACTGTGTTGCAACATCCAAACGCAGACTTCATTGTTGCGTTTTCAGCCTAAAACGCAGAACCCAACTCTGTGTTCCAGATCCAAATGCATAGTTCATTCATGCGTCTCAAATTCAAAATGCAGAGCGACCTGTGCGTTCTCAGCCGCTAAAGCATGCCCAACTCTACGTTTTAGTTCTAAAACGCAGAGTTCGGGCCTAGAACGTTATTTTCGGCGTTTGACTCGTTCAAACACGAGCTAAACGGTTCCAAAACCGTTTCTCACGATTTGAGGGGATTACAAGCCCACTTAGGAGTGAATTAAGGGGATGATTACACCCCTTAATCCCCTATAAATACCTCAAAACTCAGAAGAGTTCGGGATGATCTTTTTTGGGCAGATCAAGATCGGAGGCCATGGAGCGGCTTCTGGCATAAAATCGTAAAGGGGGAGATCGACGTTCATCCTTCAGCGACGTTCAATAACAGGGAGCTTTCAACCTTGGCTATTAACCGGTTTTTGGTTCAAATCAACTCTTTTTCAAGAGTTTAAACTCGCTCTGAGTTATCAACTCTTTCAGAGTTTCAAACTTGCCACGCAAGTTATCCTCGATATTAATAAAGAGGAATCAACTGTGTTCTAGTGAAACAAGACGGTCGGATAGTTAACGAGAAGTAAACTCGATACGAACGTCGAGGGAGGCATCTCATCGCCACCGTGAAGAACCCAGAATTAAATAAAAGGGAAGATTTCCGCCGATCTTCTTCTCTTTTATAATTGAAAATTCAAATTGTAATCAGTTAGAGATTGAGAGAGTTGTAAATATTCTTTTTCTAAGCAGTTAGAAAGAATAATCAAATTCAATTCTTTTATTTTCTTATTACAAATTTTCCAACAAACAGTTCTCCTTTAGTAATAAAGAAGTAGATATATCTGTGTGTGTGTGCGTGTGCGTGTGCGTGTGAATATGTGTGTGCGTGCGTGTGCATGTGCGCGCGTGTCTGTATGTATGTATATATATATATGTGTATGTATGTATGTATATGTATGTATGTATATATATGTATGTATATACATGTATGTATGTATGTGTGTGTACGTATATGTATGTATGTATGTATGTATATATGTATGTATATACGTATGTATGTATATATGTATGTGTATATATATATGTATGTATGTCTGTATATGTGTGTGTGTGAGTATGTGTGTGTGTGTCCCTCTCTCTCTCTCTCTCTCTCTCTCTATATATATATATATATATATATATATATATGAGATTAATGAGTATCCTTGATACCTTGTGTCCTACCTTTTACGAATTTATTGTGTCCTATATATGCCTGTATCCACACCCGCACCCGTACCTGTGCAATATAAGGTGAGAAAGAGGTGATTCAGACTGTTCTCACATACTTGGATTGAGATGTCTGAAATAAGATAATGATGAGGGGATTACAGATCTGGGAAAAAGTGTTAATATTGTTCAGCTTTATTAGTGTGGATCTATCATGTTGGTGTCTTGTGGAGTAGACTGAAACGATATTCTCTACCTCATTTACTTAATGTTACTTCTCTTAGTTTTTCTGTTTATCTTGTATAGTTACGGTTGAACTTAATGTTACTAGGATTGAAGAGACTCACCATCCCCAATATGACCAATGTCAAAATTTGTTATATGACAATTATAAATAGTTTTCTTTTTGATGTCAGTTACTATGCTACAGAAACTTGTGGATGAAGGAAATTAGTAGCTTCCTTGAAGAATTAAAGCTTCGTAAAATTTGTGTGCAAATTATTTCAGCAGAAAAGGATAGATACAAATACATGGACAAATAACATACAACAATTCCTAATGTACATGTAAATTGCAATGGCAAAAAGGAAGTTTCTCCTGATGTATTCTAACAGCTCTAGGAAAAAAGTGCCCATATTACATAGCTTCTTAGTTAAAATTTAAGCCATGGGTTTATTTGCTCTTGACTATCCAAAACTTTACCCCATTCTTAACTCTGATACCCTTAAACAAAATTTGCCCAAAAATAACCCAAAGTTTAACAAAATTTAACTTGGGTAACCGGTTAATCGATATAACCGAAGGAGACTGCAAAGAGAAATTTTGCTTCCAACTCTTGTAGCTTAGCTTTTATGTTAGGACGTAAACCTTCATTCCACTTGCTAGCAACAATTTTTTTGGTCTGGAATCTATTCAAATCAAGCCTCCTCATTACCTCAAGCATTGTGATGATAGGTTTCTCCCTTACTTCTAGAATGTTGGAAAAATCTTAAGTTGCCAAAAATTCTCTGTATACTCTCTTTTGATTATATCAATTGCCAAAAATGCTCTTTGTAGTCTCCTTCGATTATATCTATTAATGGGACATCAGGGTTCAGTTTTATTGAACTCAGGTAATTTCTGGGCCAAAAAACTTTGGGGTATCAAAGTTAAAAATGAGGTGAACTTTGGGGTATTTAAGTGCAAATGGCTCTTAAGTCATATTAACCAAAATTGACACTTACTTCAATCTTTGACATCTAAAGTGCACAAATATCGAACTTTTAGGAAGTTTCTTGCTTATACACCTCGAAGTTAAATTGAAATAATAATGTATACAAAAAGAAGTCCTATAAAAGATCTATGCTTTCTCTTCATCTCCCTATTTACCATTCCTTTAGCAGGAACTTTCAGTCAAGTAGAGTGAACAATTTCATGTGTAGACTAATTGAAGATGCTGAGATTTATGCTCTCAATGTCTTAGAATTTGCAGATTTTGATTTCTGTCTCGAGTTATTTTTCATATGATATGTAGGAACATTCCCCCAACAAAAAATTTGTGCATCCAGCACACATGGACAAGACATGCGTATCATCGTATCGAGCACTCACTTTTTTAGAAATAAGGGCCTTAGCTTGTTTATTGTACGTAAAAGATGTTGGGGATTCGAAACAATCAATCGAACACTTGCCCTTCCGGACCTTGTGTTGAAAGTAGGAAAGTAGGAATAAAACCACAAATAAAGATCTAACCTTGCAAAAACAGTAAAGGAGAAGAACACACAGATTTAACGAGGTTCGGCAACGTGCCTACGTTCTCGGGAGCCACACCACACAATTTCTTTATTAATTAAAGAAGAAAATACAAGCTCTCAAACAAGGGATTAATCTCTCTGAGATTCTCTCTCAAACAAGGGATTAATCTCTCTGAGATTCTCTCTTTTTACAGTCAAAAAGCTCTTCTTTTGATGTTGTACAAACCCTAAAATCGTTTGGGGTATATATAGAATCCTGGTTGAAACAGAATCTCAAAAGAAACAGGAAACTGTTAAAAATACTCGCGGTCGACCGGCCCGGTCGACCGATCAGATTCCAGAGAGTTTGGCGGTCGACCGGCGCGATCGACCGATGGCAAAACCCGAGAGCAGTTTTCCTACAGGGTTTTGGCAGTCGACCGGGTCGGTCGACCGCGACCTGATCCAGGCTCTCCCAGCCCCCTGTGCACATTCGCGGTCGACCGACCTGGTCGACCGCAGATCTGTCTGCTCGATTTTCTATCTTTTTGATTCCAGCTCTTGTCTCGAACTTTGGGTCTACACCTTAGACTAACAATCTTCCACTTGGAGACCAAAGTACCTACAATGAGTTCCCCCGAACTCTCCCCTTCTTCGCATGTATCTTTTCCCCAAAAAAATTCTTCCTTCAATTAACAATATCCCGGTGATCTCGCCGATCCTCGTAGTGTGGCTCCGTCTTCATCTTCTACGCGTGAAGACCAACTGAAGTTGCGCACAACTCCAGTTTCTCAATGGTGACTGTCTTCGTCAACATGTCCGTCGGATTTTGACTCCCCAAAATCTTTATTAAATGTAACTTTTCGTCCTCGATCAACGAGCGTATAAAATGGTATTTGACGTCGATGTGCTTTGTTCTGGTATGATATACTGGATTCTTGGTAAGATGTATAGCGCTCTGGCTATCACAATAAAGAACTCCTCTTCCTTGCTTCAGATCCAACTCTTCCAAGCACCCGTTCAACCAGATCATCTCCTTGCTTGCTTCAGTCACCGCGACATACTCAGCCTCGGTTGTAGACAAAGTCACGATCTTCTGCAGACGTGAGACCCAGCTCACTGCTGTCGATGCTAAGGTATAAACATACCCCGTGGTGCTTCGTCTCGTATCATGATCACCGGCGAAGTCCGCATCCACGTATCCCTACAGCACCAACTCCTTCCTCCTGAAACATAGTAGCTTATTCGTTGTTCCCCTCAAGTATCATATTATCCACTTCACGGCCTCCCAATGCTGCTTTCCTGGATTGCTTGCAAATCTGTTCACAACTCCCACTGCATGGGCGATGTCCGGCCTCGTGCAAACCATCGCGTACATGAGACTCCCAATGGCCAAAGAATATGGCACCCTGCTCATATGCTCTCTATCTGCATCTGTCTTAGGCGATTGCTCCTCAGATAGTTTGAACTGACTTCCAAGAGGTGTGCTAACAACTTTAGCATTCTGCATATTAAACCTCTGAAGTACCTTCTCAATGTATTCAGCTTGGCTCAATCTCAATGTCCCTTCAGTTTCATCCCTACTGATTCGCACCCTTAGAATCTGCTTCGCTGCACCCAGATCCTTCATTACAAATTCCTTTGCTAGCTACCTCTTCAAACTGTTTATCTCTTCTAAACACGGTCTTGCTACCAACATATCATCAACATATAATAACAAAATAATAAAGTTGGATTCGAACCTTTTGAAATAACAGCAATGATCCGAAATGTATCTTCTGTAGCCATTGTTCTTCATGAAGTTATCAAACTTCTTATACCACTGTCTCGGAGCCTGTTTCAAACCATATAAGCTCTTCTTGAGCTTGCACACCATCTCTTCCTTTCCTTCTTCAATGAAGTCAACAGGCTGCTTCATATGGATTTCTTCATCCAAATCACCATGAAGAAAGACAGTCTTCACATCTAACTGCTCAAGGAAGAGGTCTTCTGCAGCTACCAAACTCAACACCACTCTGATGGTTGTGAGTTTCACAACAGGGGAAAATATCTCCGTGTAGTCTACTCCTTCCCGCTGTTGAAACCCCTTCACGACTAATCTGGCCTTGAATCTCTTGCTTCCATCACTCTTCTGCTTGACCCGGTAGATCCATTTATCGTGCAAGGTTTTCTTCTGTGCAGGTAGCTGGGCTAACTCCCATGTCTCATTAGTGAGTAGAGAATCCATCTCCTCCTGCATCGCATGCTCCCACTGTTGAGATTCACTCACTTGCACTGCCTCTTCATAACACTCCGGCTCTCCGTTATCTGTTAAGAGTAGTTAATCAAGTGACGAGAGGTATTTGGGATTTTATTTGGGTACCCTGGATGACCTCCAAAGCTCCACGCCCTGGGTAGTAGCTTCTGCACCTGTAGTCTCCTCCGTTCTACGGTCAGAACTGACATCGTCGCCCCCATCTGGAAGTTCCTCCAAATCCATGTACTCGGATCCATCTGTATCCGTAGTGCTCCCACTGCTTTGGCTATCCTTGGCATTATCCCTGTCCTTGTACATCACCTCCTCATTGAATATCACATCCCGGTTCCTGATGATCTTCCTGTTCTTTTCATCCCAAAGGTGATACCCGAACTCATCAATGTCGTATCCAATGAATGTGCACTTCTGTGACTTAGCTTCTAGCTTGTCCCTGATATGGTCACTGATATGAACATAAGCCACACAACCAAATACCCGCAAGTGTGAGAGATTTATCTTCTTTCCACTCCAAACCTCCTCTGGAATCTCAAAGTCTAATGGAACTGATGGCCCGTGATTAATAAGGTATGCTGCCGTATGCACCGCATCCGCCCAAAATGTCTTAGGCAGACCTGCATGTAATCGCATGCTCCGCGCACGCTCTGTCAAGGTCCTGTTCATCCTCTCTGCAATGCCGTTCTGCTGCGGCGTCCCTGGAGTAGTCCTCTCTAAGCGAATCCCATTCGTAGCACAGAACCTCTTGAACTCCTCCAACTCGTATTCTCCACCATTATCTGATCTCAAGCACTTCACCTTCAGTTCTGTCTCGTTCTCGACCATGGCCTTCCACTTCTTGAAGATTTTGAACACCTCTGACTTGTGCTTCATGAAGTAAACCCACACCTTCCTCGAGTGATCGTCGATAAAGGTGACGTAGTATCTCGAACCGCCAAAAGAAGACACACTGGCTGAGCCTCATACATCTGTATGAATCAACTCTAGCTTCTGAGCCTTAGGTAGCCTTCCACCCTTCTGGAAATTAACCCTATTCTGCTTCCCAAAGATGCAGTCTTCACAAACCCCGACTTTCAAGGTGTGGATCCCGGTTAGCTTTCCTTGTGAATGTAGAATTTTCATCCACTTCTCGCTCATGTGTCCTAGTCTGTTGTGCCACAGATCTGTACTCTCCTTGCCAGCTGGAATTGCGAGGGTGTCACTCACATGTGAAGTGAGGTAGAGAGTTCCTGTTTTATTGCCTCGGGCAACAACCATCGTACCGTTGGAGATTCTCCACGAATCCCCGGTGAATGTCGAAACGTAGCCTTCTGCTCCAAGCTGTCCCACCAAAACAAGATTCCTCTTCAGCTTCGGCACGTGTCTCACGTTCTTCAAATTCCACTTAGAGTCATTTATCTGTATCTGAATGTCGCTCTTTCCAACAATATTACAAGGTTCATTATCCCCCAAATATACTTTACCAAAGTCCCCTGCTACATAGTTCTGAAGTAGTTTCCTATTAGCAGTGGCGTGGAAAGAAGCTCCTGAGTCGATGACCCAAGAATCAGAATCGCTATCCATAGCAAGGATCAAGGCATCCTGCACGATATGAGCCTCCTGCTCACCCGCATCCTTCTTTGGTGCTTTACAGACCGAAGACATATGACCTTCCTGGTCGCAGTTCCAACACTTCCCTTTGATAGACCTAACCTTCGAGTTCGGCCTCTTCTTCACTGATTTCGACCGATTCCTGTTCTGCTTTCCCTTCTTCTGCCTTCTGCCTCTCTGCTCGAAACTTAGGGCTGAACCTGAACCTTCTGATTCAGACGATTTTTTTCTAACCTCCTCGGATAGAATCATGCTAACAACCTCATTCAGCTTCAACTTCTCTTTCTCCGCCGAATTGCTGATTGCCGTCACACAACCTGCCTAACTATCCGGCAACTACGATAGTAGTAGAATGGCCTGCACTTCGTCATCGAACGTGATGTCCACGAAGATAAGTTGATCAACAATCGTGTTGAACTCGCTGAGGTGCATCGTAAAGGACCGTCCTTCTGTCATCTTGAGGTTGAAAAGAGTTTTGACTAGAGGCACCTTGTTTACTGCCGACGGTTGCTCGTACATCTTCGTGAGCGCTTCCATAAGCCCCACCGTCGTCTTCTCCTTCAGAATATTATGGGCTACTGATTTGACGAGCGACAACCGGATTTTCCCTAGAGCCTTCCTATCCAGTACCTCCCAATCACCATCTGACTCCTCTTTCTTCTTTCCCTTTTCCTTACCCATCAACGGACGATACAAGTCCTTCTGGTACAGATAGTCCTCCATCTGCGACTTCCAGTAGGCGAAGTCTGAACCGTCAAACTTCTCGATCTTTGATTTGCTTTCCTCTGCCATGGCTTTCACACAAATTGCTGAACAAAGCTCTGATATCAGTTGTTGGGGATTCGAAACAATCAATCGAACCCTTGCCCTTTCGGACATTGTGTTGAAAGTAGGAAAGTAGGAATAAAACCACAAATAAAGATCTAACCTTGCAAAAACAGTAAAGGAGAAGAACACAGATTTAACGAGGTTCGGCAACGTGCCTACGTCCTCGGGAGCCACACCACACAATCTCTTTATTAATTGAAGAAGAAAATACAAGCTCTCAAACAAGGGATTAATCTCTCTGAGATTCTCTCTCTTTGCAGTCAAAAAGCTACAGGGTTTTGGCGGTCGACCGGGTCGGTCGACCGCGACCTGATCCAGGCTCTCCCAGCCCCCTGTGCACGTTCGCGGTCGACCGACCCGGTCGACCGCAGATCTGTCTGCTCGATTTTCTATCTTTTTGATTCCAGCTCTTGTCTCGAACTTTGGGTCTACACCTTAGACTAACAAAAGATGCAGTTTCAAGTAGAAATAGTTTATGAAAATGGCGTATGTTAATTGTTTACATCACTACAATGAAGAAAATATATCAGTTAGAAGCGTGAGGATTCTCAGGATGGACATGGGAGCCCCAAGATTCTGCAAGCTGAGCAGAATGATGAATAGTATATGATGTTGATGCTATCAAACACTTCATCTTCATGTTTAAAACTCGACTTTTCTCTTCCAGAGCATCCAAGGAGTTGCAATAATTTTACAATCCCATTCTCTGTGTATTGTATCCAAAACTTAATTTATAGTGCTATTTACCAACAAAATTATATATATGATGGAGGTTGTTGGGTCTCTTTTGGCAAAATATAATGATTTTATACGCCGTTTTAATAAAGCTAGGTTCTATAGCAACAAATTCACATTTATCAGTCAAATGTACATATGTTCAAGCGATATACATATATAGTTGTGTCTCCATGTCTAGACATCAGTCTCATTCTTATTAGATCACAATAAATGTACTGGATATTCTATTTGTTTGTCCACCCATCAGTCTGTCTTGCTTATCAAAACTTCACGGTACTCCTACATCGAGCATAATCAACTAATCAATTTATTATTCCTTTACTAAATTGAAAAATAACTGTACTCCTGGTTTCTATGACAAGATATTTCATTTTCTTCCTCCCGCTTGCAGATTGTGAAGCCCTTTCTAGAGCACAAGACATACAAGAAAGTGAAGTTTGTATACTCTGATGACATCGAGAGCCAGAAGGTAATAACCGATAACTTTGACATGGACAAGCTGGAATTAGCCTTTGGGGGCCGTAATCCAGTAGGCTTCGACATTAACCAATATGCTGAACGGATGAAAGAGGACGACAAGAAAATGTCAGCATTTTTAACATCAGGCACCTTCCTCAAGTCTGTTCACCAAAGATCAGAGTCGTTGGTAGCTGAACCTCAATCAGAGGAAGCCTTATCTGAGAGCTCTTCCTCTGGCAATGAGTTGAAAGAGAAGCTTAGCTGCAAGACTAATGTTGCTACAAAAACAGAGAACAAACCAGATGTGATTCAAATTAGTGAGTCTGTTTGAGAGTGATAAATGGAGGCATTATTTCACTGATATTATCAATACAATTGTTTAATCTAACTCCACATTTTGTTCCCTGTGTAATTGAGCTCTAAGCCATTTGATACATTGTCCATGTTTCTAGTGTATTCTCTGTGATCTGCAAGTTTATGACTTTGGCTTTTTAACCATCTGTACCGTAACTTGTAACTCTGAACTCAAGTTGATTTCAGTCTATGAATCTCTGAGGTGTCTTTAAATTGGTCTGTTTTGTGATGTAGTAAGCCTGAAAGGAGTGAAGCACTAAATGTCAGTACAACAACTGCTAAGTATATGGCATAATTTTCTGACTAGTTTTACTAGTAGTATGTGGCAATATTATGATACATGACTGATGCCAAAATTATCATGTTTGATGAAGTGGGTGATAGTTATTGTCAACTAGTCATGATTCTGAATTTTTTGGCTTTATGATTTACTTGTTGAGTCCACTATTGATCTAGGTGCAATCAACTTTATGAACCGGCTGTAAATTGAATGCGTAAAGGTTTTAAAGTTGTACTTCATTTTATTTCATGCACTTTTCTACAGATAAGACTCCAGAAGCACTCAACTCCATGCTTTCTTATTAGCCAGATTGGTTAACAAACAGTAGGCCCTAGACAGATCATTCACATGTATGATGCATGAACTCTAGTCATCTATGTAGACATACAGAGATGGGTCTAGTCATGCTCATAGGGAGTCTTTATCCAGTGAGACAGAGAGTTAGCCTTATGTCTCTTTGCAAATCTGATGGCATTACTTTGCCAATCAAAAGCTTAAGGCAAGGGAGCCCCATCCACATGCCTCTTTATTACCTTAAATCTTAAAACACCAAAAAGAAGGGGGAAAAAAACTATGGAGGGCCCTCTCTATGATGATCACATTGATTTCTTATGCTGTTTGTATTGGTTCAATCTTTGGTTTATACAGATTTAAGACCACGTATTGGCCCGTACTTTCGAGTAACAATTCGATCAATATTCATAACGTTTTAGGTCTTAAAAAGATCATGAAGGATTAGAAAAGGAACCAGGAGATTTGGATCAAATGAATATTAGGTGTTGTTGATAGAAGTGAGAGAGGTTGCATGTCAAAATTTTGCATTAAGAGAGAGATACATGCATTGGTTTTGGATTCTGTTAGTTAAGAGTAGGAGATTCGCTTACCAACAAAGTGAGTGTGTTTGATTAGTATAATATTTGAATATATAATGCATCAAGTTAAGACTTAGTACCAGAAATCTAGACTCAACACTATCCATCACACGTGACTTTTGAGCCTTGTCCTCTGCAAATTAGTCATATGCCTGAGCACATAATTTTATAATTTGTGCATGTAACTGTGTCCGTGTACAACTTCATTCTTATTATGGATATCTTTCATGGCATACCTTATTGCCTTAAACACCTCCAACTATGTTCTTTTATAATGGAATCAAATCTAAGACGGTGGTCGGTGGGAGTCATATTAGAAACTCTTAACTGTTCGGGTTATTCGCGATGTGCTCGAACACCTCCAATTATTTATAAATGTTACTTTACAAGTCCAAAGATAGGATAAAAAGCTATCAACCACCGTCATCTTTTCTTTTTCATAATTACACTTCTGACCCCAATATGTTAGTAGGCGGAGTAAATTATTCCGCCTTCTCAGGCGGAGTTGTTAACCCGTCATCCGAGGGGTTAACTTGCTGTTATGTCTCACATGCGAGTTAACAAACCCTTTGAGAAAAATTTAGTATTTAGATGTTTAATAAGGGTTTAAACCCTCTTAATCTTTTCATTAACCTGTTGCCAAACAAACAGAGCCTTACGAATTACCAAAGAAAATACATACAACTTCAACAAAAAAAATGAGTGACATATCCAATAAGCAAACACAACTTGCACCATATAAAGGTATCAAAGCACTATGACCTATCTTATCTGAACCGTCCGGTTCATCCGACCTGAGCTCGGCCCGTCCAAATCGGTCTTCTCTAATCCGAACCTCGACGTCCCTGGTCTCCGGTCTGGTTCGGCTGGTCGCTGTTCCAACCCGACCCGAACCGGATTCGGACCAACATTTACGGAGTTCTCACTCCGGCAGCTCAACAGCCCTCCGGCCGCCTTCCTCCTGCTCCCTCCACTGTTTCCCGCCCCTCAGCCATTCGTCCTCGGTCTGAATGACCTCACGTCACCGCAATCTGACGCCGAGCTCGAGAAATTCGCCACGCGTCGTCAGATCGAACCCTCCGTCAGCTGTCCGTCACGCTCCACACGACGCTCACCTCGCTCGCGGATAGCACTCATCGGTGCAACCGACGCCTCGGTCGTCAGTCCAGCTCCCCACCCCGAGGGATCTCTGACGGGGTCCCCGTCATCCTCGGAAACTCGTCGAGCGAGTCCCGGCGACGGAGCTCCGGAGTTCGTCGAGAAGCTGTCGATCTCGAACAGGTCCGAGCTTGTGTCACTCGCCACGTCATCGCTCCGGCGAAACGGAGGCGGCCTTCGGAGAAACTCGGCCCGACCTCTGATCTTCGCCGTCTCATTGCCGGCCGGAACACTCGAGCGAGGCGCGGGGCGGATCATCATCGCCGGTTCCGTTTCCGGCGGCGGAAGCAGCGGCGGGGCGAGTATCGGGAAGGAGAATCCAGCAGACTCGGTGAACGTCGGCGCGGAGTTCACTATCCGGGGACCGACCTTGGGCGAGAGACATTTAGAGTCTTTTGCCCAAATTCCAGCTGATAATTTCAACTTTGCCACTCCCTCAACTGAATCTTTACTGCCCAAAGTACTTCCATCAGTACTCACTTTATCCGCACCGACTCGAAGAGTACTCTTAGATTCCGCACTTTTCTCCTCAACGTCAACCGATTTTTTCCCGTAACAGGGACAGTTTCGGCCGAAAAATCTCCGGCACAACCCATTCTTTCTCTTCTCATTCAAAGGAAAAGCTCTCACACTAACATTAACAGAACGAGGGGGGTTCTTCAAAAGCCCTGACTGACTGTTCCAGCTCGCCTCTGATGACAGAGTCGGAGTTGTTGCCGATCGAAATGACCGATAACTTTTCGCATATCCGTCCACCGACGAGACCGAAGAGTCTCGCGGGTTGGTCAATGGATCGCAGGTCTCTTTGAAGTATCGCTCGGCATCGAAGACGCAGATATCTGCATCGTCAGCGGCGGAGACTCGGCGGGTGATTGGAGTTTTTGGAGGGAGAGAGATATGAGATGGGGGGTTCGTTTGAATGGAGAGTGTTTGAGAGAGATTGGGGTTGAAGTTTGCTCTGAGTCTGTATCTCTCCATTGTCAGCGTGTTTTTTTTGGAAGTGATCAACGACAATGAGGGTATATATATACATATATATATGTATGTAGAATTTTTAACTTCACTTTTTTTCCCCCGGTTGGATATCTGGTTGCGTGATCTACTGGACGGTTGTAGAAATTCTGCAGGGCGTTTACAGTGTTGTATTATTCACGTGGGTCCTTTTGGTCTCCTTTTCCTTTTCACTTTAGGCTTGATTTGGTAAGGTGATCACGGAAGTTGCAAATGAGGTGGAGGGAAGTACATCCTTTTAAATTTTTATGTTTGGTAGGAGCGAGGGGGTGGTTATTTTCTTTCTACTCTTGAATCCTCCCTCCCAATTTGAAGGGATTCTTCTCTTTCTAACTTTTTAGTTCATTTTGTAGCGTCCCCTTCCTCCCCTCCTCTTCCCTCACTCTTTAACTTACCCTCTAAAAACCTCCTATCAAAGGCCTTCCTCCCAACTCCAGCCTCAGTGGTAGAAGTTTTGCATAGATGAGTAGTTATGCATGTATGTGATTGCTGTTGTTTGTGATTGGGATAATTGGGAGCTTGACATGTTTCCTTAACATTTTAATATAGTTAAATGCAAGAGTAACGATAACTCCCAATAAATTCTATACTACATTTCATATTATAAAATACAAGAATATCGGTTTCTTCTTAACGAATTATACGAGAGATTATTATTATTTTATAAGGAAACAAGAGATTTGTGTCTTGTAATATAAAACTAGTATGATACTTAACAGTATAGTTATTGCTAGGATATCTTGAATCCTAATGTGTCATTTGTGATCCCTGGTTTATGTTCAATTTCAATATGTTACATGGTAGCCATTTTCAAGAATTATTATTTATATTGTTTCATACTCGAACATCACTATGCAGATCGTGAAATTAGAGATAGCTAGAGGAAAATGGGATTCATGATGATTAGGTAATTCTTTGTGCCATAAAATCACAATCCTTAACGCACATTCGTGCCAGATGAGATTTAAATCCAACTCACTCTGATACTATCTTAAAATCCCTTCTGTTACACTAAAAGCCTGAAATTTAAATGAGAGTTAAGGATATCATTATTTTATGACTCAAGTAATATCCTGATCATCCAAAATCCAGTCTTCCTCCAACTGTCTCAAATTTCAACAACAAAGATTAGATCCAGTCATGGCTCATAAATTTTGACAAACACAAGAAAATCTGTGTGTGTTGCCTTTATGCTCCAGCTAGAAGAGGAATATTGACAGTAGGAACTTGCAATCTATAATAAATCATGTGTTAGTAACCAGAAAGAACACAGGGTCTTTTTTAATTTTAAAATCTATAAGCCAATTAAAGTTGGTGAGATGCAAGAATTTTTATTGAAATGTCAAAAGTAGAAACAGCATAAGTTCACTGGACATTTGTATGGCCAATACCAAACAATTCTAAAAGCACATTCTAGAAGTTTAATATAATTATGCACAATAGCCCAGCAATATATACGAAAAATAATCATAATCCTTATTATAGGCGTCTAAAAATGCCTATAGGTATCCACATACAGCTCGAGACAGAGAGAAGGTGATGAACGTCATTATCTAAGTCTAAGAGGATTTTCCGATGCTAACGAACACATGAAGCGAAACGGCAAACCGAATGGCCTGTACGCTCACCGGCCACCTCCAAGTTGCCCGTGCACTCGTCGGCCAGCTCCAAGTGACCCGCGTGCTCACCGGCCACCACCAAGTGGCCCGCACGCCCATCGGCCACCAAATCGGTGAACCAAGTGGCCCGCGTGCTCACCGACCACCATCAAGTGGCCCGCACGTTCATCAGCCACCAAATTGGCGAACCAAGTGACCCGCGTACTCATCGGCCACCAAAACAGCGTACAAGACGAAACGACGAAATACGCGTAACGGCGCAACAAATAAAAATCCGGAAGACTAAGAAAGCCGCTGGCGGCCGAGTCGCATCGAAACGGCTCGGCCGAACCAGTGGTTCAGCCCATAGCCAGGTCACCAAGGGTGGCTCGGCGGCCGAGCCACCGGGTGACGCTTCGGCCAGATTTAATCTAAAAGTGTGATTTTTCGGTTTTCACGGATTCTCTCGGGATTTGTTGGTTTCTGAGCGTCCCAACTGATCTGATACTATGGTTAATCAGTTCTTAATTGAAGATAAGAAGGAATCCCTCGTTCTTATCCAAATACCCGCTTCCGAAGCTTATAATACGAGCTCAGGTGCTCATTTCTCTAGACTGGAGATCAAGAGGGTGAAACGCTGCCGAATTGAAGAGTGGATCCACGAATTTATAGCAAGGATTAGCAGATCTTGGCGATCTCCTCTGCATAAAGAGTGAAGTTTGAGAGATTCGAGATCCGTCCCCTATTCCTCCGGATTTAAGCTTAGTCTTAAATCTCGAGAAGAGCCGTGATCTCGCTTGGTCGAGATCATCGCTGCAGCGATTACTTCCTTCGTGAAGTAAGAGCTTTGATCATCAATCTGTCAATCGGATCTGATCCGCGGCGGTCTACGGATATTAACGTCCCCGGCACAGGCAAAGATCCCACACAAGCAGTGGGTGATAAACGTCCGTTGCGCTGTTTGACAAGAGTCGTATCTTTTATATTTTCATTGTATAATGAGATCTTATAAAAAGATCAACTTTTTATTTGAGTTTATTGTAAACAATTAAAGTTGTAATAGATTCAATCACAATGAAAACATCGATTTTTGACCCAAACACTTATAACTAGTTCATCAAGAAATTTCTAGTGGTATATGTAGCACACTGACAATAACAATGTGATAAATCTAAGCAAGATTTTTCCCAATAATGTGTCCTTCTGCACTTTATACCTGTGGGGAAAAAAATATAAGGTTAAGCAAAATGGGTCCTTGCCTTAGTTGCCTATCTAGCTTTCTCAATCCAAAAGATATATACTAAAAGTACACGAAAAAGAAATTAAAAAAAAGTACAATTGTGAATATAAAACAATATCCAAAAATGTCAATCTCTCCCCTGAGGTGAAATCTTTTTAGGAGAGCAACAGGTATGGGTCCTTTCATCCCTCATCTCTTTTCTCGGTTCATCGAAGGAAACCTGTGGAATTAAATTCAAACAGATTGCTCACTTTTATAGGACGGATCTCTTGAAATATCCACATCCACATAATTAGATTTCATCATCTATGGAAGTATTTATGTATCAAGAGCATCCCCTACTTTGCACAATTATAGTGTCGCTTTTGATTCTTGTTTTGATGATTTTGTTCAGAGTTCCCATACTTTTGTAGGCCACTGCCAGCAAAGCCAAATCCTGAGCTTGTTGAATACAGAACTCTACTCTTATATGCACTAAGGCAAGCGTATGGTAGTACAAGAGTACACGCTACGAGATGCATCACTCTATTATTTGTTGGGACAACAAGTTGTTGGGTCTTTTGGATGATAATTGTGTCTATGGACTATAATTCTACGCAATTTTATATCGTTTGGGACTGTTATCATCTCAATATACACTTCTTATGAAAATTGATCAGCATGGGTGTGTGTAGTTTCATGACGGTATTCTTTAAATTGTTTCTTGAATTCTTTGAATAAGGTTACTTGATATTGACTCAAATAACCGCATATGTATTAATGTATAAAATTGTGTCTTATGTTTATTTATCACTGTCAGTATCAAGAACACATGAGCATGTAATGTCTGGGATTGAACATGTATCAAGCTTTCCACATGCATACTTTGAAAATGGTTGTACGGAAGATTCGAAGTAAACTGTTAAAATTATGCCTCAAAACCTATTAATAATTCCTCTTGATTATGAACTCTTCTACAACACGAGTTTGGTAGCTGCTTGCCATTGAAATATTGGCACGTGATGCCTTTATTTGAGTCACAGTCAACTTTTGTCTCTAGTGGGATTCGTATTCAATATGGAATTAGTAAAGCTTGGTTTCAATTCAATTAGTGATTCGAATTGATTGGTTGCAGCTCCTGTCATCCAACCAATGGACGGGAAAGGTTAGCCTAAGTTGAGAGCTAATTAGAGGGCTTTGTTACCTGTTGAACTTTCCAACCCTACAAAAGGCCGTCATTGCCTCTAAGAGGAAGGGGGAAAAAATAGAATAAGGAAAGGGCTTAAGAGTTTGAGGATTGAGGCCTTTGTGCTTTGTGAGTTCTTGTACTCTTTTTTTTTTTTTCGTATAGAGGAATTCTCCGACGCTTCTGCCGTAGATGTAGTCCAAATTAGGTGAATTGAAATCTCTCTGTTTGCGATCACTTGTTTCTTATTCCTGTAATTTTTCTTCGCAATTATTTCCGCTCGATTGTGCACTTGTTCTAACATAGCTACATTGATCCTTGTTGACGCCTGTGACTAAATCTGGAATAAAGCAAATAAATCTGTTAGATAGCTGAAGTGTTATATTTTAAAACTTTTTTAAGTTTAGCTGCTGTACGTTTATGAAACGCTGTGCTTAAAGCAATATTTGACCTACTTCGGTCCAAGGATCCAAAGACCAAACTGCTTCTAGGAATAGCAGTACAATACACTAGTGTGTACCGACTAAGTACTGTCAAGATCTCCTAGATCTATAAGACCTTTCGATCAAGGCAAAACACTGGTGTGTACCGCCTAAGTACTGTCAAGATCTCCTCGATCTATAAGACCTTTTGATCAAGGCAAAAATCTCCTTGATCTGTTAAACCTTATGGTTCAAAACATTTCGGTTAAAACCTTTCGGTTAAAATTTTTCGGTTCAGACAAAGATCTCATTGGTCTGTTAAACCTTTTTGTTCAAAAAACCTTTCAGTTAAGATAAAGATCTTTCGATCTGTACTAACCTTTCAGTTCAGGGTTCTGTTCCTTCGGGCACAAACTAAAGCTTGCACGCTTTCAAAGTCTACAACAGCAGCACAACAACTTAAACACTTCAATGTGTTTTTCATCTATTTAGAGCTGCTCCAAGGGGCTCTATTTATAGGCCTATAATGTTAGCTCAATTGTCATTTGACTGTTACAAATCATAATGAAAATTATGATTGTAACAATAAATGGCTTAATTGTTGTAACTGCTGCATGTAGTTTTAATTGCTGCATGAAGAAATATCTGAACGCGAGGGTCACGTTACTATGCAACGTGAGGGTCGCTACCTCATGCGAACGTGAGGGTCGCGTTCCCTCTTGCGAACGCGAGGGTCGCGCGAGCTATGAACGCGAGGCTCGCCCGTATGCTGTGAAGCAGCCTGCGAGGTAACGTGCGTGGCAGCTAGCTTGGCACCACCTAGCCTCTGTGCATAGTGCAAAGTACGCCTTACAAAGTGCCACTTAGCGTCTCAGCCCGATTAGCCCCGATCCCCAGCCCATTGGCCTACGGCCCACGGCCCATGAGCCCACGGACCCACAGCTCACGACCCACTAAATCTTATGAGGGGTTAATTAAATAAAATAATTCCCGACTTTAAACCTTACGGTTAAAAACCTTTCGGTTCAAGTAAATGTCTCCTTGATCTGTTAAACCTTTTGGTTCAAAAAAACCTTTCAGTTAAGACATGGAACTTTTGATCTGTAATAACCTTTCAGTTCAGGGCTTTGTTCCTTCGGGCACAGACTAAAGCTTGCACATTTTCAAACTCTGCAGCAACAGCACAACATCTTAAATACTTCAATGTTCTTTTCGTATCTTTAGAGCTGCTCCAAGGGGCTCTATTTATAGGCCTATAATGTTAGCTCAATTGTCATTTGACTGTTACAAATCATAATGAAAATTATGATTGTAACAATAAATGGCTTAATTGTTGTAACTGCTGCATGTAGTTTTAATTGCTGCATGAAGAAATATCTGAACGCGAGGGTCACGTTACTATGCAACGTGAGGGTCGCTACCTCATGCGAACGTGAGGGTCGCGTTCCCTCTTGCGAACGCGAGGGTCGCGCGAGCTATGAACGCGAGGCTCGCCCGTATGCTGTGAAGCAGCCTGCGAGGTAACGTGCGTGGCAGCTAGCTTGGCACCACCTAGCCTCTGTGCATAGTGCAAAGTACGCCTTACAAAGTGCCACTTAGCGTCTCAGCCCGATTAGCCCCGATCCCCAGCCCATTGGCCTACGGCCCACGGCCCATGAGCCCACGGACCCACAGCTCACGACCCACTAAATCTTATGAGGGGTTAATTAAATAAAATAATTCCCGACTTGTCGTTAGCAAGCCTCGAACACAAGACTTTTTGAAATATCAAAACTTTAACTTTTCACTATGCTACTAAGGATTTCTAAAAAATACCAGTAGTTAATAAATACATAGTTTGAAAACTTATTTTTAGAAAGTGGTTTTGACCAAAAAATTCAACAATCCCCCATAAGTTTTTAAACTAGTGTCGTGTAATGGTGCCGTTATTTCAATCATCGTGCCTAAGGTAGATGTCGTAAGGACTTGAATCCCCTTTAGATCAACTGAATAAAAGATAGATGCATAGTATCACAGAGACTTGAACCAATACATGTCTAAAAATTCAACGATCATACAAGATTAAACTCATCTGTGGTAGTTTTTACTTTGAACCACACTTGTCTTTGCTTTAGCATTAGCATTGCATATTTATGGCCTTGTGCATGTCCTAGTTTCTGCTAGGGTTCTAGGTATCTTTCCATAAGACACCAAGAAGGCGGCCGAATCTCCACCCAGGTATAGGTGAGTTCTTTAGACATGTTTTCTATCAAACATCCCACATCTGAGATGCTTTGAACTCATTAAGGCTTAAGAACCATCCTCTCTCATGATAGGATTCTAGGTGAGTCATTTAGATATGTTTCCTATCTAACATCCCGCATGCGAAATACTTTAAACTCATTAAGGCTTAACAACCATCCCATTCATGATAGGATCATCGGTGAGTCCTTTAGGTATGTTACCTATCCAATAGCTCGCATCCGAAATTCTTTGGACTCATTAAGGCTTAACAACTATCCTCTATACCATGATAGGATTTTAATTGTAAATCTTACTTGACTTTTAAACCAATCATCTTATCATTGGTAGCTTAAGCTTTGAACTAATAACTTGATGCAAATGGTAAGTATTTGTAAGACTCACCAAACGTTACAAATCTTACTTGATTTTTGAACCAATTATCTTATCATTAGTAGCATATACTTTAAACTAATAAATTGATGTACATGGTAAGTATTTATAAGACTCATAAAACTTTGAGACCCATTCCAACAGACGTCCTTTCGACTATGTCCTTTTTCAGACCCTTAGTCTAAGGATCAACCGTATTTTCTGAAGACCGGACGTCAATCACAAAGATGACTCCTTGACAAACGAGTTCTCTCAAATAGTCATGCTTCAGACGAATGGTCAGCTTCTTTTCATTGAACATCACGTTCGCTGTCACAGCACTCGCCGCCTGATTATCACAATAGATAGTAATTGTGCCTTGCAATTCTATCAATGAAAGGTCTCGGAGAAAAAATACTGAGCCACTTAGTTTCATCTCCTGTAGCACAGAGTATGAAGAACTTAGATTCTATCGATGACTGTGCAATCATAGTCTGCTTCTTAGACTTTCATGAGACGGTAGCTCCACCCATGATAAAGACAAAACCTCCAGTAGATCTGCACTCATTTGATTCTGAGCACCAGCTAGCATCTGAATAGCCTTCGATTACAGCCAGAGATCCAGTATAGAATAGGCCCAGACCTGTAGCTCCTTTCAAGTATCTCATCAATCTCTGAACAACATCCTAATAAAGCTTTTTAGGATTACTTGTGAACCTACTAAGCATTCCTACAACGAATGCTATGTCTGGCCTTGTGCAGCTCATCACGTACATAAGTCTCCTAATGATCTTTGAGTACATTAGCTGCTCTACCGGTCTTCCAGTATTTTGGCGTAGATTCTTGTTGTAATCATATAACACTAACAGTTCAGACAGGTCGTAGTAGCCATACTTTCTTAGCATGTTCTCAACATAATGAGATTGAGACAATCCAACACCCTCTTCAAAGTATATGATTTTGATTCTGAGAATCACGTCCGCGGTTCTAAGGTCCTTCCTTCATGCTGAACTGTGCTGAAAGAAATTTCTTGATAGATATTACTATCTCCAAATCACTCCCAATGATGAGTATATCGTCCACATAAAAGCAAATAACCACCACCTTTCCTTCAGTGACCTTGATATATAGACACTTGTCAGATTCACTAACTTGATACCCATTGTTGCGAACAACCCCATTGAACTTCTCATGCCAGAGTTTCGATGCCTACTTAAGTCCATACAGAGACTTAACAAATTTACAAACTTTACCAGCCGGAGCATCAAGTCCTTATGGGTTTTCCATGTAGATCTCTTTTGTGAGATCTCTATTGAGAAAGGAAGTCTTCACATATATCTGATATATGGCAAACCTTTTTATCACTACCTATGCGATAAGCACCCTGATGGAAGTAGTCCTGCAAACTAGTGCATGGATATCAAAGAAATCTATTCCTTCACTCCGAGAGAATTCTTTTGCTACCAGTCTTAATAGTACCACCACGACAAAACTTCTTCTTGAAGATCTACTTGCAGTTGATAGGTCTTGCACCTTTAGGTACATCCACCAGCTACCAAGTGTGATTTTGGATCAATAAATCCATCTCATCATCTATAGCTTCTTTTCACATAAGGACGTCAGTTGACTGCATTGCTTCTTGGAAAGGTTGCGGATCTCCTTCCACATTATAGGTGATAAAGTCATCTCCAAAATCTTTCTGTCTCCTGACAGGCTTGGAAGGTGGTTCAGTAACTCCTTCATCATTGACATATTTAGTTTCTCTGTAAACTAGCTCCTCTTATGCTTCTGACGTACCAGCATTCTCTGGTATATCTTTGAGCAACTATTCTGCATCCCGAGCTTCAATGATCTCTGGTGCATCTGATGTACTAGAATTCTATGGTATATCTTTGAGCAATAAATATTTATCATTGATAAACTTATTCTCAAAGAATTTTGCATCCTGAGCTTTAATGACGGAGTTGATTCCAAGGTCCAGGAATCTGTAAGCATCACTATCTTTAGCAAAGCTAAGAAATACACATATGTTTGCCTTGGTCCGAGCTTAGGCCTTCTGATATCTGGAACTCGAACATATGTGAGACACCCTCACACTTTGAGACTATCCAAAGGATCTAGATATCCCAACTATAATTGATGAGGAGTACTGTCAGTTTTAGAATAGGGTGCTCTATTCAGAATCCAGTTTGACATCAGCATAGCCTCTCCCCAATAGTAGGTAGGTAGACCAGATATGATTAGCATTGAATTCACCATCTTGGTTGATGTGCGATTCTTTCTTTCTGCAATCCCATTAGATTACGGAGAATATAGAGCAGTAGTTTCAGCAATGATTCTATACTCCTTGAAGTATTCTTCTGACTCTTTAGATCGGTACTCTCCCCTCTGTCGCTCCTAAATCTTTTCACCTGAAGTCCAAGCTGTTTCTTCACACGAGTCTGAAACTCGATAAACTTGATGAAGTCTTCATCTTTAGATTTTCAGCAGGTAGATGTGGCAGAAACAAGAATGGTCATCAATGAAAGTGATAAAGTACTTCATGCTACCTTGAGTGACAAAGCTCTTGAAGTTATAAGTATCTGAGTGAATCAGATCCAATAGGTTGGTGATACTTGTGATACTTGGAAAGGGCTTCCTTGTAAGTTTTTCTTGCACGCAGACTTCACACTTCACAGGTTTGTTATCCCCACATTTTGGAAGTAATTCTAACTTCTCTATACTAGACAATTTTCTACAATTTACATGTCCCAGTCTATAATGCCATAACACAGAGGGGTAAACAAAAGAGGATATTTTATTTATAACTGAGTTGGGTATAATAGTACAGATCTTATACATGCCATTAGTACGATATGTATTTCTAAAATACATTTTCTTAAAAGGTAACAAAGCATTTCCTCAGAAATCCAGCCTCATACCTGTGTCACATAGCAGGCTTTCAGAGACTAAGTTTTTGATAATTGAGGGAACATATTTCACATCCTTCAATGTGAGAGTCTTCCATGAAGAGACAGTCAGCACCACAATCCCAAATCTAAGAATAGGCACTATAAAATGATCAGCCATTGATACGTTCTCTTTGACAGTAACATAAGAAGAGAACAAATCTCTGTTGGAGCAGATATGACAGGTAGCACCTGTGTCTAACCACCAACCAGAGATGTTACTGGGAGTTGTCACCTGAAAGAGTATAATCACATAATTGTCAACTTGATTAACATTGTGTGTTATTCCCTTCTTTGGTGCTTTGCATTCCTTGAAAAAATGTTCTTGCTCCCCACATTTGAAGCATTTGCCACTCTTCTTGAACTCTTTCTTCTAAACATTTAGATTCTTCGGGTTTTGGTTCTTCTTTTTGTTAAATGGCTTCTTCTTCTTGGAAGAAGAACTAGTACCCTTCTCAGAGTTAGCAGTCACTATGTTAGCAGATGCCTTCTGCTTAGCAAAGAGCTCATTCTTTGTGCGAGTTCAAATCTCATCCTCGATCCGAACGAACCTCTTCAAATTAGACAGAGTCACCTGTCTTTTTCTTCTCCGAATGTCAGTGAAGAATGACATCCAAGATGGAGGAAGCTTGTTAACAATTGCACCGGAAATGAAGGTTTGACAAAGATTGATCTTTTCATCCTTCAGCTTCATAACAAGCTTTTCAAGCTCTTTACAAAGATTGATCTTTTCATCCTTCAGCTTCATAACAAGCTTTTCAAGCTCTTTAACTTGAGGCAAAACCTCAGTGTATCTTTTCATCCTTCAGCTTCATAACAAGCTTTTCAAGCTCTTTAACTTGAGGCAAAACCTCAGTGTCATATTCGAATTTGAAGTCCAGAAACTTGTCAATGAGGTGAGACTTAGACAACTTCTCCTCATTCTTGTACTAGTCCTCCAAAGCATTCAAGATTTTATTTGTAGAGAGATTGTTGGTGTAAGCATCTGCTAAATGATCGACAAGACAGTTAAGGAGATAACTCCTACAGAAGTAATCATCTCTAGCCCAAGAGGCTTGAGACTCAAAATCTTCTTCAGAGTCGGGTTTCTCCTCAAAAACCACATAGTTGATTTTCAGGAGTTACATCCTGAAAATCACTTTTCGATACCATACGTTAAAGTTGGATCCGTCAAAGTTCTCTAACTTAAGACAGTCTACTCCAAGTGTCCTTGCAAGATCCATTGTAGATCAGAAATATTGCTTTAAGATTGTTGGCGCCTGTGGCTAAATCTGGAATAAAGCAGATAAATCTGTTAGATAGCTGAAGTGCTATATTTTAAAATATTTTCAAGTTTAGCTACTGTGTGTTTATGAAACACCGTGTTTAAAGTAATATTTGGTCTACTCCGGTGCAAGGATCCTAAGGCCAAACTACTTTCAGAAATAACATTACAATACACCGGTATGCACCTACCAAGTACTGTCAAGATCTTCTTGATCTATAAGACCTTTCGATCAAGGAAATATCTCATTGATCTGTTAAACCATACGGTTCAAAACCTTTCGGTTCAGGCAAATATCTCCTTGATCTGTTAAACCTTTTGGTTCAAAAATTCTTTCGATTAAGACAAAGATCTTTCGATCTGTAATAACCTTTCAGTTCAGGGTTTTGTTCCTTCGGGCACAGACTAAAGCTTGCACGCTTTCAAACTCTGCAATAGCAACACAACAGTTTAAACACTTCAATGTGTTTTTCATCTATTTAGAGCTGCTCCAAGGGGCTCTATTTATAGGCCTCTAAGGTCAGCTCAAGGGTCATTTGACTGATATAAATCATAATGATAATTATAATTATAATAACAAATGACTTAATTGCTGTAACTGCTGCATGAATAAATGTCTGAACGCGAGGGTCGCTACCAGCCTCGCGCGAACGCGAGGGTCGCGTTCCCTCTTGCAAACGCGACGGTCGCGCGAGCTATGAATGTGAGGCTCGTTTGCATGTTGCGAAGCAGCCTGCGTGGCGCCACCTAGCCTCCGTACGAAATGCAAAGTGCGCATTACAAAGCGCCACTTAGCGCCTCAGCCCGATTATCCCCGATCCCCGGCCCACGGGCTTACGGCCTACTAGAACTTATGTGAGATTAATTGAATAAAAATAATTCTCGGCTTGTCGTTGGCAAGCCTCGAAACACATGACTTTTTAAAACACCAAAACTTTAACTTTCCACTACACTACTAATGATTTCTAAAAATACCAGTAATTAATAAATACATAGTTTGAAAACTCATTTTAAAAAAGCGGTTTTGACCAAATAATCTAACAATCCTATACGAGGATTTGAGCCCCTAAATACTTGCGGGATTACTCCATAAACAACGAATACAAATATTATCAGAATACACCTATGTGAGCTAGGTGTTCTGAGCTGGATGGAGGGGCGTTTTGGAGATTTCAACTGTCCATGCTTTGCTTCTTTGAAAAAGCCCCAAACTTTGTGGGGTCAGTTTAATTGCAACTCAGTCATGAGCACTTAAAAAGTCCCTTAGGCTGATAGTATATTCCTTTTTTTGAGTAAGATGGTTCCTCTTTTTGATTTAAGGCACTTGTTTGGTCCTATGGTTGCCCATTTATGCCCAGTGTTGGTCCATGCTCTATACTAGTTCCATTCTAAGATAATAACAATAGTTAGTGTTTGGAATTTGAGGTAATTGGTTGTGGCACTAAACCGAATACTTCGTAGTTACAAGATTGTGAGCTTGTGTTATATTCAATGGAAACAAGGTAACTTCTCTAATTAAAACTAACGTCTACTAATAAACACAATTTGGGTTATATTTGAAAGATGAATTGAGAAATAAGAAAGTATGTCCAAACAAAAATTATTTGTTTGAAAAAAAAAACTAAGGTATGAGGCTTATGTTTTTGCTAATAACTAATGCTAAAAATTGCATGAAAGTTTTCAATATTTTGCTTGAAGCTGAAACGCTAATAATCAGTTTCATGATAGCCAATCATCCCTTTATCCCAAGAAAAATCGAATATCATATTTGGTAAGAAGGCAAAATCCCTGCAAAAAACTTCAAACTTTGAACAGTGCAGTATTTTGTTTTTATTAGGCAATAATAGTAGCTTATTAGTTGGCTGACTTGTTTTTTATATAAATATCTCATGTGATCTCCTATTTGGTTTATACATGTTTCTGCCCAGAGACATGAAGAACAAAAGGAAAACCACAATGATCTATTAAGCAACATGTACAATTATCTGTATAATTTTGGCCTTTAGGAAAAGGATTGACACCATTTAAGAGTCTGTAGTGTAGGGCACCACCCTCGTTGATGTGAAGAGGACATAATTAGAATGGAAGGGGTGTGTGTTTCTGTATTAGTACCTTATCATCATTGGGTTGTGGTCTGTACTTTGACACGTTCTTGCTTATGATTAGTCGTGATAATATACTTAGATTTCAGACCAACCTTTTCACGTTAATATCTGACTTTTAACATGGCTGGATATAAAAGAATTTGTTAATGAGTGAAAATATACAAAGAGTCCTAGTTTCAGCTATGAACGCACCACATGAACGACATCACGCAGACACAGAATCTGATGGGGTTGTGTCTTTAATTGTTTGTATAACTTCATGAGAATTAGATAGGGTTAGAGATCTATCATGATTAGGAGATTAGGTCTCATCATGATTAGGAGTTTGAATCCTATTCTAATTAGGAAGTTAGGCTAGAGATAGAGTTTTGGTTTCCCTATATATATATTCTTCTATTGTTGGAGGGAAAACCGTAGTTGAAGTTGGCAAACTAGCTCTGATCGGTCGACTGATATCTCAAATCAGTCGACCGATATCATGCACCATATAGGAGCTGAAAACCTCGCACTAGACAGTCGACCGATGCACCCTTATCGGTCGACTGATGAAGACCTATTGGTCAACCGATAGGGGTGCATCTGTCAACCGATAGCGGGTATTGGACCGAATCTGCTTCCTAGTCTGTTTTGGTTTAGGTTGTTTATATAAATAGAAGCACGTTTTTTAGGGTTTTGTGAGAGAGATTAAATAGAGAAAAGAGGTTATTTTGAGCACATTGAGAGGGAGATTACTGAGAGGGGGGATATTGAGAGGGAGTGAGATCTTGTTGGTTAAGGTTATTTTGATTGTTTGTGAGAATTGCAACACATTGTACTTCTCCTTCATACAGTAAAATCTCCCCATCCTCTCCCCATGGACATAGGCAATTTACCGAACCACGTAAATTCTCTATGTTTATGATTGGTTTTGGTCGTTCTCATTGTGAATTGTGCTCATGGTGTTCTTCTCACGTTGTTTACCGACTAGTCATGGATTGAGTCCGCTTCCGCCGGTCGCAACAAGTAGTATCAGAGCCGGATTTTAGATCTAGGGTTTGATTTGGGTGAATGAAAACTCGGTGTTGGAAGCTTGGATCTTGGAGATCTAGGTTTCGATGGAGATAGCGTTGTGGAGTTGCCATTGAAGATCTCGCCTTCCTCGTGTAGTTGACAAATTGTGTTGGAATCCTATCTAGGTTTAATTTGAGTGATTTCTCAATTCTATCAAGTTCAAATCTTTCCTCTACAATTTGAGTAATTACAAGCTTGCCTGCATGAGCCAGACTCGCCTGACCTCCTCACCAGCACGCTTGTCAACTGCCCACTTAGGGTATGGGAATAGTCTCATCGATAGTCATATCTCATATTTCAAGGGGGAGAGCATTGCGCTCCTCACCTAGGCATGGTCATCACGGAATTGGCCAGAACTCTCCTACTCTACAAATAGCCATTGATGGTTACAAGATAGGGCGGCTGACAGGACCTCTTATAGTGGTCACATCCCATAGCTATAGGGGAGCATGCTACTCCCCACCCTAGGTGGTCACATCCCTTAGCTAGGGCGGCTGGTGCTCCTCACCCCTACTAGTGGTCAAATCCCACAAATCAATGGATGACCCATGCCATCCCTTACCTATTTAAAGCCACCTTGGACCAACGTTAAATAGGCTGCTAGAATCAGACCAAATTTGCTAGAATTTGGTTGGGCTGAACTTCGTGGCTGGTTAGCTTAGCATTTTCACAAAGAAAAGGCTTAGCTCTTCTGATAGAGACCTTCATTGGCTTGCTTGGTAGAACATTCTTGGCTGTAAGCTTAGATTGTTAAAGTAGACTCGATCTAAACTATCAGATCTGAGGCTCATTAACTCTACAAACTATTGCATTGTAGCCCTCTCTAAGCTTCTGGCCTTGATATTTCTTAAGCTCGAGTAGTTGACTTCCGATAGTCAAGTATTCGGCCTACAAGCACAAGAATTTGTTTGGCCTCAGGTAGACTTGAACCCAATCACATTGGACCTTCTACTCTGTACTGAAGCTCCAACTGTAACTTTGATCGTATCATCCAAGGGAAGCAAACTTAGCTCAAGCACCAAGGGAGACGTCCTATCGCTACCAAAGAATCTGTGTTAAACAAGGAGAGCCTTCTCTCCGCTTCTGTTGTAAATCCTGGATTTTATTGATTTGTAACAAACACAGAGATAATACAAATCTTGCATCGAGACCCAAATTTTACACCCTACACTCCTTCCTGCATGAAATTGGACCTTCGACCTAGAGATCATAAGCAATATTATCGGTATCACTGTTCAGGGTCATCACATCGATGGTTGTAGAGTCCTCGAAGGAGACATTGAAGAGCTGATATAGAAGGGGATGCTAAAGAAGCTCATCTCTTGGTGAGACAGAAGGGAACCAGCCCTAGAGAAGTTGGATAGAAGAAGGTCTCCATCAAGATTGTTCCATCACGATCTACAACAAGATGACCAGCCCAAAGAGACAGGTCGTCCAGCGTCATCAATACCATCAGCGGTGGTCTAGTAGTAGAAGAAATGTTAAATAACTCTTGAAAAAATTATTTTCGACAAGCATTGATAATAAACCTCTATGAAAGGAAGCTAAGGACAGATCGGTCTATTTCTTTCAATGATGCTGATCTAAGAGGCATAAAGACCCCTCATGATAACCTTATCATTATATTAACTGAGATTAATGACTTTCGAGTTAAAAGAATCTTAACGGATACTGGGAGCTCCGCCGACATCCTATTTACAGATCCCTTTAACCAAATGGGGATCAATAAGTTAGATTTGCAGCCTTGTCTGAGTCCCTTTACTGGGTTCTCAAGACACTCAGTTAAACCAAAGGTACGGATCACACTTCTCCTCGTAGTCAGCAAATATCCTCACCAGGCTACAGTCCAAACTCAACTCATTATGATAGATGTAAAATTCACCTACAGTGTTATTCTTAGCAGAACTTCCTTGAACAACCTACAAGCAGTCCTGTCCACTTATCATTAGATGGTGAAGTTTCTGACCTTAGGAAATGTTAGTTTTAGCGGAAGGTTAGATCATGGTATTTTCCCTCAAATGAAAGAAAAAGGAATTTCAGAGACCCTGTCAATCGAGAAGATCCTACTTGAAGTGTAGAGAGGACAAGAATGGGAGCAAACTACTCCTATAGAAGAATTCAGAAAGTACCGATCAACCATAATGAATCAGAAAAGGCAAGATCGGATCGGGACTCGTTGAGTCACAATCAAGAATGGGAGCGAATGACCCCTGTAGAAGAATTGCAGGAAGTACTGATCGACTATGATGAATTAAGAAAAGTCAAGATCTGATCAGGACTCATTGAGTCACAGCGAGGAGATGTAGTAACATTCCTATATGACAACTAATGTTTTTGCCTAGGGACCCAAAGACATACCATAAATTCTACCTGAAGTGATTAACCATGAGCTCTCAATCAAACAACATAGTAAGCTGGTTCGATAAAATAAATGGCCTCTCAGCCATGATAGATAGAATGCAGCTATAGAAGAAGTCAACCGACTACTCAAGTTTGGCATCATCTGAGAAGTTCAATATCTAGAGTAGCTATCCAATGTGGTGCTAGTCAAGAAATTGATCGGTAAGTGGAGAATGTGCAAGGATTTTATGAATTTAAAGAAAACTTGCCCAAAAGATAGCTATCCACTCAACACCCTTTTAGCATATCTCTTCTGGGCGTTGTTGGATGACCCTCCAATAGTGGGACCTTCACTAATTGTGTTGATGACCCCTTTGTGGCTAGCTTCTGGGGGTTGGCTGTCTTTCTGTGGTCGAGGACGAGGTGATCGTGAGCGGGATCTCCTATCATCTCTAGTTAGAGAAGCTTCCCTACGGTCCCTCTGAGAGGCAATATTCCTCAAGTACCCTCTCTCAATCTAGTCCTCCATATCCCTCTTCAGGATTTGGCAATCGTTGGTGAGATGGTCATGATCCTAATGGTAATAGTAGAATTATCTGGTGTCCTTGTTCTTAGGATTCGACCTCATCTTAGGAGCAGGCTCCTTAAGGTATCCCTCCTTTTGGACCATAGTGAGAGCATTAGTGAGAGAGGTGTCGAAGATCATGAGAGCCAACTTTGGCTCAGGAACTTTCATTCGATCCTTCCTGTTGGACTGATTGGGACGAGAGTCGACTCTCGAAGGATTTCTTGGCTACTTCTGTCTTGTAGGGGGGCTTTATCCAGCTCAGGTACTGATGTCACCATCAGTACTGCTGTAGGAGTTAGCAGGGTGGATGGGATTGCTGGTGTTGGTGAAGCCGGGGCTGGAGAGGTCTCCATAGTCCTAGCCGATGCCTTATAGGCACAAACATCCTCCATATCCATGTATCCTTGTGCATTGGCCATCAGCTACTCATAGTTGGCAACATGCTTCTTGGAAAGCTAGTCGACCAACTCATTACTATGCAGGCCGGCAATGAGTGCAAACATGGAAACTACGCTCCCTGGGTCATTGACCTCCAATCTCTTTGCCTGGAACCTCTTGAAGTAGACTCAAAGGCTTTCATCAGGCCCGTGCCTCATCTGGATCAACACATGAGGGGGGAGCTTCTGCTTGGTGTCATCCAGGAAATTACGAATGAATTTCTATCTGAGTTGTTGAAAGCTGCTGATGGATTTCTTCTCGAGAGCATTCCACCAGAGCTTGGCCCTCCCTGAGAGAGTGATGGGGAAGCTTCGACAAATAACTGCTTTCAAAGCTTAGAGCATACTTATCACATCACAGTAGTGTTGAATATGCTCAGAGGGACTCTCCTCACCTTTGTACTTCTCCACATAAGGCATCTTAAACTTCTCACATAGAGCATGCATGATGTCATATGAGAGAGGGGTATTCCCTCCTATGGCGTCTGCGACCGGTTTGTACACTCGGTCATATACAGAGGCTCTTATGGAAATTGAAGGAATTGGAGAGGCATAAAGAAGGGGGGCCTTGGAGACTACTCCCTTAACACGCCCCTCATGATGGCTTAGGTCAGGACTCTCACCAGAGGCCTCTTGATGATGGTGATGCTGTCGGCGATACTCGTCAGTACGAGCTAGTCGACAAGGCGGGGTCAACATGCGCCCAATGTGATCCTCCATTTGCTTGGCAGAAACATGAGATGCCTGAGGCTGGGCTACTCGCTGGGCTCCAGTAGGAGCATGAGTCTCTAATCATTGGTCTTCAGAAGGTGGGGGAAGTGAAGTGGCTTGCTGTGGATGTGGAAGCCGGCAGAGGAGTTCATCCATAAAGATAGTAAATTGCTCTTTGAAAGATTGGAAGAGCTTGTGAGTTGTTTCCTCAAGTTGAGCTTGGGTAACGTAGCTCTAGTGCTATTCTACAGGGTAAGACCGATCAGACCCTTGCTTAGAACCTGACATTTTTTCTCAAAAAAAGAAAAGAAGGCCCCACTATGGGTGTCAAACTGTTGATGGTTTATATGATCACACAGTTAGTTAAATCCAGGATAGGATTGATTTATTCAGTGTTGAAAAGGGCCGCTTTCTTCTCTAACTTTATGCCTAGTTCTTGAGTTAGGTATCTGAAGAATCTACACAAGAGGATGGGGTTTTGTTCCTCCGTTGTACCTCAAACGATCAAGTTAACTGATGAACTTGAGTGAAAAAAAAGAACTGTGTGTTCTTGTTAATATGCAGTATTTGTGTTAACAGATCAGATTTATAAACCTTTTTTTATGTTAGAATAGTACATGCATTTATACTATGGTGGCAAGGGTAAATTGTTCACCATGGCAGAGAGCAGAAAGGCGGTGGCAAAATATGGGCTGGCAGCTACATTGACACTTGCTTTACAGGTGTCGGCTAATGAGTGGAGGGAAGGTCGCTTCGACATTAAATGGGAAGAGACTGACGGCATGGTAGGGCTCTCGTGGTTTGATGAGTAATAAAGACTATCTGGGCTAGAGTCATTATGGCACCTGCTAAGCATTAAATATGATGTTGACACGTTGTCATAGAGGGAGAGGCTCGTGACGAAAACAGTCCTTTAACTTTACCAAGAAGTAATGCCTTTTGAGTCGACTTTACAAGGCGTCTGACAAGTAGTCGAGTGGGCTCGTGGCGAGTTTTCTTCAATAGAAGGGGGACGACAGACAACGCCTTTCATGTCGACATACACTGCCTTTTGTGTCAACACTGAGGGGTATCGTCTTATCAGGTCGGCAGAGTTGTCGGCCCCGATTACTTCTGGCCGCCAAGTTGATTAGAGCAATATAGGCATCAAAAGTTGCCTATATGTCCCAAAGATAGCTCAAGACAGAGAGAAGATGAAGAACATCATCATCTAAGTCAGAGAAGACTAGTCAAAGTGAAAGGAAGAAAATGAGAACGTAAAACGACTCAAAAGACTTGGATCTATCTCACTGTTGGTGAGACAGTCTCCACTGTCTCGCATAGCCGAGATAAGGTAGACTATCTCGGCCATGTGAGATAGTGATGGCTATCTCGCCAACTGCAAGATAGTCTCCCATGCCTTCTAACGGTTTTGTTGAGTTTTGTGGCGTCTATTTGGCTCCATAACTGCTTCGAAACGTGCATTAACATGGAGGGATAGTTACATCCTGAAAATACACCCACTACCCATAAAATATATGGTATTTAACGTACTTTAAGGTAGTGGGCGGTGATTACAAAGTCCCTGAAACTGTCTCCTTTGGCCAAGATAGTGGACATTGTCTCGCCCACATGAGATAGTGACCATCAAGTGATTTGCCTCCTACTCGACGGTTATGGCTCACAATTGCTATAAGTACCTCTCTACACACTTGTGCAAAGGACCAAGGCGGACCAAGGCGTGATCAAGCAGAGAGAGGATGACATTTGGTGAACTTTGAGAGCAAGAGAGAGTTCTTCATTTATTTTCAAGCATTCTCAAGAATCCTTTGGTGTTTCCTTGAGTTCAAAGTTAGATTTGATCTTGAGAAGAGTTCTTGTCTTACCTCGCTAAGACACTTACTTTTGTTATTGTTTCCCTGTCGAAACATTAACTTCAATCCTTCTTCATATCCGACTTGGAAATGTTACTCGATGGTCCACGGATAACGTATCCCTGACATAGGCAAAGATCCCACGTAAGTAGAAGCTACTACGTAGGAGTTTTTGTGTGTGTTTCTAGGAAATATAGTTTTGTTTCTTTGTAAAGAAGAGAATTACACGTATAAGGCTTATTCTTTTGTTTTTGTTGAATGATTTAATAGAATCTACAAAGAATTTTTTCCCGAGGCTAACACGCTGACGACCACAGTGAGAGCCATCAGTCCCGACGTCGTGACTGTCGTGTCACAGCCTAGCAACGTTCAAGTCATTTCGATGGTCAAATACGAGTTCGACCAAGCTAAGTTCGAGGAGTGTCTTTCCTCATCTTCATCAAGGTCCTCTTCTTCCCACAAGTGCAGGATGATCTCATCATCGAAGAAGGTTTTCTAGTCTTCCACCCTAATGAAGACTCAGGGTGACGACTCTCACCCAAAAGTTATTGAGGCTTCCCCTCATAATGTTATCCTGGCAACCAACAAGACCAGAGACTCTGCTCATAACGGCTTCTCCCCAATTAAGGAGTCATTCAATGAAAATGAAAGTTTGCCAACTCTGACGAAGAGGGTTCGTCAAAGACAACGCTAGCGCCAGACTCGTCAGTTTTCCAAGGCATTAGAACAGGTGGATGGAGTTCGCTACTACGTGGACTTAGAGTCAAGGAAGCGTCAAGTAACCGAGTCACTTTAACAGCACATCACTGACACTTCCCCCAAGCCGTTGACCGAAGAATGAGTTCTCGTCAAAAGGACTCATTCAACCAAGAAGGAGCGTATTGTTATGTGCAGTGGAAATTTCGGCAGCATTTCTGGTGCATAACAAGAGAGTAAGATCACAACTAAATCTCTGTTTCATAAAGAAAATAAGAATCAAAAGTAATATATCTCAACAAAGTGGGATATACACTCTTCCTCTCTTTAGTTCTAGGACTGACTTGTCGAGGGAACATAACAAACTATTACAAATCATAGCAATACAAACTATTTTACGTGGTTCGGTAAGTTGCTTATGTCCACAGGGCAAGAAGGGGGGGGATCTACTACTAGAGAGAAAGAGAATACAAATAGGGTTTACAATCACACAAATTCTCACAAATAAAACCCTCAAACAATTTTACAAATCTCTCACAATTCCTCTTCTCTTGATCTGAAAAATGCTCTCTATTCTTCTTCTCAAAAGAACAGTCGCCAAAAACCGAAAGAACAGCTGCCACCTCTGTACTTTACCACAGCCGAAAAAAGAAATCTGCTATTTTTTTTTCTTTTGCTCGCACAGCCAAAGAAATCACAGCCAAATTTCTTTGCACCAAACCCTAGGAAGACCTCACATTATTATTAATATTGTGAGATAGGAATCAGGTGGGCCTGACCTGTTAATCACGCGCAAATTTCCGCTGTGGCCCCCACCCCCACTCACAATTCTTCACCTCGGTGAAGTTTCTTTCAAAACTAAGCCAACACCAAAGCATCCAAATATCTCACTTGTTGTGTCCAGTAGACCATGAAGTTAATTCATGATAACGGACTCAATCCATAATAAGTTGGGAACCCGAATGAGAATCCAAACAATCTCACCCCTATCAAAATCAATTAATCCAAACCAGCTGTATTGTAAAGACTACCTATGTATTCTCTTGTCCAAGGAATCAAGCCTCACGTAGTTCACCCAAATAGCCTCCAAAGACCTCAACACCGAAGAATGTTCAAAAGCTCCAAACAATGACCAAACTTGACACCTAAAACAACTTTAGTCAACATATCCATATGGACATATCCACATGGTTGTCCTTTATGTGGATCTTCTCCAATATGACATCTCCATTATCCAAGACATCACGAACGAAGTGGAATCTGACATCAATGTGCTTAATGCTTGTATGATAGACCTGGCTCTTCACCAAATAGATAGCTGAAATACTATCACAATATACCTGAATGGTCTCCTGTGATATTCCCAAGTCCTCTAACAATCTATGCAACCATAAAGCCTCCTTTATAGCTTCAGTCACCGCCATATACTCTGCTTCTATAGTAGAGACAGCCACTGTAGACTGAAGTGTACATCTCTAACATACCTATGCTCATGCCAATGTAAAATCATATCCTGAAGTAGACCGACACTTGTCAAGATCTCTCGCATAATCTGAATCTACGTAACCAATACAATCCTACCCTGTCTTCACATCCTTTTGAAAAATCAAACCAACATCTATGGTACCTTTGATATACTGTAGAATCCACTTCACGGCCTCCCAATGACCCTTCCCGGGGTCGTGCATGTACCTAGATACCATGCTCACGGCCTGTGATAAATCTGGTCTCGTACACACCATAGCATACATCAAACTACCCACCGCACTAGGATATGAAACATTTGACATATATTCTCTATTCTCAACTAAAACAGACGATATCTTAACTAAAAGCTTAAAGTAGGGAGCTAATGGAGTGCTCACTGCCTTTGCATTACCATCAAAGCTGAATTTCTTCAACATCTTCTGTAGATAACTCCTCTGTGTTAGCTTCAATCTCCCTTTCGCCCTATCTCTCTTGATCTCCATACCCAATATCTTCTTCGCCTCTCCAAGATCCTTCATCTCAAACTCGGATGACAGCTCTTTTTTTAATTTTTGAATAGCCGAAGAATTTCTGAAGGCAATCAGCATATCATCAACATATAATAACAAATAGATGTACTCACCATCCTGTAACTTGTGCATATAAACACATGGGTCATATGAGCTTCTTGTGTACCCTCAGCCAATCATAAAGCTGTCGAATCTCTTATATCATTATCGCGACGATTGCTTCAATCGATAAAGAGACTTCTTCAGCTTGCACACCAATTCTTCCTTTCCTGTAGCTTTGAACCCTATATGTTGTGTCATGTAGATCTCCTCTTCTAAATCTTTATATAGAAAGGCTGTCTTAACATCCATCCGGTCCTAATTCAAATCTAGTTGTGCTACCAATGCCAACAGAATCCTAATCGACGAATGCTTTACAACATGTGAGAATACCTCGTTATAATTAACATCCTTAAGTTGTGCATAACCCTTGGTAACTAATCTGGCTTTGTACCGAATATCCCCAATTGAAGATCCCTCTTTCTTTGTATACACCCACTTGCATCCAATAGCCTTCTTACCCTTTGGTAGCTTTGGAAGTTCTCAAGTGTCGTTCTTCTGAAGAGAGCGCATTTCCTCCTCCATAGCTTCCCTCCACCTAATCGAATCAGAGCTAAACTCCGCCTCCTTGAATGTAGAAGGAACCAAATCATCAACGATCTCTGCTGATAAGACATATGCAATCATGACATCATTATATCTAGTTGGCCGACGAATCACTCTTTTGGGCCTGTTTGTTACAATGGACTCTTGAACATGACCCAGCTCCTAAGTCTCACCATTTACTGTATCCTCTAAATGCCCGACTGTCATCTCATCTCCTTTCAGTGTTACCTTTGTAGGAGCCTCAATGGATAAAATACTATCTGAAGTGGGTGGAGTCATATCATCCTCCACCTGTTATGATATCCCTCTTGTCTAGTCTCCCTCCACCTGCTGAGGGACTTTAGGCCTCATCATGTACGCCTCGTCGAATATAACATCTCTGCTAATAACTATCTTCTTGTCTTGTGGATCCTATAATTTGAAGCCTTTTACTCCTTCTCTAAAACCTACAAAGACTGCTTTCTTTGCCCTCGGATTCAATTTATCATCACTGATATGGTAATAAGCTAGACACCCAAATATCCAAAGCGACTCATAGTCACTAGTCACTACACCAGACCAACGCTCCATAGGAGTCTTCTCCTGTATCCCAGTGCACAGAAACTTATTCACGAGATGGCTCGTATAAACCAACGCCTTGGCCCAAAAGGATCTTGACAATCCACTGTGTCATCATACATTGCACCTTCTCCAGTAAGGTACGGTTCAATCTCTCAGCCATCCTGTTCTATTACAGTGTCTCTCGAATTGTAAAGTGTCACCTAATATCGTGATCCCGACAAAACTATAGAAACAGATCACTCTTATACTCTCCTCCATTGTCCGAACGAAGAGTCTTTACATTTCTACCTGTCTGCAGCCCCACTTTCTTCTTTCACTCCACAAAAATATCCAGGACCTCATGTTTATGCTTCATAGGGTATACCCAATTTCTCCTGAAATAATCGTCAATAAAAGTGATAAAACAGTTGGCCCCACCAAGTGATGTGTGCTTGGAAGAGCCTCAAACATCTGTGTGAATATAGTCCAATATACCATGGGTATTATGAATAGTAGTGCCAAACTTCACTCTCGTCTTCTTTCCAAGTACACAATGCTCACACAGCTCTATCTTGTAGGTCTTCACACCTTTCAAGAGCCCCTGTTTCGCCAATGCATGTAGGAACTTATCACCAGTGTATCCTAAACACATATGCCATAAACCGGTAGTGTCCTTCTCTGTAGTGATAAAAGCTGCCAGACCCCCTGTAATTGTTTTGCCCTTTAAGTTAGTATAGGTTGTTTTTTTTGACACTTCGCATCACCACCATGGACCGCTTTTTGACCTTTAAAGTTGCATTCTCCAAGATCACCCGATAGTCAGCTGCCTCCAAAGTTCCAAGTGAAATAATGTTCTTCGTCAACTGCAGTACGAACATTACTTCCTTCAGCTCTTGAGTCACCACGTCACACATGAGGATCCGAACTATACCAATACCACCAATAGGGCATACGTGGTCATTACCCATAAGCACAACATCCCCTCTTTCCAGCTCCTCAAAGCTGGAGAACCAATCCCTCCTAGGCAAATATGGTATGTAGCACCAGAATCCGTCATCCACTCCGTAGAGTCAACGTAACAAACTAATGGTAATACTAAGCATGAAAAACCTGAAGAATCCATAACTGAATTGTCGTCACTAGCCTTGACAACATTCACTTCCGAATTTTGTACAACTTTTTCTTTATTCTTCCTGGCTTTGTCCTTCAACTTTGGGCAGTCAAAGAATCCGTATCTGAATTGTCGTCACTAGCCTCACAATTCCTCTTCTCTTGATCTGAAAAAGGCTCTCTATTCTTCTTCTCATAAGAACAGCCGCCAAAAACCCAAAGAATAGCCGCCACCTCTGTACTTTGCTACAGTCAAAAAAAGAAATTTGTCGTTTTTTTCTTTTGCTCGCACAGCCAAAGAAACCATAGCCAAATTCCTTTACACCAAACCCTAGGAAGACCTCACATTATTATTTATATTGTGAGATGGGAATCGGGGGGGCCTGGCCTGTTAATCACGTGTAAATTTTCGTTGTGGCCCCCACCCCCACTCACACGCATCCATAAGCGTCATGCATGTGCCGCGCACACTCATGCTCTTGTGTGAAAGGCACAATAGTTGAAGAGCAAAGAGGTGGCCAAAGAACCATCAATATCTCGTAAAAGTTTGGATTCTAAAGTCCGAACTTGCATGAAATCAAAATCCGGAGACAGCCAGAAATTGCCCCTTTGGCCGAGACAGTCGCCACTGTCCCACCCAAAGGGCCTTTGTCCGAGAAAGTTTTCACTGTCTCACCCAAAGGTAGTCTTCCGTGACCACTTCTTCTCCTTTGGCTTCTATTCCAAGTTCCGTTCTAGGTTCATCTTTGGCTCCTTCCACCATGCCTTCAGTGAAGCATTGGGTCAGCCTTATCCAATCAAAGTTCAAAATTACAATAGCCAACTATCTTAGTCCTCGACACAAAGATCGAGGCAAATCACTAATAAAAGAGTGCTTGGGTCAAGTGATCAAAACCCATGGAGCTCTTCAGATTGGGGGTCATACATGGACTCCTACCAAGCTAATTGCTGCGTAAAAGTCTCCCGCCACCTCTAAACAAACTAGGACACCTCAATGTACCTGTTCATGTGCCGTGCACAAGAGAGGCAAGGAGGCCTCCCTTTCTGGGAGAATTCCTATCACCTCCCACCTTGGGGTTCGTGTCAAAGCCAAGGAGCCTGTTAAGACTCCACACTCGCAAGGGGGTAGTTTTAAACGTGTGACTCATGACGTGACCTTGGATCCTTCAAAGGTAACAACAAGTTGTCCTAAGAATATCAACAAGATGTTATATCCAAGTCAATGTCCCCAAAAGAAGACATTTCTATCAAATAAAGGTGACGTTATACTTGGGGATGGAAGGAAAACCCGTGAGGAATCACACTAACAAATGATGGGGTGCTCAGGTCATCATACTGATGAGTTGTACTATCAGACTGAGGGTGTGAACACAACTTGAAAGAGGACTATTCAAGAAGCAAGTTCTCATTGTTCGTGTGAGAGACTTATTAAAGCAGTGCTTTCAGAATATAATTGCTCCAAGCAAAAAGTCATTCCACAAAGGGTCTCAGTGTTCCAAATACTTTCCACACCATCAACCGAAGTGTCAAAGCCTAAGCCAAGACACTTCCGAAAGAGAAGTCTCACCTTTCAAGATGATGAGTTACCTAAAGTAACCATTAACATGGCTGGCAAGGGAAAAGGAAAGTCTAAACGACATTCGACTGACTCTCATCTTGACTTTACCCCAGGAGGAAGAGTCGACCCAAGAATCTCCCAAAGAATATCTCGGCTCTAGTTGAGAGCTGCCAAACACAGGGACTATAGGAAAATGCATGAAGGAATGTCTTCAGATGATAAACTCTCAGATGCTTGCTTCGCAATTACTTCTGATGATATAATGTCCAGCATAGAGCAAGCTAGAGAAGTGTTCACGATCACTCTTGAGCACATGACTCAAATACTTCAAGAAGCTCTAGCTAAACAACGAGAAGAGATTAGAGCTGAGATGAAGACGGAGATGGAGTTGGCTATGAAATAAATGAGAGAGTTGCACGCTCAAAGACCACCAAAACCTGAGTCTAGTCAGTGGACTGAGTCCAGTCAGTGGACTAAGTCTAGTCGTCGTACTACACCTATCACACCCACTCAAATCAATACAGATGACAACGACTCAGAAGTGGATGAAGTCATTGTTACTGATACACCTCCCAATAACAATAATGCTACAAGTGGGGGTAATCCAGTTGATCCTCTCCATCATCATCCAAAGAAAAATACGGGCGAAGATAAGAAAATGATGAAAGAGCTTGAAAGGAAATTCAATGCCTTGATGTCTGCTCAAGAGCTAAAGAAGACCGGCATCCTGTGTCCATACCCAAGGGAATGAGAATTAATTCTGTTTCCGTTGAAGTTTAATCTAATTAACTTTACACTATTTAATGGGAGAGGCTCGCCAACCCAACATCTGATTTACTTAAAATCTCATTTGGGTATAATCTCTAAAAATAAACCATTGATGATTCGGTCATTTGTGGGCATCCTTCGTGGGGTCGCCTTCGATTGGTATCGACATCTTAAGCTAGGGAGCATTAACTGCTGGGATGACATGAAAAATTGTTCCTCAGCAATTTCTTTAATGATGACACTGAAGTGTTGATCGGAACTCTTTTGGATGAGAAGCAGAAAGATGGGGAATCAATTGACAATTTCGTCAAACGCTTCCGAAACTGGGCTATGAATTACAGAGATCCAGTCGTAGAAGAGTTCATACTCCAAACATATCATATAACCTTTCCCTTGATATGTTGGAGGCCATGGGGGTGGTACCATCAAAAAATTGGAAGGAGTGGAAGCTACACGGAGAACAAGTCGAATGCTTTCTCAAAAAAAGAAGATTGAGAGAGGCCAACCAACGGTTAATTCTCTGAAGCTTAGTTTTGCTTCTCGTGGCAGAGGAAAAACACCGGTAACTGCTGTTGATGCTCATCAAACATCACAACTGCAACCTCAAAGGTAATAAAAGACTCCAGATTCAAATTTTCAGAGGGTATACACCTTCAAAGATGACAAGGTTCTAGACATCTTTAAGTACCTTCTTGATAACAACAAAATCAAGTTTCCACCAATTATAAATCAGGAAGAAGCTAATAAGATTTTGGACCCAAAGTACTATACATATCACAAGAGAGTCACCCTACCAAGACTTGTTTTTTTTCTTAAAAACAGAATCCAAGCCTTGGTTGATGCTGGCATCATAACATCAAAGACGAATCGTACATGATAATGCATAACAACAGTGTTCCAATACGAGCTACGTCATTAAGTTTATCAAACACCATATCATCTACCGATATGGTATTCCAAAACAAATTATGCATGAAAACGGCCCTCAGTTTATCAGCAACGCATTCATCAAATTCTATGGAAAATTCAAAATTCAAGACATCTCGTCAATAGCTTACAATCCCTCTGCAAATGGTTTAGCTGAAGCCTTCAACGAGACCATCATTAAAATCTTGATGTATCCAGTAAAAACAAACAAGCAAGATTAGGATGACAAACTTGGTGAGGCTCTCAGGCCCTATCGTGCCACAGTCCACACACCTACCGGAGCAACTCTATATTCTCTAGTGTATGGGTGTGAGGCTGTTCTACCCTTAGAAATTTAGATTCCATCCATTCGCATCGCTCTTGTAACAGGGATGACGAAGGAAGAGTAATATCAAAAATGTCTCGAAGAACTTGAGATGTTAGATGAGAAACGCTTGGAAGCTCAACAATAAATTGAGTTATACCAAGCTAGAATCTCCAAATCCTTTGACAAAAAGGTTCCGGCAACGGGTCTTTAAAGAGGGAGACTTGGTAATTATCGTTCGACGATCAATGATACTCAACTCAAAGAAGAAATGCAAGTTCCAATCCAAATGCGAAGGACCATTTGTAATAGATACGGTCTACTCAAATGGAGCATATCACTTAATCATCCAAGATGGTGATAAGATCATGATGCCAATTAATGGAAAGTTCCTAAAGAAGTACTACCCTTAGTATTTTCAGGATAACCTATGTGATGTACGTAATTTGAATTATTGTACATATTGTACATATTCATATATATCACTCTGTATCAATGATGGCGGCAATGCACTTAGATGGGAAGTTCCTAGAGAATATTACACGTAATATTCTTAAGGATAACCCGACATCAATTAACTATTTAAGATGAAAACTAACCGTCTGAATAGTTTTTTTCTTAATCATTATTAAGATGATTAAAATTCTCCTACTGTGATTCTAAGTTCCTTTAGAGATGAAGCACATTCCATTGGCTTCAATCCAATTAGAACAAATCTTTTGAATTCTTTCAAATCTATCTTGAAATAAACTCCTTGGTTATCAGTATTTCCTGATAACTAGAACTCCTTCATAAAGTGAAAGATAATAAAATACATTATTTCCTTCTTTCATGGTTAAACCTATATATCCCCCACTATATCAAAGCATTTAATATTCCCACTATTGAAATCCTGACATAATATTCGATATCTTACATTGCATTAATTGCTAATCCATAGCAATTAGCAAACCCCTTGTGTCTGGTTTTCGCAAGAAAATACCATCGAGAACTTAACACCAAAACTCCCACTATGTACTTATTGACAAAGTGACCTTGATAATCAACACTATTCTTGTTATTTCTACTATCTTCAAACTCTCACCCGATCAAACCTTCAGATAGTTAGGACCAACACCAAAATCCCCTCTCGATTAGTTCCATGAACGAGAGGATTATTCAAATTGAACGATCAAACCTTCAGACAATTGAGGTCATATCGAACTCTCATTTGGTCAAACCTTCAGACAGTTAGGACCAATGATAGAATCTCTCTCGATTCTTTCCATGAATGAGAGAACTATTTCCAATTAGATAATCAAACCTTCAGACAGTTTAGGGTTATCCAAATTCCACCTTTTGCTCATGTGAGTTAAATTTTCTGAGTCAACGCCTGAGTCAACGCCATGTAGCATGACTCAAAATTGATTCTTGGAGTGAAGATCCCACTCTAAGTTTCTCTCCAAATTTTTCGATGCACATGCATCTAGAATCCTTCAACTCTAAGTGTTCGCGGTGAAAGTTGTTTTCATTGAAGTCATTGTTCTCTTCAGCAACAGTTTATCAGTTACAAAAGATCCGATCTTTTTATAAGATCCGGTTACAACAAAATCAAAGAAAAAGAGAAAATTACAACTTTCCTTCTTTCGAACAAATCACAAGATCCTGTTTTGTGGTCTCTTGCTTGTGTGGGTTCTTCGCCTGCGCTGGGGTTAATCCGTGGACCACCGCGCGATCTTGATCCGGTCGGATCTACACGGTATGACGGGTGCTATTTCACGAAGGAAATAACAGCCGGGGGTACTATTTCGCTAAGGAAATAATAGCCTTTAGTAATCGAAATCGACCAAGCGAAATCGATACTCTTCTCGGGATCAAAAACCAAGTTTTGATCCGGAGGATAACCGTGTGGATCTCAGATCTGATCTCCCTCGAACTCCTGTCTTGTTTGACGTAGATGATCGCCAAGAACCAGATCTGAAAATGTCCAAGTCTTCAAAGCTTCAAAACTCCAAAGTTGAGCTCTCAATCCAGCAGAGTTTCGCCTCAAAAAGTTCCAACCTCCAAAACAATGAGCCTACCTCTCTATTTATAGGCATCTAAAAACGGATCTGGGCTCAGATCTGGGCCCCGTCAAAAGTTCTAACCTTTTAACAAATGAGCCAACCTCTCCTATTTATAGGCACTCAGATCTGTGCCTTGGCACAGATCTGGGTCGGCCACCTTGGTGGCTCGGCCACCTTGGTGGCCCGGCCACCGAGCCACCAGGAGGTGGCTCGGCCATGGCCGAGCCACCCCTAGGTGGCTCGGCTTTGGCCGAGCCACCTAGGTGGCTCGGCTTTGGCCGAGCCCTCCGGGTGTGGTACCGTTTTGTCCGTTTTTCAGTTTTGTGGTTTCGCGGTTTATCCGAGCTTCATTGTTGATCTGGACTCTGTTTTGGCAGTCTGGATCCTGATTTGGCAGTAAATCTGCCTTTGAGTTCGAGTCCGCTCCCGATCGTTGTTTGATGTGGTGGACTCTACAGTTGGATGACTCGTTGATTCATCGACCCGTTAGCTTGATTGCGCACGCGATTGGATGTATTTCGTTGTTTGCGTGCGGTTCGTTAACCTCGTCGCCTCGTTAATCCGCTTCGTCGCGTGTCACTTGGCTTCGGTGTTGTGGTCTAACGATCATGCTTGGATATGTCGCCCGATGGTTCGTTGGTTTGTCGAATTACCATGCCGAGCTGTGTTAAGGGACCTATAAGCAGTTTTATACGCCTACAGATACCCCCTCCAAAGTATTTCAGCCTCATTCTTTTATAGAAGAGTCTGGAGTACTTTGGATATGATTGTCCCAACCTTCAATCGGTATGACGGGACTTTGGAATGGCTTCTATTCTTGATTCCTTCAATCCTCCAGGCTATTCGGTGCTTTGTCGAATGTCTGCAAGGGTTCCGGTGCTGCATTTATTGTCTGACCGTTGTCGGAATTTTGAACTTGAAGTCAATTCCTGATTTTCTAATTTTTAGCTCTTGTTTGCTGTTTCAACATAGAACTGACCATCGATTGTTGGCGTTGAGTCTTCATTTGCAACGCGTTGTCCGGCGTTTGACACAGTTTATACCCATACGTCTGTTGGAGTGTTGTTGAGTTATCCTTAAGAATATTTTTAGAAAAAATACTCTCCAGAAACTTCTCAACAAAAATAGGGAATAGTTTATACTCGTATACCTTATTGGAGTATTAAGAATTAGCTGAACCGGGCTGATAATGACCCAAAAAAGGCAGTAATTAGGCTCAAAAAATCCTCCGACCCTTCCGAATATATGGGAGAGGAATGAATAAATAAGGGACTGAACCGTCGTTCGATTTGAAGTCGTTTCGACACTCGGTTTAGCTCCAATTTGAATTTTGGTCCAAATCTGGTTCAAACTGGTTCAACCTGGTTCAGGACTGGTTCAGGACTGGTTTAGCCTGGTTCAGCCTGTTTGGTCTGGTTCAGCTAGGTCTGGTCTGGTTCAGCCTCATTTGAACTGATTTATCCTGGTCTGGTCTGGTTCAACCTGGTCTAGTCTGGTTCAAGGCTGGTTCACACTATAAAAGAACCCCTTTTCTCCTCTTTTAGGGCCAAGGCTGGTTCACACTATAAAAGAACCCCTTTTCTCCTCTTTTAGGGCCGGCCCCCCTTCTCCCCTATCTTGGATTTTTCTCTTCCCTCGTTCATCTTTTCTCCTTCAAACCTTCAAATTTGTCTTAGATCTACCCTTCCTCTTGATCTTAGACTGAAAAATCCCTCAAAATTTCAATATATAGAATTTCTCTCAGGCCCCTCGAGCACGTGGTTCGAGCTTCCTTCAAGATCTAATTTTTGTTGGATCCTCGAGCTTTTCCTCAGGTAAATCCTCCATAATTTTGGCATATATCATGTTTAATTCAGTATATGAATTTGTGGGATTGCATATGAGGGTTAGGGTTTGTGATTTGACGCCTCGAGCTCATCTTTCAGGGGATAAAATTTGGAGATCTGAAGGGTTTAATTATAAAAAAGAGGGGATAAAATTTTAGGGTTAGAGTTTGTCATCCTAACTAAAATTTTTTCTGTATCTGATCCTCTGATTTACTTTGCAGATCACCATGTCGCATATCTCGAGAGGTCAGTCCCCTGCTGCATCGGTTGATGGCGTGCTTCCCTCCTACGCTGGTGAGCTCTTTTCTGGCGTATTTCAAAATTTGTTAATTAATCCTTTTCCCCGTTTTGTTCTCCTTGGTGAGACAATTGGGAAGAGCCTTGATTCTCCTTGGTGAGGATCGACGCTTTAAAGATAGGTTTTGCTTGGTCAAAACCATATCTCAAAATAAATAAAGGGGGCGCTTTGAAGCTGCATTATGCATTATAAGGCAGGGATATATTGTTGATATACCCTATTTTATGAATGCACAATGTAGCCAAATCGTCTCACCCTTTATAAAGCAGTGACTCTATCTTACTCATTTGTAAGATGAGTTCAACTTCCTTTTATAACTAAGACTAACAAACGCTTAATTGCTTGTTTCCAGTGGGATATCCTTCTGGAGCGTTCTCATCTCATGCAGTGTACGGGCGTCGTGACGAGTATTATTCGACCTCCGATAATTTTTCACCTATTCCACTTACTCCTCGGTTTGCTTCGGGCACGTCGACAGAGGTTGCCCAGATGGTGAAGGAAGGTGGACATCGAGTTCTTCGATAGCTGATTACTGATGCGCCTTTCGTGAAGGATACCAGCTCTGTTCAGCCTCTCAGGAAGACTGACTTTTTGTTTGGCGACTCTGTTAGAGATCCTAATGTAGTGTTTATTGAAGCCGAGCAGTGGCTTCATAAAGATGACGGTGGCTTTCTATATTTGCCTAAGATTCCTCGACACCGCTCATTGACTGAGGTCAGGCGTCAGGCCGTGACACAGGAGATGTCGTGGCACTTGACGGAGGAGCACGAGAGCATTCACTGTGGCTAGAGCATGAGAGCATTCACTGTGGCTATATCACTCATCAGGCAGCTCCAGGTTCGAGCAGGAGTCATATCATTGGATTGCGTCCTGGAGTATTGGGGCTGGATGCACCGCCGCGTAACGAATTTCTTTCTTCTGCTTCTACTTTGAAGAATCGTCTCGCCGACTTAGGACGGGAGATGCCTGCGGCGCGCCATAGATTCTATGGCTGGGTTCATTCTTTAGACAAATTTTGGTGGGCTCGTATGACGAAGTACGTCTTAAGCCGATGGAGTGAGGAGTTGCACGCTTGTGGTCTATATGCAGCTGTTCGTTCCACCATGTATGGTTTACCCGTCAGCGCTAAACATTTCTTTGCTTTGTACGAGCTCTATAACCCGGATTCGAACACTTTTCTGACCAGGCACAGGGAGTTGGGCTTGGCTCTCCATGAGATGCACAGGATTTCTGGTTTGCCCATGGGTCAGATGTTATATCAGGAGTACTTTCCCTCCAACCATGAGGTGAGTCAGCTGAAGGACCGCATGCCCGACCGCTATGAGACTTTATGGGATCTTACATGTCACTACCATATTGCTTTGGCGCAGTCTGAGCCTTTAGCGAAGAGGACTAAGTCATATGTGAGCCTGAAGCAGTTTGCGTGTTATCTGTTCAGGAATTTAGAGAGCAATTCTGGCGAGGCTATTTGTGAGCTGGCAACGCTTACTCCTTCAGAGGTCAATGGTCTGTTGAAGAAGATTGACGCTCATTCCTATACCATTAGCAGTCCCGAGAGTGGCTTTCCTACAGGGACCAAATTTAAATCATTCTTATGGCATGCGACCGCATCGATTCAGCCGATGACCCTTCTCGCCGGTTACCTCGCTATCTGGTTAAAGAAATGCGTGGTCCCGTATCAGTCCGGTGACATTTTGCCATTGGAAGTGCTGCGGTTCAGCTTGCTTATAAGAAGGAACTTTTGCTTCTTCCGGTGATGGTAGCTAACATTCATCGAGGGCTTCGACAGATTTCTAGTACCTTCACACAGAAAGAAGATGTACCGTCAGCTAAGATTCCTCTTACTAAGATGGAGCTCCCATACACTTATTTGATGGCTTGGTTCGTCCTTCATCGTCCTGATGTGATGTCGGTACCTAGCACTGTAGACCACTCTGTTCCCCTACTACAGTTGTTTGAGAATGGCAGGTGGGAGGGGCGAGGATTCCTTGAGATCAGGAAGCAGTTACAAGTCCACAAGTGTTGGGTATTTTCTACTTGCTTCCCGCAGTTCTCGAGCCAATATAGCGAGTGTTTGACTGATGAGGAGAGGCCGAGGGGGACTCAAACTCATTTAGATGTCGGCTGCTTTAATTGGCTAGTGAACATTAGGCCGGGTTATCTGACTTTCCGGGTGAGGAATCAGTGTTTTATAGAGCCATATCTATCCTGCCGATTTGCCCACCAGTTTAGTTATGATTAGCTTTATGTCGGGAACCCGCATCAGCAGCTTCAGACTCATGGCGGTTTGGTGGACGATCTCCGGGCATGGCTATAGACCGTGACGGGCTGTACTGGTGCTAAGTTCAGTCTCCCGAGTGCTGAGCGTTAGTTAAAGCTCACTTTCTTAAGCTGCAGGTGGTTGTTAGCAGCTAACAAAACCGTCCCTGTGAAGCCAATTGCAGAGTTAGTGGCTGAGGAGGCTTCTCAGGCTGATTCTCGTGTAATTTGGGAAAATGCTCGGTCACAGAGGACGCGGAGCAAGACTCGTCGGATTGACGAAGAAGGAAAGAAGATCTTTAATTCTGCTGATGAGGCTTCAGGCGGAGATCTTAAAGATTACGAGGACTGTTCCGAGCGAGGTTAACTACCTATCTTTTCCTTCTGTCTTCCAGAATTATTAATCCTGACAAATGTTTGATGTTTCAGGGACCGCGGCTGACAAGGATGAAGAATTCCGTCCTTTTACTCAGGCGAGACCTTCGATTGTTGTTCCAGCTGCTAGGCGGAAGAGTGTCACGCCCCGGGTCAAAAACATGATAATTTAGAGCGTGACACAGTCGACAATGCAACCATACGGTTACATTCACGCCTCTGGATCATCCTGTATACAGATATATTGCTAAAAGAACTACTACATAGAGCATGTAACTAAAATAACAAAGGACCTAGATAGATAAAGAAACTCTGAAAAGACAAGTTCTCTTACATGTCCACAACCATTCAAATAGGAAAGAGGAAAAATACATCTTAGTTTGGAGTACAACAAGTGATTACAAGAAAGACTCCATAACTGAAGCTGGGAGAGTGAAGAGAGAGAATGTGATCACTGTCGCTGGTCTTAATCCTTAAAGTACTCTTGGTCCTGCGAAGAAAGAACAATTCCCAAGTCTGGGGCATGCAAACCCCAGGGGAGTCAGAAAACTCCCAGCAAGCATGTAAAATGAGAAAATTATGTGCGTGTAAGTATAAGTGGTAGATATAAAGAAAAGATAAATTCTAAAATTTCAGTGATAAAAGAAAATGCTACTCTTATAGATCCAAATAAGATGAAAACTCAATTAAAGATGATAAAGGAAAAATTCCTAAACATGTATATCAAACAAAGTCTACCCTAAAGCATACATCTTATACCCTATACTAAAAGGAGGTAAGATTGATGAATGCGTTGCTCACGAACTGAGGACCGTTGTCGTGCACTATTCGCCTTGGCACACCGTACCGATATATGATATGGTGTTTGATAAATTTGATGACATTGGTCGTCTTTACTTCTCTAAGTGGAACTGCTTCTGCCCATTTCGAGAAATAATCGGTGATTGCCAGAATGAAACGGTCCCCTTTAACCGAAGGTGGAAAAATAGGACCTACTATATCCATTCCCCAAGTTTCAAACGGCCACGATGTCGCCGAAGGATGCAGATATTCAGGGGGTATGTGCATATAATTTGCATGCAATTGACACACTACACATTGTCGTGCGTAATCGACTGCGTCTTTCACCATAGTTGGCCAATAATATCCGATTCTCCTAAGTCGGTCGCAGAGTTTAGGACCGGGCTGATGTGCACCGCATATCCCATTATGTGCCTCTTTGAGTGCTTGTTCCGCTTCTTTACTGGATAGACAACGAAGTAAAAGACCATCATAAGCTCGTCGATACAACGTTTGCGATGTGGCATTGTAATAAAATCTCGGCGCTCTTCGCCGAATCGATTCCCTTTCTCTTACATCTTCAGGTAATATACCATGTAAGACGTAGTCAATAATAGGAAAACGCCAATCTCGAACTTCGGGTTCAACTCCAGTTGAGTATACCTCTTTAGCATTCGAATCGTAGATTGGAACAATAAGCTGATGAGTCCTCACTGTAATTAATTGCTCTGTTTCGGGAGGTTGAGCCAAGGATACTGACAATGCTGCCAATGCATCCGCGTATGTATTTTGGAGACGCGGAACGTACTCGATGAAAAATTCTTCAAACGAGCTTGCTATTTCGATGGCCACCTGGTGGTATGGAATCAGGTCTCGATTTCTGACTTCATACTCTCCTCGTATTTGATTAACCACCAGTTGAGAATCTCCAAAAGCTTCAAGGTATTCGACCCCCAGCTCTTTGGCGAAATTAAGTCCGATTATTAATGCATTGTATTCAGCCACGTTATTAGAGCATGGTTCAGTCAGTGAATATGCTCTAGGCAAGACGTGCTTTTCCGGGGAAACTAAAACGACCCCCACTCCTGAGGAGATTTTAGAACATCCGGGTGCACTTGCCACGTTGGTTGATCGGGAAGCCCCATCGAAGTACAATTGCCACACTTGTTGATGTGAGGTGGTATTAACTTCGTGAGTTTCATCTGGCAGGTCGTCGTACAATTCGACTACATCCTTCGTAGGGTTTTCTGCCAGAAGGTCGCAAATAGCTCGTCCTTTAACAGATTTCTGCTGTTTGAAGTACAAGTCATATTGCGATAAGAGTAAAGCCCATCTGGCCAAACGCCAATTCATGGAAGCCGGTTGGGTCATGAACACTCGGACGGGATTTATGTTGGAAATGACATAAATCGTCTGTCCGACTAAATAATGTCGCATTTTCTGAATCGCGAATACCAAAGCGAGGCATTCCTTCTCAATCATCGGATAACGAGACTCAGCTCCTACCAATGTACGACTCAGATAATACACAGCTTGCTCGTGACCGTTATCGTCGTCTTGTGCAAGTAAGGCACTTAACGAATGGCTCGTCGCTTTGACATAAATCAAAAACGGCTTGCCCGATTTCGGTGCAACGAGAATAGGTGGATTCGCTAGATATTTCTTGATATCTTCGAATGCCTTCTGACATGCTTCATCCCAAATGAACGACACGCCTTTCTTTGCGAGTTTGGAAAACGGTTGACATTTTCCGGACAAGTTCGATATAAACCGACGGATATATGCTAATCGACCTTGCAATCCTCTGAGTTCTTTAAGATTTCTTGGAGGCTGCAGTTCGTTTATCGCCTTCACCTTATCAGGATCAATATGAATACCTTTTGTGGTGACGACGAATCCAAGAAATTTGCCGCTCGACATTCCCAGGAAGGATTTAGTCGGGTTCATTTTCAGCTGATGAGTTCTCATAAGCTCGAACATTGTCTTTAGATCGTTAATGTGGTCATTTTTATCACGACTCTTAACGACTAGGTCATCAACGTAGCATTCGACTGTCTTCCTAAGGTGTTCTTGAAAGATCTTCGTCATCGCCCGTTGATACGTAGCACCGGCGTTCTTCAAACCGAAAGGCATAACGGTATAACAAAAGACGCCAAGAGGTGTTCTGAAAGCTGTATGCTTTTCATCATCCGGATGCATCTTGATTTGATTATACCCAGAAAATCCATCCATGAACGACATTCTTTCAAACCCGCATGTGTTGTCGATAATGACGTCCGTAATCGGTAGGGGAAAATCATCCTTGGGGCATGCTGTATTCAGATCTCTGAAGTCAATACAGATTCTGATTTTTCCGTTCTTTTTGAGGACTGGAACGATATTGGCCAACCATTCAGGATGTTGTTCCTCTCTGACAAAACCCGAGTCAATTAGCTTCTTAACTTCAGCTTCTATTGCCTCCATAATTTGCGGACGAAACCGTCTTTGTTGTTGCTTGACAGGTTTAGCATCCGATTTTATGTTAAGGGTATGCATTGCTACATTTGGGTCGAGTCCTGGCATATCTTCGTAGTTCCATGCGAAAACGTCGATATACTCTTTAACGAGGGCAATTAATTCCTCTTTTTCGTCTGGCGGGAGATCACCGCTGATAAATATAGGCTTCGGATTATTTTCGTCACCCATATTAACTTGAACCACTTTATCCTCGGTAGGAGGTTCTCTTTGCTCAAATCGATCACCGTATTGGATATTCATGTAATGCATCCATGGATCTTCCCAAACAGGTAACTGATCGTCTTCTTCTGTTGTGGAAGGGTCAACCGTCGCCATGTTCGACATTAGGGATTTGAATCTTTCACCAATGCTCACGTCAGAATCCCAATTTGAAGTGTCGGATGAATGTCCGCTCCTATCTATTAATTGGTTAATGATTTGTTGGCCATAATCGTCTTCGGATGAATCATAACCCAGACCTCTATTACGACTGTAGTAATTATCTGGTTTTCCTTTTGGTACATAGGTAGAACGGGGTGGAACCCTAATACCTTGACCAAAATAAAGGCCTTCACCAAGTGAAAGGTCATAGCCTCGACTCATCATATAATCATTCGCTTGAGAACTATACCGAGAGAAGTGTCGCCCGGGTTTTTCTTCATCCGAATTACTATCTAAGAAATGATCTGGAGTGGGGGATGATTCCCCTTTTCCAAAGATTATCTCTTTTTCACCCCCTGCCTTTGCGGGTAGGATCATAGTTGTTCCAGATGAGCTTTGGAGGTGTTTCGTCGCCGTACAAGACGAACGAAGTGGCATATGTAGACTAGAGTCGTCGTACAATTTCTGCATTACATCATCAAGACAATGCGAGTACTCTAAATCATGATTTATTATTTCATCGGCAAGCTGCCAGTTACAACTTTCGTCCGACGATTCATCACCGTCAAGATCGATTACAAGAGGTTCAATGTCATTTAGTACAAGACCTTCACTATAATCGAGCCCGGCTTCGGTATCAGCTTCTTCTCCGCTGTCCGTGCCATGGGCCGATGGTTCAGTTTCGGACTCAGCACCATAAAGAAGGGAGTCAGTAAAGTAATTTTCTAACCCCTTGAATGGTTGCTTATCCGCGACCACCGTCTTGACCTCCTCATTAGTGTCGACATATTTCAAACACTGATGGAGGGTGGAGGGAACTATAAGATTACCGTGGATCCATGGGCGACCCAACAGTAAGTTATAGGAAGTCTCCGCATCGATCACATAGCAGGTGACTTCAGACTTCAGATCTCCGAGTTGACACTTCACCCGGATTTTTCCCAACGGTCGTGACCCGCTTGTGTTGAAACCATAGATAACCGTTCCAGTGGAGGCTAACTTGCTGGCGGGAATTCCGAGGTGGTACATCAAACGAAGTGGCATGATACTAACAGCGGAACCCGGATCGACTTGGATCCGGTTAACCATGCTCGAACCGATATATCCAGTAAAATATAACGGTCTATCATGCTTTGAATTCCTGACTTGCATGTCTTCTTTTGTGAAAGCAATGCAAGGAAATTTGGTGGCTGCCAGATTGCAATGCTGCACTGACGATTCTGGCTCTTCAGGAGCTGGCTTGACCTGAGTTAAGAATACTTCAGAATCAGCCAAAGCTTCTTGTAAAGCTTCTCTGGTTTCTTTTGAGAGGCGCAGCAACTCGTACAATGTGATTCTTGCTGGGATATTAGCCAGCTGAGCCATAACGTCGAAACGATATGGTGCGTTCGAGCTTTCCGGTTTGTCTCGTCCAATCGGTCGACTAAAACGAGACTGCTTCGGAATTTGAACCTCTCTGTGTTGAGGTTCTTTTTCTTTTTGCTTAACAACTTTCTGAGGTTTTTCAGCTGCTACTGGTGGAGTTATGGCTACCCCCAGCTCCGTAAGAGTTTTGGCATTTGGATCTGAGGTTTCCGGATACCTATAATGGTACTCGTTTCCACTTCTTGTAGCAAAAACTTCCTGTTCTCCATCAGAAAGTGATAAAGCTGCTATATCCTCATCGTTCTTCTCGGGAATCGCCGAGGCTCCATAGCAGGACTTCTCCTTTCCCTTGCCTTTTGACTTCTTCTTTGATGTGGGTGTCGTCCACTGTTCATCTTCAAGCAAATCCGGATGAACCCAAAGGATTTCGCCGTTGGGGGCTGTGTGAGATACGAGCCCCTTCTGGCGCTGTCCATGAGGGTCATCGTTGATGGTTTGCATCTTGACCTTTGATACTGGCTCGGCTTGAAACCAGGACAAAGGAACCGATCCGAAGCTAATAGAGACCGCGTTTGCGCCTACCTTCTTCTCCTTTGGCTTCGGCGTCACAATACCAACATCAATTAATGTTTGTATTTTATCCTTTAAGACATAACATGTCTTAGTAGGATGGTGGACCCTTCTGTGGTATGCACAATATTTTGGGTCATTGATCTTCGTTGCTTCTTCTTGGTTTGTGACCGGTGGAAGCTTGATCTTGTTGTTCTCTAACAAGTATTTGAAGATGACCGGAACTTCATCATCTTTGAAAGAGTATTCCTTTGGGAATCTGGGCTCAGAATTCTTAAACTGCTTCGAAGGCTGTTGATTCTGGTTTGGCGCCAACTGGAAGGATGATTGTTGCGGTTGTTGCTGCGGTGGCTGTTGTGACGTTTGATGTGCATCGACAGCGGCCACCGACCCTCTTCCTCTGCCTCGAGGATTAAAGTTCTGCTTCTGATTCTGATTATTGGCTGGTGGCAAACCTCTCTCCAAATTCTTTCTCTTGAGAAAGCGCTCAGCCTGTTCACCCCTCATTTTCAATTCTTTCCAAGTCTTAGAGTGAACAACCCCTACCACTTCTAATACATCCAAGGACAGGTTATTATGACATGTTTGTAGAATAAATTCCTCAGTAAGTGGATCTCTGCAGTTCACTGCTTTGTCCCGGAATCGCTTGACAAAGACATCAACAGATTCCCCGTCCTTCTGCTTTTCGTCCAACAACGTGCCGATCGAGACTTCTGTGTCGTCGTCGAAGAAGTTGGTGAGGAATAGTTCTTCCATATCCTCCCAGCTAGTGATACTCCCGGGCTTAAGACGTCGGTACCAATCGAAGGCAGGCCCGCGAAGGGTCCCCACGAATGACCGAACCATCAGGGCTTCGTTCCCGGATATTGCGCCGAGATGCGACTTAAAATAAATCAAGTGCTGAGTTGGTGAACCCCTGCCATCAAAAGGAGTAAAGTTAATCAAATTAAATTTCTGGGGGTAAGGAATCAGGTCCCACTCCCTTGGGTACGGGTATGGAATGCCCGTTTTCTTCACTTCTTGAGCCGTCATCAAAGCGTTGACTTTGCTCTCAAGATCGTGCATCTTCTTGTCCTCTTCCTCGCTTTTCTTCAAATAGATCTGTGGAGGTTGAGTGGCTGACTTGGTCGGATCGCTTCCGGAGTTGTCTTTATCTAGAGGATGATCTTCAAATATCGTCTCATCCTCTTCATTACGCCGACTGGATTCCGCTCTTTGGCTTGATTCCGGTTGGTGTTGCTGAACCTGCAAATCCCGCATTTGCTGCATAGTCAACTCCATCTCAGTCTTGAACTCAGCTCTGATTTCTTCGCGTTGTTTAGCCAATGCTTCTTGCAGCATGTGAGCCAATTGGTCTGGCGTAATTGCAAATGATTCTCTGGCTTGTCCAACACTGGATGCGGTATCGTCCGATGCAATGGCTGAACAAGTATCTGACATTTCTTCATCTGAAGATAGCCCCTCGTGCATTTTCCTGTAGTCTCGTCGTAGGTTGGCTCTTCTTTGTAACCGCGCCATCCTTTGAGAAAGACCCCGCTCAACTCTCCCCCCTGGAGAGAAATCAGGGTCGGGATTGACTGACTTTTGCTTCCCTTTGTTGGTCATATTAATAGTGACCTCAGGGAACTCATCTTGTCGGACTGCCGGTTTCTTCTTGTTGAAACGTCTCATCTTGGGTCTTGACGTTTCACTTGAAAGTCTTTGAAATACGGAGACTCTTGTTGAATTCGCTTTAGAGCATCCGCATTCTGTCAGCACTGCCTTGATGAGTCTCTCACAGGAGCAGTGAGACTCGTTTTCTTGTACAACTCTTTTTCTTGAGTTATTTTTCTGATAGTACAGCTCATCGTTGTTACGATTTGAGCAACCTATCTCTTTCTTCTGAACCTTGTTAACGTGCGCAGGACGACTTGTTGTCGCTTCTGAGCGATCCAAGGTTGGATTTTTAAATCCACCCCCTTGCGGGAATGGTGTCATCATCGGTCCTAGACGAGAATGAACTGGTATTCTCTCGTTCTGGACTTGTGCAGTTCTGACAGGAGGATGTTTACGACCCCCTGTATAAGAAACCACTAAGGGTTTACTTGCTGGGTTTGACTGCTCTTTGGTTGGGGCTTTGCCCTGATTATCAAATGCCAAACTAAGGAGATCTAATTCTGTGAGTTTGACTTTCAATATGTCCGGCTTGTCCTGAATCTTCACTGGTGACGCAGCAGACGGGCTTGGGACGGATGCTGAAGGAGTTGAAATGGGGTCTTCATTGACCTTCTCTTTGCCGCGGCAGCCATAACTGTCGCGGTTGTTTGATGGGCCGCGGCAGTATGGGCTGCCGCGGTTATATGATGAGCCGCGGCAGTACGTGCTGCCGCGGTTATATGATGAGCCGCGACAGTCTGTGCTGCCGCGGTTGAAGACTGACTTCCTCTGTATTCTTTGGGTGTTCTCGTTTTTGGGAACCCAAACTCTACAGTTCTTTTGTGGTTTTCCATCTACCACTTCCTTTTTGTTTTCCTGCACTTGTTGACGAAGGGCACGAGCGTGAGCAGCTTTTGCTTGACGCCTTTGTATACGCTCCTTCAGGGTAGAACGGGCTCTTTTGACCAGAGTCCATTCCTCTGTCGTAAGCTGTGCAGAGATGTGATTATTTTGCCTTTGGGGCAACTGAACCATCTTTTGATTCCTCGACTTTAGGTCCGTGTAATAATGGACCCCGTCGGTCTGTTGCATGGCCTTAGCCAATTGACGAGCGCGGCGTTGACGTTGTCTCTGACGAGCTCTCTTTGTCAATACCGGAGCATCTTGGTTTAAGGACCCTTGAACTGGTGAAGGGTCATTCGGAACAGAGATGTCGCAGGTTGATTCTTTTGCAATGACTTGGCAAGAATCTCTACCTGCGGTCTTCATTGGAACTGAAGACTCGGGAACTTTCTTGGGAGAAGAAATCTTCCTGCACTTGCGGGGTGAGGAGGATTTTGATGACGAGGATGACATATACTCCTCGTATTTTGCCTGATCGAATTCATATTCGATCTCTTCGGTGACGATGATCTTAATCGGCTGCGACACTGCGGCCTCGGCAGCGAGGCCGCTGGCTCCCACTGTGGTCGCCAGTTTGTTTTCAGCGAAAGTTGTTTCCATTGCAGATTCCATTAAAACTTCGATCGTTTACAAAGAATTACAATGAAAATAAAAGAAAATACAACTCTCGAGAAAATAACACAGAAATTGTTTATCAACTCCTGCTTTTGTGGGACTTTGCCTGTGCCGGGAATGCTTTAGTTCGTGGACCACCGATTCGTAGATCGAGAGGTTGTTTAAGGATCTCTCCTTCGTTTATCGAAGTAAAGATTTGAAAACGAATATCTTATCGATGTAAGATGTACGTTCTTCCAAAGATCAAGTCTGAGCTTAGATCTCTAGGATTCACCAAATGATGCTTGTCAGAGGGTGAAAATTCTCTCTTTCTTTCTCAAAATCACCAAAGACTCAAGTATCTTCTGCTCCAAAAATGCTCTCTGTTTTAATTCGTGCCTAGGGAGGTATTTATAGGGCTCTCAGTGCACCACAGTTGAAACGGAGGCGAAATAACTGACTGGCTGTTTTCTCTTTGGCCGCTGCAGTCTACACTGCCGCGGGTATTTGCGCGGCAGTGTAAGCTGCCGCGGCCGAAGAGGCAGTTATCAGCACGTTTGATCGTGCTTAAAACCGCTCTCCCACGACTTTTAACCACTTTTTTCGTGGTTTAACTGCTTGTCCACGTCAGCACACGTTCTGTTTCTGGTATGCTGCCACGTGGGCCTCAAAAATCATCATATAACTGTTTCGTAACTGCTGCAACACTCCTTTAACATAGCCGCGGCACCCTAGATTGCAGCGTCCAAGCCGCGACACGACAAGCTGTCGCGCTTCAGCCGCGACACGACAAGCTGTCGCGCTTAAGCCGCGGCACTATATGCTGTCGCGCCTTAGCCGCGACACCATGAGTTGCCGCGCCACCTTGTGTTGCCTGATGACGAGTAAATTGTTCTCGCATGTTGTTTTGAATGGTATTTGGATGTCTGCAAGTATTTTTTGACGCTTACAAACTAACATTGTAAATTGTCTATACAGGTTCTATATATATAAATGATAGGGCATTTTCGCCCTATTTTTCTTTCAAAAAAAAGTAATTGTTAATTTTAAAGAAATCATTTGATTATTCTCATCCTTCTCAAAGATCTCCAATACAATTTTTTAAAAAATGCTATAAAGTTATGTGTGGATTTTCTTAAAAGCAATACCAAATAAGATTAAATGACCAAAAAGAATGAGTATAATTCTAAATAGTTCTAAAACTAAATGCATGTTTAAGGCAAGAAGATAACTCCAAATAATTCTAAAACAAAATGCATGCTTAAGGCAAGAAGCTTAATTGGCATACCTCAATCTCATCAGTCAAGACTGAATCATCATCGAACTCTTCTTCGTTTTCATCCTCATATATTTGAAGATTAACAAATGCAAAAAAACTTTTTGTCATCTGCCATATCTCAATTGACAATCTCACCACATGAAACAAGTGGATATGAATAGACGATGGAAATTGAGAATTTATAGGTTTTCACTATACAAAAATATTGAAAATCAAGTTAATTGTACATAGCAATGCACGTGGTTGCATATCATGATTATTTTAAATTAATAAAAATAGAATAAAATAAAAAAAAGAAAATAAAGTTTTTTTGTGGGATTGATCATCAAGTCAATAATCTTTTTCTCAAATAAAATATTATAATTATTTTATTTAACCCAGACTGTGGTCATGTGATCTACTATTTGTGAGTTATAAACACGTTGATCTAGTACAACATCTCTGTTTATTATTATTTTGAACTCTTCAAAAGATGGGTTATCATTCAATTTGCAAAGAAATTTTGCATAGGAATTTACTTGCAATATGGCCATTAAACTTTTAGTTATGGTTTGACTTATATTCATATTAACTTTTAGTTATGATTTCGCTCATATTTATATTATCTAATACTCTCATTCAATTTTACAGCTCATTTTTCGTATCATAGAAGTAAAACTAAAAGTATGAAGAATTATTATTTTTGCGAAATTAGAACAGAGAGATTATGATATATTTCGCCATGTGCTCTAAATATAAAAAATTACTTTTTTCTTTGACGCAAGGTCTCTATCAAATCCTAAACAATATGAAAGAAAAAATTTATTATAACTCACTTGTTTTGGGCAATTGCATTGTATGTAGGACGTATAACTCATCTGAAATATCCACATCTATTATATGGATTTTGATGTTGTAAGAGTAAAATGTTAGAGGCTCATATTCAAAATATAATTAGGTTATTAAGACATTCGTCCTGAAATCTTAAATACATACATATTAGTCCCTAACATCTCTTTAATTGCTCATTTACAATGATATTACTATTCAGTATTAAATCAATTTTATTATATAAGATTATATGACCCTTTTTAATAAATTATAAGGTGTATATATATGGAAACCTCTATGCTTATATCTAGTAGTTGGGCTCCACAAAATAGGTTAACTTTACATTATAGTTTGCTATTGGTAGTACTATTGGCAATGTCATTATCTTTCTTAATTTAAGTTCTCTTTTGCTAATTACTCAATTGGCTATATTTAGTTTTTATACTATTAGAAATTAGAATATTCTCTTCTGTTTAAAAGGTGTTGACATGATTTTTTTTAAAAAATATATACACATAGTAGCGATAATATATACTTCAGCTTAATTCAAACATTGGCTTGAAACCATTTAGAGTGAGGTCCTTTCTACGCTAGAATGGTAATATAGTAATTACACAATCCAAAAGTCAAAGAAAAAATTTCTACAAAAGAAAAGGAATTTAATATGTCAAATTAACAACTAATTTATAAAATATACAAGAGTAATGTGGATAGCTATAGAAAGTAAGGTAAATATCTTCACAAAAATTCTATAATTAGTGACCGGCTGCAATCATCCTAATTTAAACATAAGTAATTATTATTTTAGTTACTGATTTGAAACGCGTAACTTAGAATAAATCTCAAGTAAAAAATAGGAATTAAGATTGTATTATCCTGTAGGTAAATAAATAAATATTATTAGATCTTCTCTTTATATTAAATTTAAAAGTAATAATTTAATTTATTAAGCGCTAGATATTAGTTCATGTGAAAAAGTAAAGTAATTTATGGTCTATATACCTATTTAGTCAATCAATCAAACATATTAAAATTATGATGACCACAGACAAAATTATATGATGGGTTCATATTAAATATAATTTATAAATATAGTACATTCAAGTCAAAACCTTTTAGCCACTATATAGATTGTCTAAATTTTTTTGCATATATAAAGTATACTGCCTAGAAATAGTGATGTGCACACTTAACTATGGCCTAATATATCTTAAGAATGACTTACTCTTTAATATCATTATTAATTGAGGTACATATGCATTACACTAAAAATAAAATAATAATTTAGAACTACAAAAAAAACACCCTCAAAAGTTTTAAAAATTATAAAAAAATACCCTACAATTTTATAATTTATAAATACACAAAAATATTAAACATTACATTGAAATCAAGGAACTAAAAAAATCATTGAAAATTTTTAAATTTTGGAGGGGTAATTTGTAATGTACTAAACTTTAAGGGATTTTTTTGTAAATTTTAAATTTAATAGATTTTTAATTAGTTATGTTCTTTTCAAAAAAATTATGGGTAACATTGACCATGAATTTTTTTCCTAAACCTATACTTTTAAATGGAATATGATATTTTTTACAATTTTAATTTTCTAGAGGTTGTTAGTAGTTTATATATTCATTTTAGTATTTATAGGTTAGATATTCTCACAGTGTTTTTTTGAAAATTATGAATGTTAGGTACTTTTTGCAATTTTGTAAGTTTATAGGCCTTTTCTATGGATTGTAAATTATTTATAGACTATTTCTAATTCCTATGTTTTCAATTTACTAATGAGTTTGAAATTCTCAAGATTTTTTGTAAAATTTAAACTTTGAGTTATTATTTGTAATTTAAAAAATTTTGAGGGTGTTTTCTATAAATTATAAATTATTTAGAGGATATTTAAAATTCCTATATTTTTAATGTACTGTTAGGTTGGAAATTATCATAATTTTTGTAAACTTTACATTTTGAGGGTTTTATTATGCAATTTGTAAAAAGTTCAGAGTATTTATTGTAATTCCATAAAATTTTGGGGTTGTTTGTGTTATTTTTTTGGTTTTTAGTATGTTTATAGCTTTAAAATTTTCAAGGTGTTTTTTTATAAATTTTAAATTTTTATAGGTGTTTTTACAATTTTTAAAACTTACAAGATATTTTCTCCAAAATAAAAAATTTTTTAGTTTCTAACTAGCATATATTTTTAAGATTTCTCACTAAATTGAAATAACTAAAATTTATAATTTCAAGATTTTTTAATAAAAATTTGAATTTGTAGGGGTGTTTTTACAATTTAAAATTTTGAAGGATATCTTTTACAAAGTTTAAAATTTTTTGGTGCTAGCTAGCATATGTTTTTAAGATTTCTCTGCGAACTGAAATAAGTAAATGATTAGAATTATATCAAACGTATCTTATTTATCCAATAACATGTTAAGTCTCATTATGAATAGGATAAATCATTTAACTACCAATTCAAAGAAGATAGAATAATTAGAATATATTAGGATAACAATGTAATATTCAAAAAAAGTTAAGCTTAATATTGACCATGAAAAGATTTTCCCGAACTCGTGCTTTTAAAGGGAGTATGATCTTTTTAAAAATTATAAAATTTTAGGGGCGTTTTTATAATTTTTATAACCTATAATATATTTTCTCAAAAATCAAAAAACTTTCAATTTCTAGCTAGCATATGTTTTTCTGATTTCTCACTAAATTAAAATATCTAAAAGTTACAATTTTTAAGATATTTTAATAAAAAATTTAATTTGTAGGGGTGTTTTTACAATTTTAAAAATGTGAAGGATATCGTTTACGAAGTCCAAAAAATTTTAGTTACTGGATAGCATATGTTTTTTAGATTTCTAATTAAAATAAGTAAATGATGTAAATTATATCAAACGTATCTCATTTATCCAATAACATGTTAAGTCTCATTATGAATAGAATAAATCATTTAACTACCAACTCAAAGAAGATAGGATAATTAGAATAAATTAGAATAATAATATAATATTAAAAAAAGGAAAGATTAACATTGACTATAAAAAAAATTCAGAGCTCGTACTTTTAATGGGAGGAATACGATATATATCGAACATATAGTTACCTTCATAATGGAACATCTAAGTATGCATTCATAATGGAACAACTAAGTATGCAAACTTTATATTATATATATTCTCAATTTGTCATGAAATCAATCGATATGATGACAAGAAGAGGCTGTAGATAAAATATTTGGCCCGGGTATGGATCAGCTTGCAACAAAGACGTGGATAAATCTGAAAATATTTCGTACTGGTTATTGGATTTGGGCCGGATCTTGGAAAATTGACATCATTATCTTGGATATAAGAAGCAAATATTCTTCTATATAAAATACAACATATAGTATGGAGATGATCCTTGCTCCTACTTAATGGGCAGTTCGTTTGTCCTAACGTGATATTGTCCATCAGCTAAGTTATATAATTATATAATTCCACCTAAAGCACCGTGTAAGATCCAAATCCCAAAAAAATTTGACTAGTGTAAATAAATTTCGGTTTGTATTGTAATTTTCAATCGGATTATACACGAACGTTGATTGAGTTCTGCTTTAAGCGAAGGTATGGAAACACTAAGGTATGAAAAAAAAAGTATATGGGGTATATAAATGCAAATGGTAAATTACACTAAACTCGCAAGAACTTTCATCGTTGTGTTGTACCCTTAATAACGGCTAAGAATTGCAGAAAGCACTCAATAAGTGTTTGCAACAACTCCCCATGATGGCTTCATTGCACATTTTGCTTTGATAATACATTTAGATCCTAAACGTGGACTGACGTTGTCATAGGGACGATCGGCAATAGCGAAACATCAAGAATCTAACCTCATCAAGGAGCCACAGAAAAAGATACGATGCGAAGGAACATGAGTTATGTGATTTGGCAATCACCTACGTCCTCCAGAAGAGAGTGAGTCTTTTTTATTCTAGAGATTGTACAAAAATTAGCCTCTCTTGCGAAGAACCCACAGGAACTCCTCTCAATCTCATCAAAGATCCTCACAAACCCTATATTTTCTGACTTTTGTTTCTTCTATATAATTCTTTCACAATATGCAACCCTCTTTTTAGCTCTCTTTCCAAACTGTAGGCACAGAAGACCTCTAGATCGCCACCCATCCAACTGCCGCTTGACTCTTTGTCACTTTTTTTTTCTGCTTCACTTTGAACTCTTCTGACGTCTCAAAGTCTAAAATATAAGGCCGGCCTTAACAACAATCACAATGAAAACAACACCCAATTAAGCAAACCATAAGCTACAAATGCTTGTCAATGATATAGAAGATAGATTTTTGGTAAGAAAAACTTGATCATTGGCAAATATTTCCCACTCGGTTATATACGCACTTTGTATTTGAAATGCGACATAATTATTTTTATCAATGTGTTATATTAAACATATTCATGCCCACAAAATATAATTACTTTTGTAATTATGTTTTATCAAATACATTCAAACCCAAAACTGGAATATGTTTGCAAGTGACTCTTTTGCTGGGCGTATTTAAAATAAAACTAAAAACCTGTTGGTTTTTCGGGAGTGGAGAATCAAACCTGGAATCGAAAAACACAAACATCACAAAAATCCTCTTATCGGTCGACCGGCACAAGCTCATCGATTGGCCGATGTGAAGCCAAGAAAAACTACAGGAGTTTCGGGACGGTCGACCAATGGGCTTGCCCCGGTCGACCGAAAGCGTGCACGAAAACCCTGTAGAAAACAAAGTTGTAGATAGTCAACCGAAGCAATACTATCAGTCGACCGATGGTGATTAACCAGTCAACCGATGCGATGCTATCGGTCGACCGAAGTCGGGTCTGACGGTTTCCTGATTCGGGTTGGAATCTGTTTTTTTGCTGTGTATATATATGTTTCCTAAAACGTGTCGCGCGCCTTTGCGGAAGCCTTGCACGAACTCACAACGAACCTGTGATCACGAGTAGAAGAAAGACAAACTCTTGCACAAATCCAACCAATAAAGCCAAATCAATCCAAACACAGAGATATACGTGGTTCGGCAATTTGCCTACGTCCACGGGGAGAGGATGGGGAGATTTCACTAAATCAAGGAGAGTACAAAGGATTACAATCACACAAATTCTCTCAAACTAACCCTCAACCAAAGATCTCACCTTGCTCACAATATCTCCCTCTCACAATGCTCAAAAGATTCATCAATCTCTGATAAAAAACCCTCACAAATCGTTTCCCTATTTATATCAAAACAAAACCCCAATCAGACTGCAAATAGGAAACCTGCGTATGCAAAAAACCCGTCGTAAGTCGACTTAACAGAGCTCACAAGTCGACTTGACAGAGAGAAAATCAACAACTGGAGAACACTTCATAAGTCGACTTAACAGACTGTTAAGTCGACTTGCCATAAGTCGACTTAACAGTCATGCTAAGTCGACTTGACAGAGGCTAAAATCACAATTCGGCTGCAGATCGTAAGTCGACTCGTGCACAGTGCATGAGTCGACTTATGCCAGTTTTTCTGGTTTTTCTGATTCTTTTCCTGATTTCTCCACAATTCTCCACCTCGGCGAATTTTGCCAAAAATGAGCCGACACCAAACCAAGAGCATCAATGTGTCGTCTCTCCAAATACGGCTGCACCACCATGGTTGCCTACGTACCCCCTCTCCCAAGGGATCAAGCCGCCCGTAGTTCATCCAAATGGCCGTCAACGGCCTCAACAATCACAAATATTCAACAAGTTTCTGCAATGATCAAACTTGTTGCTTGGAACCACCTTCGTGAGCATATCCGCCGGATTATCCTTCGTATGGACCTTCACAATCTCCACATCGCCATCTTCAAGAACATCTCGAACGAAGTGATAACGAACGTCAATGTGCTTCGTCCTCGCATGAAAAACCTGATTCTTCGCCAAATATATAGCACTCATGCTATCACAATGAATAGTGACGGATCGCTGCGATATACCAAGTTCTTCCAGAAGTCCTCGAAGCCAAATAGCCTCCTTCACAGCCTCCGTAACTGCCATATACTCTGCCTCCGTCGTAGACAAAGCCACCGTCGACTGTAAGGTGCATCTCCAACACACCGGCGCACGGGTCAAGGTGAACACATACCCCGTTGTAGATCGGCGCTTATCCAAATCCCCGGCATAATCCGAATCAACATAGCCAATGCATAACTGCCCACCTGTAGTGTCCCGCTCATAAACCAAACCAACATTGAGCGTACCTAGAATGTACCTCAAAATCCATCTCACGGCATCCCAATGACCCACTCCTGGATCGTGCATGTATCTCGACACCATGCTCACTGCCTGTGACAAATCCGGCCTCGTACATACCATCGCGTACATCAAGCTCCCAACTGCGCTCGCATATGGAGTCTTCGTCATCAACTCACGGTCTTCAACTGACTTCGGTGAAAGGCCAGCTGAAAGCTTCAAATGGGCTCCCAACGGTACACAAACTGGCTTCGTATCCATGCTAACATGGAATCGCTGTAGAACCTTCTTCAAATAAGCCACCTGTGTCAAACAAATCCTGCCCTTCTTCTTATCTCTGCCGATCTCCATCCCTAAAATGCGCTTCGCCTCGCCCAAGTCCTTCATCTCAAACTCATTCGAAAGCTGAACTTTCAACTCATCTATAGCTGACCTGGAACTAGAAGCAACCAACATGTCATCGACATAAAGCAACAAATAAATGTACGCACCTCCTCTCAACTTGCGAAAATACACGCAAGGATCAAACTGGCTCCGAGTGTACGAATGACCAAGCATAAAACCATCAAATCGCCTATACCACTGTCGAGGAGACTGCTTCAAACCGTATAGCGATTTCTTTAGCCTGCAAACCAACTTATCTTTCCCTGCAGCTCGGAATCCCAATGGCTGAGTCATATATATTTCTTCATCAAGATCACCATGAAGAAATGCTGTCTTCACATCCAACTGATCTAACTCCAATCCATACTGTGCCACCAAAGCTAGCAAAATCCGAATCGACGAATGCTTCACCACCGGAGAGAAAACCTCATTGTAATCAATACCTTCCTCCTGTGCATAGCCCTTCGCAACCAACCTAGCCTTGAACCTCACTGGAGTGCCCTCAATGCCCTCCTTCTTCGTGTACACCCACTTGCACCCAATCGCCTTCCGCCCCTTTGGAAGCTCTACAAGCTCCCATGTATCGTTCTTGTGAAGAGACTCCATCTCCTCCTGCATAGCCACCTGCCACGAATCAGCCTCCGAACTCTGCTCGGCCTCTCTGAATGTAGTAGGCACCATCTCATCGATACTCTCCACCGGAAGTGCATATGCAACTGTGTCGGCATACCGTGCTGGCACCCGTATGTCTCTCCTCTGTCTCCGTGCCGCAATAGAATCCTGAACCTGAGCCGTCGGTCCCTGATCCTGCTCATGAGTACCCGTATCCTCCGCATCACCGTCGTGCTCGCCTGGCGTCACCTCAGTCGGCACTCTCATGGATACTGCACTATCTGGACTCTGTGGAGCTGCATCAATCTCCACCACCTGCGAAATCTCCTCTGTCGGGTTGCTCTCCACCTGATGAGAGCTGGGAAGCTTCAAGATAGAAGCCTCATCGAATGTGACGTCCCTACTCAGCACAATCTTCTTATCAACTGGATCCCAAAGCTTGTATCCCTTGACACCACGCTTGAATCCTACAAATATGGCCTTCCTAGCTCGAGGTTCCAACTTATCAGTTCTAACATGATAATATGCAGGGCAACCAAATACCTTAAGCTGGTCATAGTCATGTGCTGTCTCTCCCGACCACATCTCCATAGGGGTCTTCCCCTCAATCGCAGATGAAGGCAGCCTGTTAATGAGGTGGCTCGCATAAGAAAGTGCCTCAGCCCAAAAGATCTTCTCCAAACCACTATGCGCCAATAAACATCGAATCTTCTCCAGCAAAGACCGATTCAATCTCTCTGCCACCCCATTCTGCTGCGGTGTATGACTAACTGTGAAGTGCCTCTCTATGCCCTCGTCTCGACATAGCTGCAGAAAGGGGTCTGAGGTATACTCGCCGCCGTTGTCGGATCGCAACGTCTTGATCTTTCTCCCAGTCTGCAGTTCCAATCTCTTCTTCCACTCCACAAACAAATCTAGGACTTCACTCTTATGCTTCATGGTGTACACCCAACATCGCCTAGAATAGTCATCAACGAACGTGACGAACCAATGTCGACCACCAAGTGATGCCGTCTTAGTGGGACCCCAAACATCTGTGTGCACGTAGTCCAAGATGCCCCTCGTCCTATGAATGGCCGTCCCGAACTTCACCTTCGTCTTCTTGCCAAGTACACAGTGCTCACAGAATTCTACTTTACCACTCTTGGCTCCCTTCAAAAGCCCCTGCTTGCACAATGCCTGCAGTGACTTTTCACCTGTATGCCCTAGCCTGTAGTGCCAAAGTCTGCTCATGTCCGCCTCTGAAATCGCCGAAGCAACCTGGCCAATCTCGGTGCTCCCCTTCAGATAATATAAATTATGATTTCGGACTCCCTTCATCACCACCAAAGATCCCTTAGTAACCTTTGCTACAGCATCCTCAAAGGTCACCCTGAATCCCTTCGCCTCCAAAGCCCCCACTGAGATAAGATTCTTCTTAAGTTGAGGAACGAATCTCACCTCCTTCAGCTCACGGACTACTCCATCGTGCATCCGAATCCTCACAGTACCTATCCCACGAACGCCACAGGATTGATCATTTCCCATGACCACAACACCCCCATCGAGTCTCTCAAATGATGAGAACCAATCTCGCCTAGGAGTCACATGATAAGTAGCGCCAGAATCAAGCATCCACTCCGATGCATCCAAATGGTTCACCTCCGGAGTAATCAAAAGAGAAAAGCTCGAATCATCGGAATCATCGCCTTTCGCAACATTCACCTCATTGGCCTTCGGGCCCTTATTCTTGCTATTCTCCTTTTCTTTGACTTTCGGGCAATCTCTTTTCCAATGTCCCTGCTCCTTGCAGAATGCACATTGATTCTTTCCAAGCTGGTGACGACCTCTTGACTTTGACCTCCCTCTGTTTCCACCTTTCTGATATGAGCTTCTACCTCTCGCCGACAAGGCCTCTCCTGAAGTACTAGCGCGGGAAGTCTCCTTATCCTTCCTCCTCAAATCATAGTTCGTCAATGCGTTAGTCACTTCACTATAAGTGATAGAAGATCTCCCGTTCAGCAACGTAAGCACGAAGGTATCATACTCCTCATCCGGTAAGGAGCCCAAAAGAATAATAGCCTTGTACTCATCTGTGATCTTCTCATCCACGTTCGCCAAGTCCGACAACAACTTAGTGTAGTTGTTCACATGAGCCGCAAGCGAGGTACCTCTGGACATCTGGAATCTGAATAACCTTCGCAGCAAGTGCAACCGGTTCTCAACACTCTTCGTAAGGTACTTATTGTTGAGAATTTCCCACATCTTCATCGCAGACGTCACCCCAATCACATCGTATTTCAGCTCCTGTTCCAAACAGGACCTGATCACCCCGCAAGCATTTCGATTCATCTTTTCCCATATCGCTTCTTCATACTTAGGTGGCCTCACATCGACCATGATGGTCTCCTCCAGATTTTGAGCATTGAGCGCATCCTGTACGTCGCTCATCCACAAACCAAAATTGATCTTGCCGTCATATTTCACAACACTAATCTTAGTGTTCTGAAAACCCACTTGAACTGTGCCTGTCATCTTGCTGCTTTCACCAATTACTTCACCCATAATCACAACTTCCAAATTGTAGAGAAAGATCCAAACTTTGAAAGAATAAGAAATTACCCAACTGAACCCTAGATTGGATTCCAAATAGAACTCCTAACCACACGAGGAAAGCGAGATCTTCAACGGCAACTTCAAACCCTAACTCCACCAAAGCCTAGAACTCCAAGAACCAAGCTTCAAACTGAATCTTCCTCCACCTAATCCAAAACCCTAGATCTGAATCTGAGCTCTGATACCACTTGTCGCGCGCCTTTGCGGAAGCCTTGCACGAACTCACAACGAACCTGTGATCACGAGTAGAAGAAAGACAAACTCTTGCACAAATCCAACCAATAAAGCCAAATCAATCCAAACACAGAGATATACGTGGTTCGGCAATTTGCCTACGTCCACGGGGAGAGGATGGGGAGATTTCACTAAATCAAGGAGAGTACAAAGGGTTACAATCACACAAATTCTCTCAAACTAACCCTCAACCAAAGATCTCACCTTGCTCACAATATCTCCCTCTCACAATGCTCAAAAGATTCATCAATCTCTGATAAAAAACCCTCACAAATCGTTTCCCTATTTATATCAAAACAAAACCCCAATCAGACTGCAAATAGGAAACCTGCGTATGCAAAAAACCCGTCGTAAGTCGACTTAACAGAGCTCACAAGTCGACTTGACAGAGAGAAAATCAACAACTGGAGAACACTTCATAAGTCGACTTAACAGACTGTTAAGTCGACTTGCCATAAGTCGACTTAACAGTCATGCTAAGTCGACTTGACAGAGGCTAAAATCACAATTCGGCTGCAGATCGTAAGTCGACTCGTGCACAGTGCATGAGTCGACTTATGCCAGTTTTTCTGGTTTCTCCACAAAACGTTTTTAGGGTTATGAGAGGGCATCTTTGTTAGGATTTTGACGGCACTTTGAGATCAGAGATTTTAGACAGAGAGTGACCTATTGCGAGTGTTGTAATCTTCTTCAATTAATCAAAGGTTTTCTGGTGTGGTTCCCGAGGACGTAGGCACGTTTGCCGAACCTCGTTAAATCTGGTGTTTTCTTCTTTTGTTCGTTCTTTCATGCAAGTTTTCTTTTATTTGCTATGATTTCTTGCTTACCTATTCTTGACACAAGATCCGGAAGGGCACGAGCAACAAAACCCTCTTCAATCTTCAAATAAGCCATAAAAAAAAGGACGTGGCATTTTCTCCCCATATTTACACTTTTATTGAGCCTCTAATAAGGACAAAGAAGTACATGAAGAACACAACATTTTCAAATATTCAATGTAAATAATATTATCCTCAACATCGTGATTTACTCCTTGATCTTTAATAAACAAAACTTAATTATTAAGTTATAATAATTACTGAGCATGAAAAGTCAAGATGCAGCAGGTGCACTGCCGCTGTTCGTATTATTATTTTACTCGAGCCCAACCCAAAGAGCAGGCCCACAATATGGGAAAATATAAATAATTTCGTCTGCCCCCCTCACCGACCACACTCTGACCTCACTAGAATTACCCACCGTCCATTTGCCCCTATCCAGCTGTACATTGTGCACTAACACAGCGTTCACATATTTCTTTTGGAAAATTATTCCCCCCCTCCCTTATTTAAGGGGAAAAAAAAAATGGATGGTGCTACGGGGATCTAAAAATATGAGACGCTACATGAGACATGTAAGGTATCGGCTCCCTGTCCCATCACTGTGCATCATGGGACAGGGAGCCGGGACACCTCACCTGTCCCGTATAAGTTCCCATGTTTTTGTAACCATCGTTTTAAAGTACGTCACGTTAGCAACACTCTAATCAACAATACAGTAAGATATATTTATTCGTGTTTACTTTTGGCTGAATGGATAGTGAATTTGTTGCATGAATATAACACGTTGGGTGAACAAGAGTGCATTAGATTAGCTACGTAGAAAACTTACCCATTTGGGTGAAAATCGACCCGAAGGAATTATCTATATTCGGAGCATGACCGCAATCAACCTAGTATTTTTTCCCCCTAAATCAGACCTCCTTTATTTTTTTGCTAATCAGGTCCATATATTACCAAATAGAACATTATAATGATTAGCTACAACACTAATTAAATTTTTATTAGCTACCACATTATGATGACTTTTTCCCGTTTCTGCTTGACTTTAAACAAACCACATTCACATCAACTTGTCGACTACTTACCCCGTTTGTAGATAATCTAGGGAAAATAATTTATTTGTTCATTTGTTTATTTATTCAATGATGAGGAGCCGCTTGATCTAGGCTTGAGGTCCCTTGTACACTGAAAATCCCGGAGTATGGGTCTCATCTTAATTCAATCCAACTATCTATATAACTTACTATGGGTTATAAGAATTATATTTTATTGGATTAAGATCCTCCAAGAATTGTACGATAATTAGAGACAATTCAATTCTTACAATTCTCAACCCCAATATCAATTGTAAAGGATAAAATTAATATCGTCGCATAGGGTTTATAGAATCAAACTGGTTGTTTTGCATATGCCGCTATGATTTTACGTATGTTAAAAATCAAATATTTCTTAAAAAAACTAATATTTGAAAAAAAAAATACTCCAAATACCAACATGTCCTTTAACCACTTGACATTGCCCGACAACTAGAAATATTATGAAAAAATGAGTTAAAATTTTGGTGCATGCTTTTACCATCTAATTGAAGAGTTATCTCCTACTTGAATTGATTAGAATATAAATTTTTTTCAGATTCTTAAAATTTAGAAGTATTTCGTATTATAATAATTAATATTATATTTGCCAACATTTTAGTGGAATTTGGAAAACCAATATCTACACATTGATATTTTATTCTTTAAAATTTTAAATTAAAAATTAAAAATTAAAAATTAAAAAAATAATGTAATTACAACCTAGCTGAAAAAGATCGAAATTCTTAGCAACCATCTTGTTCTTTATAAGAAAAATGTCTTAAGGATCTAAAATATGAGAGCAAGTGAGGGGACACCAGGTGAGTTGTCTCCTTCCTATTGCATAATGAACTGGTCATATCAACTCATTATGCAATAAGAGTGAACATCTCACACGTCCCCTCCAATTATCCCATATTTTGGATCCCTATAGCAACGCTATCTTTATGAATAGCGACCGATGATGACACCACCTGTGGTAGCCCGTTCCCTTACTCCTCAAGAACTGTATTGCATGCTAACGGCCTTTATCCGACTCCGCTCTCCCTTGCTTGTCCTTTTGTCTTTGGAAGCGCCAGCATGAAATGCTCGGTCGGCCAGTGGAGTTTTGTCTGCGAGCGATGCCGGCTTTTAGTCGGCGTTATAAATAGCTAAACAACAAGAGCATGAGTTAATTTCAATTAAAACCTCTTTGTTTAGTTTGTATTCCTCACGACGCTACTCATATTTTAATGATGAAGAAAATTCCACCGAATTATTTATCCAATTATTTTTATTTGTCTCGTCTGTGTTAGGCTATCCACCAAGCATCTAACTATGGTAATAAAATAAGCTATCGGAATATAATTTGTGGTAAAACTTTTTTTTGTTTGTTTATATATTTAATGAGTTGTCCATTTACGATGACCCCTTTAATTTTGTCTCATTATTATAAGACAGGATGGAGGCGGTACTAGCTAGTAGCTAGCTCATAATAAGAGGACATTTCCGTAGAGGCAGCGGAAACGGCCGCGGTGGCTTTTATCGGGCACCACTCACGTGACATGCACCTTGGCTTTCATTTTTGATCACATGGAATGGAATTACTGCAAAAAAAAAAAAAAAGATTATAAGTTTTATTTTACTTTTTCCATGGAGAAAATCTTGGTATATAATTCCGTTTCTTCGAGGAGCACATAGCATGAGCTCTGCATGGCTCGGACTTGAACTGCTTTCCTGAGGGGCTGTTTGATCGAGGGTTTTTTGGGGTCGTAATACTGTATGTGTCATCAGATACGGTATTACAACACAATCAGTGTTTGTTTGGACAAAATGAGGGACTAATGTGGCAGCTACTATAGCTTAGTTGACAACTCCCGCTAATTCCCAACAGAAAACATTGTTTTGTGGTGTTACTGTAGCTATCAAGTACATGCGAAATCTCTGACTTCGTACTACAGTGGCAATCGCGCAGAATACAAAGGAATATCTAAACACTTCTTTTAGGGCACTGATTGAATCGATGACCAGGTTGACCACATTTGTAGCACTTGATTGGATTGTGTTTGACATATGGGTTCGATGGTGTACCCTTCTTTGCTGTTGTTGTCGTTGGGCATATACCTTTCTCAGTTGTAGCATCTTAATCAGAAGCAGTTTGAGACTGTTTATTCCCACCACGATTAAAACTCGTGTGCGACCCGTCCAAAGCTGCCCACGATCCTCTATTATTCTGTCCAAGTTGTCGCTCTACCTTTTCGACTAGGCTAACTGTGTCTGCCAAGGTGTATGTCTGCTGCAAAGATACGCAATCCTGAATTGCTATCCTTAATCCCACAGTATATCGAGACATATGTTGGGCCTGCGTTCTCATTTAAATTGTTGCGTGATGACAGCCGATAAAACTCTTACGAGTCATCAACTATTCTTCCACCTTATTTGCAATTCTGGTATTGTCCGAATAAGACTTGTTCATAATCATCCGACAAGAAACCGGATTTTAGTAGTTTCTCCATCTTTTCCCACCTATTGGCTTTCGACTTTCCTCAACGAGATCGATTCATGCAAACTGATTCCCACCAAGCTGATTGTTATAGGGTGTTCCCTGTTTCTTACAAAGACGCTATCCCAAGACCGAGACTCAGTCGAGCCGACTTCATTCCCCAAAGTCGACTCAAAAGACGGACTCAGTCGAGCAAGAGATTGCTACTCAACAATCAGCCGACACCTCCCCCTAGGACGACTCAGAACCTCAATATTATTTTACCATTTATAATCATCATTACGACTCCACATCGCCCGCCGACAAACCTCGATAGCTGCAGAGTCCCCATACCACAGAAGTGCCCCCAAGTCACTTGCCAACATGCCTCAACAGCCGCAGAGTCTCCATACCACAGAAGTGGCCCCAAGTCACTCGCCGACATGCCTCGACGGCTGTTGATTCCCCATGTTACTGAAGTGACCTCCCATCACTCACCAATTGACACGTATCGGGCAGAGGGTGACTCAGCCTCCAGCTCACCCCTCACCCCTCATCAAAGACCACATTCTCGTTAGATGACGATTCGGCCCTTGGCGTCCTCTATAAATACATACGCTATTCGTCATGAAAAAAGGTTGTATTCTCCTTACTACTTAAAAACTCTCTGACACATTTTGGAAGAACACACTGTTCTTCCTTCACCTCGCATAAGTCCACCAGCTGACTTGACCGTTAGAGGTACCACGAGGGAATCAAGCCCTGTACTCCCATGATTTTTGTGTGTGCAGGTGATCCGTCCACCCCGAGCTTTGAGAACCAGGCATAAAGTCGAAGAAGGAAAGAGGCCCCCTCTCTATAGTTCAATCTCTCGACGACCCAGCAACTCTGCGATTTCAACTGATTGTGATATCAGACATCAACACAGATGCTCCATCTTTAAGTCAGTAGACCACCAAATTTACCTTATGCTCATCTGGGATCTCTATATACTCAAAGAACCTCTCCACTTCTGCAACCAAATCAAGAAATTCTTTGATATGAAGTTGCCTGTTAAAAGATGGCAGATCCATATTCATCTTCAACCCTCTAGCATCACAACTATCCCTTTGTCGATGGTGTCTGCGATCATCACCGTGGCGTGGGGCTTCATAGTTATCATCGTCTCTGTTGAATTCATCATATGGAGTCGAATCACGTCGTTGGCGACCATCAATGCGATTTCAAACTCCTATCGTGTTCAGACGCTCTGCAGCCGGCATAAGTCGCTCTATGACAGTCTTCATCTGTTTAACATCGGTCTTCAGCTCATCGAGCTCAGTTCGTGAAAAAGGGGCTTCATCGCCTATCATCAGATCGGAGGAACCTAGCTTTGAAACCAATTAACCCAGTGCGGAAGTAAAACCTCAGAATCCACCAACGGTGTTTTCTGAATGCACAAAGAACGATCTTCGAATCCACGAAAAAATATTAAAAGGGAAGTTTTATTGATGAAAAGATATGCCTCTAAGGCTTACAATATTCTGCTTAAATAGAAAAGAAACCAGACTCCTATTACGACTCAAACTTTACCAAAAATAGAAATAGCAAAACTCTTCCTAAAAAGACTCCCTAGGATTAGGGAAGTAAATCAGTTAAATTTGGGGTCAACCCGGATTTGCTTCCTAATCAAAACAGTCTCCTAAAACATTACCTAAAATAGTAACAACTGACAAAAACGCTGATATCTCTCAATCCGAAGGGAATTTGGCGAAACGGATCGCGACAAACCGAAGAACGGTTGGTTTGATTGACCCCGTCTCGAAAAACTACGCGATTTTCATATATAATTCGTCCAGTTCTGATTTACGATTTAAAAGATATGATCCGTTCTTCGTGGCAAGTTATTTTCCTCGATCGGGTCCCCGTTTAGACTTGTATCCGTCACGCATCCCCGTAACTATATCGGCCGTGTGTTCTGCATCAGGATTCTCTGGCTTCGTATCACCGTGGCAATCTCGCGCGGTACAAATGAACATCTAAACGCAACCAGACACTCATTTCCAATCTATTTTATCTATTCCCCCCCTCGTCTTATTATTTCGGATTATTCAGCTGTTTTGACATCGTGTAATTTTCAAACCGCCGTCCTATTATGTTCTGACACCCCGCTCTCACACGACAGAATCTCGGCTCTCGGCTC
>NC_033796.1:111585765-111586057 GCF_001876935.1 Asparagus officinalis
CGGCTCGACAAGTGGCAACCGTAACTTTTCGCCATTACTTCGTCTCCTTCACCCAAAAAAAAAAAAAAGAGTACACGCCTTAAAATGTTTTTTTCTTTTTGTTTTCTTTTAGAGGGCAAAGGTGCCATTTAGAGTGGCTCTTATTTTTATATCCCCAAATTATTGCTCATTTTCTCCGTATGTCGGTAAAATGTTTTTTTCTTTTTGTTTTCTTTTAGAGGGCAAAGGTGCCATTTAGAGTGGCTCTTATTTTTATATCCCCAAATTATTGCTCATTTTCTCCGTATGTCGG
>NC_033796.1:111587443-111594379 GCF_001876935.1 Asparagus officinalis
GAGGTCGGCGCCCGGATCGACGCCATCCAAGCCCAAACCACGGCTAACGCGTCCCCTGCACGGAGCCAGCGAGCCAACAACAGACTCTGGAGGTCGGCGCCCGGATCGACGCCATCCAAGCCCAAACCACGGCTAACGCGTCCCCTGCACGGAGCCAGCGAGCCAACAACAGACTCTGCAAGAACCCCGATCTTAACCAGGAGCCTAGCCCCGAGAACTCCGACGATGAATGATTTTTTTCACTTTTTTCTTTCTTGAGGTCGGCGCCCGGATCGACGCCATCCAAGCCCAAACCACGGCTAACGCGTCCCCTGCACGGAGCCAGCGAGCCAACAACAGACTCTGCAAGAACCCCGATCTTAACCAGGAGCCTAGCCCCGAGAACTCCGACGATGAATGATTTTTTTCACTTTTTTCTTTCTTTCTTTTTTTTTTTGGTACTCGGTAAATGTAAATTTCCTTTTTAGTTTTTGGGTGAGTAGGTAAAAAGTTTGTTTGTTTTTCTCTCTCTCTCTCTCTTCTTTTTGCGATGTTGTTGGGCTGAGAAGAAAAATTTCTCAAAGACCCAAAATATGTGATCAATAGAGAGGATAAGTGAGGTGTTTTCCTCCTATTAGATAATGAGTTGAACATCATTAATGATGGCCAACTAATTATCCAATAGAAAGGAGACATCTCATTTGTCTCCTCTATTGATCCCATATTTTGGGTCATGTAGCAAAGCTCAGCTGAGAAATTATGAGGCTGGAGAGTTTAGTGGATAGAGAGAGGACAAGGTGAAGTGGCGGTCCAATCGACAACCTCGATGATATGATTAATAATAATTTAGTATAAATGACGCTACGTCGTCCCACTAATTATTATTATTATTATTTAATTTGACTGTTCTCCGTCTGGGTTCAATTTTCCCACAAAATTCGCTCCTAAAAAATGATTTGGCGAGGAAAAGCCAGAAAGTTTAGGGGGGGTGTTTTGTGGAGGTCCAAAAACTTTTCTGTTGTTTTTTGCTATTTTTTCAGAGTTGCGGTGTTGATAGGTATGTTTGATGACGATGACGATGATGGAGGAAGAGAGCACTGGCATTGTTTGTTCCGTTATTGGCGAGGAAAAGCCAATGATTGGTGAGCGTGAGAACCTGGCCCAGGCCCATGGGCCACGTCCGTTAGATGAGAAAACAGCGCACGGGCAGAGCCCACCTGTCCCGTTTGTTACCTGCCTCGTGTGACCCACGCGTGTCGATTTCTGCACGCTGGAGTTATGGAGGCCAGCATTAATTGCTATATAGGATTAGATTTTGTTAGTCTCAAAATGTGTCACAGATTGGCTTGATCTTGTCTGGGAACAGGAAGTGGAGGTTGCCACATCTATAAAGAGCTCCTACGTAGCAAATATGGTTGTTCGTTTGATGTTTTTTATACGACAGATTTGGAGTTGCCACCCAGGATGCATGCATTAGATGTAATTCTCTAAATTTATGTTGGTCTTTCAGTCGGAATTGTGATTTTAGTCACATGTCCTTAACAAAAACCACGTGAATAATTCTCTAAATTTATGTTGGTCTTTCAGCCGGAATTGTGATTTTAGTCATATGTCCTCGACAAAAAATCACGTGAAACCAAACAAAGGTTGGTTGGATTTCATCTTTCATGGAAACCCTCATTAATGTTCGTTACCAACAAACAATATTTTGAATATGAATTTTTTTTTAAAAAACCCTTCACATGCAATCTAGATGCAATCCACAAACCAAACAGCCCCTAAAATCAAGATTTAGTTGCATCTTGAGAAAGGCTTTGGACTCGGCCTACAATTTTTTTTTACTTAAAAAACATACACATTTAATTTTGTTATTATTTTTCAGATTATCAAATAGTCACTAATAACTAAATTACTTTAATAAAAACTATTGACAGTATGGAGATGGGGCGCGAGTTGGGTCCCGGGCTCGGTCCAGGCCCGAGTACAATCCGAGTTGGGTTGGGTTTGCGGGCCAGGTTCGAGTTGGAGCCTGGGTTTCATAAATATACTTGCACCCGGCGGACTTTGAAATCGAGCCAAACCAAACGTGACCGAGTTCTACCGAACCGCGTCAAATCCAACCCGGAGTGGGCTAGTTCAGTACGGGTCGCGGGCCAACGTAGCCCAGTCACGCTTATACCTTGAGTTCATTTCTCCTAGCATTACAAAAGTCTAGAAGTAACATAAACCTTTGGGAAACTGTACAGGAAAGAAAACTGAATATAGAACAGAACAAATGTAGAATGAACATAAAAATTGGGAAAGAAGTAATTGCTGAAGGTTTCAATGAGAATTTCTGAATCCTAACACACAGGATGAACCGTAGCGTACATACATCAACAGAAATAAAAGTTAACAAACATCAGTTCCCACATGCAGTAGGGAAAACTTTATCCGACGCAAAAGCATACAGTCGACGCATACTTCAGACTATGAGAAGGAAGGCAAAATAGTTTGTTGTTTGGAGAACGTATTCAGAAGGAAATAAAAGCTAACAGTTTGCTTTTGAACTATAAAAGGATCGCAAACAACATAAATCATCAGAAGGAAATAAAAGCTAACAGTTTGCTTTTGAACTATAAAAGGATCGCAAACAACATAAATCATTTACAGAAAAAACATAATTGAGTGTAGTTTGCTTTTGAACTATAAAAGGATCGCAAACAACATAAATCATTTACAGAAAAAACATAATTGAGTGTTATCACAAGCTCAAAAAATAGCGACAGCGCATGAAACTGATAAATCTTCACAGTTTTTTGGCAAGTAAACAATGAATCTTATTTACAAGTAATCGATGAAGTTCGAACAAAACTGAATACAGAACTGTGGCCTCTCACAAACAAACTGGAAAAAAAAAACAGACAATTCCCTCACTCTGAGAAATAGAGACCATACAAACTGAAGGAAAAACCCAGCTACATTTAGCTTCTCCTCTTTGAAAGCAACACAGGCTCAATGTGCCTTGCCTTCGCCACCTGACTATTAAAACCGGAATCCTTGAGCCTTGATATCCTGCTGCATTGAATCTTAATACGAAACTGAATCAATTTCAAGCAGTCCTCAACCCGCAATCTAGTGTTCTGGGAAACTATTTTGTTCCTTGCTAGCCAAATGTGATATATGCACATTTGGCTCTTAAAATCTTCAGAGTTAACCAGGGAAAGTAATGGCTTTTAAAATTGACATGACACTTGATGCATCAAACTTTATATAAATGATGATATGGATGTGCATAGATGCAACAATAATGAAGGATATAAACTCATGTTGACATAGAAGGATAAAAATGACGAAAGAAAACTACAGAATTTCATCAGAGTAAAGACTCAAATTATTATTAATCCATGTACAGGCAAACTTCATGTCAGCAAGACAAAAGGAAACACCAGGAGGAATATATTGGAAATGCCAAAATTTTTACTGGAACCAGTTTTGATACTCGACCATAACTAGGATTATCGACCAATCATGCAGATAGAACTCCAATGTTTGAAGTAATCAGTATAGGAGTTATCCTGAGAGGTGTTAGTTTGATGGGTCATATATGCTGATATTAGATAATAGCCTCAGCTACTATTTCACAAGTATCTTTCACTACAAAATAGGGTTCCAGACCCAAAACTCAAAAGTCCGTTCTCTCTCATTCAAAGCTTCACTTTCATTTTCTTCATCTTCATTTAGCTTCTCGGTGATCTTGTTTCTAAGCATCCGAGTGTTTTAGCCAGAAAAAAGCTGATCCCCTCGACTTTGTTAACAGATATTGATCATTCAACCAACATCAACAGATTCTGTTCCAGATTCAGTTTCTGAGACTTGATGGATCAACAGGATAAACTTCGCCATATATTTCCTCTAATGCTTCATCACATATAGGAAAATTGGATTTCAATAGTTTGATGTATAACAAACAATCAAGTATAAAACTTTGTGTATTAGGATCGATATATAACAAGCATTCACTTTCCATTTCTTAATCATATATAGGAAATAACCTTCACAACATATTTCCTATTATGCTAGTTCAATGCAAAGTTTTATACCCATGGAACGTACAGCTATTGAAGTTAGACCTATTAGGCTACTACTACTAAGAACTAGAGTGATTCGTCTGTAAATATTAGTTCTGTACTATTACTAAAACTCAGCCTCATGCCTTTCCTAAAAAGTTATGAGTAGTTTGTGGTTATCAAGCTTCTCTAAGTCATTTTCCAAGTGTCTACAGATTATTATGCAGTAATTTTTAAACAGCTATTGGCATTTTACATGAAAGTAAAGAAGCATCAAATTCTAATATGCGCAATGATTATAAAAGAGTAATCCAAACAGAAAGTCACAAAGCATAGGGAAGTTACAAAGTGAACGGTAAGAGTTGAATGTGTGGAGCACATATCCACGAGGAATCATGTCAGATATGTTCTAGACATGGGATCACCATAGAAGAATTTGTTCCGTACAGGTACTCAGATTATCAGATATAAAAGAAGCATCCTCATGATGCAAAACTCGTCTAGCTTAGTTTTTCCAGGTAAATTGCAGATAACCCCTTCACCTATAACTTCAGCAGTGCTTAACTACTCACTTATCAACTCTTTTATTAGCACTAATCACCCTTGGATTGACATGTTGAGAGGGATAAATTGCAGAGAACTCCCTCTTCCTCAAAATTGATGCGTCATAACTCTAATAAATGAGTTGAAGGTGATAGGTTTACTGAAGGTAAGAGCTTGGTTGTCTACAATCTACCCAATTTTTTAACAAGATTGATGACTATTTCAACCTTCATTGATGAATTGCCTCACCCCCGGACAATCTCAGAAACTAATCAACCAACAAAACTAAAGCTAGATGGAAAGGTTATAGTTCAATCACTCCCATAGACCTCATTATCTAAAGAATAACAAACATTTGTCGGAGTAAAAGCTTATGAGTAAGACCATAGCAGCCAATAGCTTCAATGTTTTTAATTGGCGTTAGACATGGATTGTATGACAGTAGTACTTGAGTTATGCACTGTTCAGAGTTCAAAAGGAGAACTTTTATGATGCAAACTTCATATAGCATAGTTTTTAACAAGAATATTGAGACAGCACCTTCACATAATAGTTCATCTCAGCCAGCCTTAGATATTAATCAATCAAAAATATATATTAGCATAATTTTTTCTAAATTATTTACAGTTGGATTTATTTGTAGGGAGTACTTACAGCTACGCCTATGTAAAGGCATTATCCAAGTGAATGTTTTATAAATTCACAACTAGATGGCTAATAGATTTCTTGAAGGCAACTTAATTGTTTACATTTGGGGGCTGTTTGTTTTACTAAAAAAAGAGGGAAATCAAAGAAATGGAAAACTATTAAAATGAAGAATTGGTTTGGGAGTGTTTGGTTGGCTAAAAAAAGAAGGAAATCAAAAAAATGGAAATGAAATAATGTTAGTTGTCAAATTATTATTGGATGATGTGAGTGATTTTTTAAGAAAACTAGTTTTGATGTTGTTTGGTTGGCGAAAAAAATAAGGAAATAAATTATAAGAAACTTATTTCCTGTAGTTTTGTTGTTTTCTTTTGTTTGGTTCATTCTTAAAAATAAGAAATGAAATGAGATGAGATGAGATGTCATTATATTATTGGTTGATGTGAAGAAAGATTAAGAAAAGTGTTTTCATAACTTTTTGGGATGAAAATGGAGAAATGAAATGTTAATGAGATGAGGTGAATTGTTATAATATTTTATTGGATGATGTGAGTGATTTGAAATGATGAGAAGAGATGAGTTGAGTGATGTTTGGATGAAAATAATATTTTATTAGATGTGATGGATGAGTTGTTAGATGAAAATAATATTTTATTAGATGTGGTGGATGAGTGGTTAGATGAAAATAATATTTTATTAGATGATGTGGATGAGTTGTTGGATGAAAATAATATTTTATTGGATGTTGTGGGTGAGTTTTAGGGATGGAAATGGAGGAAATAGTATTTTTTGAGATTTTCATGTTTTCCATTTCCATTTCTTGGTTTTCTTGGTTTTTAGGAAACCAAACAAACAGCCCCTTGAAACGGAACTTGCAGAAAGTTTTTCTACAAAAATATCATAAGGGAATTTGATTCCATGAAGTGTCCTAGTAAGAGGGAATTATCTACGTCTATTGTTTTATATGTCCGTATGACTTTTAGTATTTGGATTTTGATACTGAACATCTTTGAATGAAAAACGTCAAAGGTTAATCTGAATATATTATTAACTTCCTTATGAAATAGAGAAGACACTTCTCTATTCCCCCGCACAATAAAATTTTCTGGCTCCACTTATCACTTCTCAGAATTTCAGCTTTTTTGTAAGCACTTATCACCCTCGGATTGACATGTTGAGAGGGATAAATTGCAGATAACTCCCTCTGGGTCATAAATTGATGTGCTTAGAGTTCAAAAGTGGCACTTTTATGATGCCAAATTCATATAGCACAGTTTTTAACAAGAATCTTGAGACCATCACCTTCGTGTAAGAGTTCATTGCAGCCAGTCTCAGAAACTAATCCATCAAAACTATGAAGGTGTACGCTATAAGCTCAATTCCCATCACTACAGAGACTTCCTTATCTACAAATTTGACAATGCACTTTACCTGATTCTAAAGACATGCTAAACATTTGGCATTGTGAAAGATCATTGAAAATAAATCAAATTTCGTCAATTTATTTCTCTTCAGTCACAAAGATGGATGATGAGACTGTAATTCTATAAACATTGGTGCTACACCACCAACAGCAATTTACTTACCCTTGTTGATGTTCAAATGTAATAATCATCCTCTTCTTCGCCCTCCGAAAGAAAATCCTGACCGGGCAAGCCCGGCCCAAACATATCGAAAACGCCATCCTCGGCATCCTCTTCCGAAAACGCAGACACCCTAC
>NC_033796.1:111596496-111600999 GCF_001876935.1 Asparagus officinalis
TTTGGGGGCTGTTTGTTTTACTAAAAAAAGAGGGAAATCAAAGAAATGGAAAACTATTAAAATGAAGAATTGGTTTGGGAGTGTTTGGTTGGCTAAAAAAAGAAGGAAATCAAAAAAATGGAAATGAAATAATGTTAGTTGTCAAATTATTATTGGATGATGTGAGTGATTTTTTAAGAAAACTAGTTTTGATGTTGTTTGGTTGGCGAAAAAAATAAGGAAATAAATTATAAGAAACTTATTTCCTGTAGTTTTGTTGTTTTCTTTTGTTTGGTTCATTCTTAAAAATAAGAAATGAAATGAGATGAGGTGAGTTGTCATTGTATTATTGGGTGATGTGAAGAAAGATTAAGAAAAGTGTTTTCATAACTTTTTGGGATGAAAATGGAGAAATGAAATGTTAATGAGATGAGGTGAATTGTTATAATATTTTATTGGATGATGTGAGTGATTTGAAATGATGAAAAGAGATGAGTTGAGTGATGTTTGGATGAAAATAATATTTTATTAGATGTGGTGGATGAGTTGTTAGATGAAAATAATATTTTATTAGATGTGGTGGATGAGTGGTTAGATGGAAATAATATTTTATTAGATGATGTGGATGAGTTGTTGGATGAAAATAATATTTTATTGGATGTTGTGGGTGAGTTTTAGGGATGGAAATGGAGGAAATAGTATTTTTTGAGATTTTCATGTTTTCCATTTCCATTTCTTGGTTTTCTTGGTTTTTAGGAAACCAAACAAACAGCCCCTTGAAACGGAACTTGCAGAAAGTTTTTCTACAAAAATATCATAAGGGAATTTGATTCCATGAAGTGTCCTAGTAAGAGGGAATTATCTACGTCTATTGTTTTATATGTCCGTATGACTTTTAGTATTTGGATTTTGATACTGAACATCTTTGAATGAAAAACGTCAAAGGTTAATCTGAATATATTATTAACTTCCTTATGAAATAGAGAAGACACTTCTCTATTCCCCCGCACAATAAAATTTTCTGGCTCCACTTATCACTTCTCAGAATTTCAGCTTTTTTGTAAGCACTTATCACCCTCGGATTGACATGTTGAGAGGGATAAATTGCAGATAACTCCCTCTGGGTCATAAATTGATGTGCTTAGAGTTCAAAAGTGGCACTTTTATGATGCCAAATTCATATAGCACAGTTTTTAACAAGAATCTTGAGACCATCACCTTCGTGTAAGAGTTCATTGCAGCCAGTCTCAGAAACTAATCCATCAAAACTATGAAGGTGTACGCTATAAGCTCAATTCCCATCACTACAGAGACTTCCTTATCTACAAATTTGACAATGCACTTTACCTGATTCTAAAGACATGCTAAACATTTGGCATTGTGAAAGATCATTGAAAATAAATCAAATTTCGTCAATTTATTTCTCTTCAGTCACAAAGATGGATGATGAGACTGTAATTCTATAAACATTGGTGCTACACCACCAACAGCAATTTACTTACCCTTGTTGATGTTCAAATGTAATAATCATCCTCTTCTTCGCCCTCCGAAAGAAAATCCTGACCGGGCAAGCCCGGCCCAAACATATCGAAAACGCCATCCTCGGCATCCTCTTCCGAAAACGCAGACACCCATACCACTACGCCGGCTGCCACAGACCATCAGGGCATACCGGCCCAACAATTTCCTCCGCCGCAACGTCCAGCTCCTCATCACGCGTCCCTCCTCTCGTAATACTGAGCCCAAAGAACCCACTCCCCTCATCCCCCTCCCCCTCAAAACTCGTTTTCGCTGCCTCACTCCCGACCTCAAGCACCTCACTCCCCCACCTCCACCGCTCTACCACCCTCGTCCACGGACCCCAGATCGCGCCTCCCTCCCCAACACGTTTCCTCCCGTCCCAACGACCACTCGTCCTCAGCTCCGCCTCCTCGCCTCCTGACGCTGTCCCTAAAATCACGAGTCGTCGAGACGCAGCACAGCCCAGTCAAATCCGCCTCGCCATCGAGTGCTGGGCATCTGCCTCTTCAGCGCCCAGTCCGCCGCCTGCGCTTGTCTCCACCGTCTCACGAAGACCGCCCGCCCGCTCAGCTCCGCCGCCAGCCCGTACCACCTCTTGGCATGATCAGCTCCCTCGCCGCCTCCTCGTACTTGGCGTTGCCGCTTATGAACCTTCTCCTGTACCTCACCTCTTCTTCCCCTTGAGCTGCATCATCCTCGCGAAAGCTATTTGTTCCGCTCCGCTCGTGGAAGGTCCTGAAAGTGCTTAATTGAGGTCAGGTTGGTGGGCACTTGCGGCCGCAGACGGAGCAGACGTAGGAGAGGAGGGGGCCGCTGGGGAGGACGGGCCCTTGCGCTGAGGGGCGTCGAGGCTGCGCCGCTGTGGCGGCGCTGCTGGAGGGAACCAGCCGGGTGAGGTGGGTGAAGGCGTGGCGGTTGGCGTAGGCGGAGATGTGCGTCAGACCGCGGCCGAAAGAGCTCGCGCGCGGCGAGGGCGAGGGGCGGGCGGCGTAGGGGGGCCGCGCGGGGGGCTTGTTGTCGAGGTCCCACAGGACGATCGAACCTTCTGCTGGCCGGGGGAGGAACACGCCGGTGGTGGGGTCGGGAGACAGTCGATCTGGGGCGGCGCGCAGAGGGCGGCGCGTGCGGGGCCGGGGCGGGGGAGATGTGGAAGCTTGACGGTTTGGGAGGCGCGGGGAGGGGAGGAAGAGGCAGGAGAAGAGGAGGAGGGGCTGGAGAACGGGTGGCGGGATTTCGTTATACATCGTCGTCTCCAGCGCCGTGATGGAGAATTAGGGAGATAAAATTGGAAGGGTTTATTTTAGGGAAAATTTGTAAAATAGACCATTTTTATGAAATATACGGCGAAATAGACCACTTTGAAAAATAATTAGCAAAATACACCTCTTTTGAAAAAAAGGTCAATTTTGAAAAACAAAGCTCAGAAAACATACGGGACTACTACTCCCGTATGTTTTAGAGCCAACTAATCACGGATTAGTGATTCAGAAAACATACGGGACTAGTAGTCCCGTATGTTTTCTGAGTAGAAAATTTCACTAATTCGTGATTAGAACATACGAGACTACTAGTCCCGTATGTTTTCTAAGCTGTTTTGTAAAATAGACCTCTTTTTGGCCTGTTGACCAAAAAGAGGTCTATTTTGCTAATTATTTAGCAAAACGGTCTAAAATAGACCTCTTTTTGGCCTGTTGACCAAAAAGAGGTCTATTTTGCTAATTATTTAGCAAAACGGTCTATTTTGCTAAATAATTAGCAAAAACGTTTGCTAATTATTTAGCAAAACGGTCTATTTTGCTAAATAATTAGCAAAAACGGTCTATTTTACAATTTTCCCCTTTATTTTATTATTTTTTTTCCTTTCCTCCCCCCCTTTAGAAAACGGATTGGGATCCTCTACTAATGCATAGTGCCTCCTAATATCTCCTAATGCATCTCCACCTTTCATTGTATAGTAGCTCCTCGTATTTTGTGCTTATGCACAAAATGAAAGGTAAAGATGCATTAGGAGATATTAGGAGACACTATGCATTTATAGAGGATCCCAATCCTTAAAAAACCCAGTAAGAAATTCATTTTTTATATAGGAAATCCGAAATCCCCACAAGATATCCACCGTTGAGCTTCTATTTGTCCATGAAGCCAACATGAAATTATGCTCATCCTAATTGAATTTTGGAGAGGATGAATTCAGGATGTTTAGAGGGCATTGGAATTTTTTTTTTGAGGGATTTGAGTAAATTTTAGAGGGAATAAAATATTTTGTTGGATTCAGAAAATATAATATAAAAATAAAATAGACCCCGTCAGGAGGATATTGTGGAGAAATCAGAAAAACCAGATTTTCTGGCATAAGTCGACTCATGCACAAGGATAAGTCGACTTATGGTAAGTCGACTTGACAGTGTGCACAAGTCGACTTACGATCTGCGCTGGAATTGTGAATTTTTTCCTCTGCCAAGTCGACTTATCAGGTTTGATAAGTCGACTTACGAAGTGTGCTCCAGTTGCTGTTTCTCTCTGCCAAGTCGACTTATGCTGTTTGTTAAGTCGACTTACGACGGGTATTTTACATAATCAGGTTTCCTGTTTGCAGTCTGATTGGGTTTTTGTTTTGGTATAAATAGGGAAACGATTTGTTAGGGTTTTGTATAAGAGATTGAGGAATCTTTTGAGCATTGTGAGAGGGAGATATTGTGAGCAAGGTGAGATCTTTGGTTGAGGGTTAGTTTGAGAGTTTTGTGTGATTGTAACCCTTTGTACTCTCCTTGAATTAGTGAAATCTTCCCATCCTCTCCCCGTGGACGTAGGCAAGTTGCCGAACCACGTATATCTCTGTGTTTGGTTTGATTTGTCGTAATTGGCTTGATTTGTGCAAGAGTGTGGCTTTCTTCTTCCGTGATCACAAGTTCATTGTGTGTGCGTGCAACGCTTCCGCATAGGAGCGCGACAAGTGGTATCAGAGCTCAGATTTCAGATCTGGGGTTTTGCATTAGGTGGAGG
>NC_033796.1:111601999-111645360 GCF_001876935.1 Asparagus officinalis
AGCTTGTTCCACCCGAGATTTTAACTCCTTCCAAGTTGTGGATGGCCACAACCCCAGAGCTTCCAGGACATCGATGGAGAGGTTATTGTAGCATGTTTGCAGGAGAACTCCTTCGTGATAGGATCTCTTGCAATTCCATTGCTTTGTACGCGCAAACGTTGACAAAGTTGTCAACTGACTCTCCCTTTTTTGCTTCTCATCTAGAAGGTCCGATGACACTTCGGACCGTCATCATCAAAGAACGTTTGCTGGTCGAACAAACTTCCTATGTCATCCCGAGCAATGATACTCCCTGGCCTTGAGCGCTCGATACCAATACGAATGGCGGGCCCACGAAGGTCTGCCAACGAATGCACCGCACACTTAAAGCCCCTCCGTTTCCAAGAATCATGCCCAAATGAGGACTTGAAATAAATCAAGTGCCTGAATCGCGCGAACTCTTCCCTTCCAAACGGTGATGAAGTTAATTCAGATTGAATTTGGTCGTGGTATTGGTATTGAATCCATTCCCTCGGATAAGCGACATGAATACCCGTCTCTTAACTTCTTGAGCCGTCATCAAAGCATTTGATTTTGTCTCAAGTTTTTGCATTTTCCCGTCATCGTCTTCATTCTCTGCAATTGATGTCGAGCTAAAGATAATAGGACCACCCCCATGAGAGGTGCTATTGAACCACCCCAATATCAGTTTATTGGAGGATCCGTTTAAACCACCCCATCGTTATTGCCCCATTGGGGAGGTTGTCATCAGCCGATAATGACTTCATCCACCTCTGGCATCACTGTCATTCTACAACATTCCGTAGTGTGGTGGCTGCGCATCAAATCGCCTGATTGGACTCAGGAGGTTGAGGCGTGAGCTTAAAGTTCTCTCATTTGTTGCGATAGCCAACTTCATTTCTGAGTCGGACGTGTCTTCACTTCAGCCTCTAATTTCTTCACGTTGTTTGGCTAGAGCTTCCTGAAGTATTTTGAGTGAACTGATCAGCCAGTGTTGTAATACTTCTCTGATTTGTCCTGCTGCCCTAGACATCTGTATCAATCAGAAGCGTCATTTGCAGAATAAGTGTCCGAGTAATTCCATCCTCGACATTCCTGTCTTGCATTCTCTTTTAGTCTCTGCGTTGAATAGCTCCTAATCGGAAGTCGCAGACATCCTTTGAGCAATTCTTGGATTCACTTTTCCTTTCGGGGAAAAGTCGGGAATTTGAGCTCACTTGAAATTGCTGTTTAGACTTTCTTCTATCAGCACGCTTGATGACGCTGACTTCAAGGAATTCATCATTTTGGAACAGCTGCTCTTCTTTTGCGAAATGTCTCGGCCTTAGGTTTCGATAATACAGAAGACCTTCTCCGTGGATGACTTCTCGTTTGAAACAGTCACATTCTATAATGCTGTTTTAACGATCAGCTCGCGCACTAGGCAACAACAGAGAGCTTTATCTCTCGAATAACTTCTCTTTTCGGAAAATTATTCACAACTTCACTTGATAAGCACGCATTCATCGGTATGCATTGCAAAAAATCCGTTATCGCTGTTTGCGTATGATCTCCCCCCGGGTATGACGCATATCATTTGCTGTGAATGCGTCCTTCTTCTGCGCGGGATATAAAAACCCTTGTTTGGCATTCTCAGCGACAATTTATTTTTGTTTTTGAGCCGATTTCAAGGTTATGTTGCGAGTCTCGCACTAGTCTGAAACCACCCATTTGCGGGTATGGGTTCTTAACGCCGGCCTCCCCCGAATGCTGATCTTACTGCCATAAGTCCAGACTTTGAATCCAAACTTTGACGAAGTTTTCCGCGTGATTCTTGGGTCACCATATTCCCTTCCTCTTTTCTCGCTCTTTGTTGCTGCAGAGAGATGGGCCATATATCAGCCTTTTGCCACCGACGTTTTTCGTCATACGCTCTTTGAGGGTCTTGAACGAGTGCCTTTTTGACAATAGTCCATTCCTCCGTCGCTTATTATTAACAGAGATAGGCAGGTGATTGGTTGTTGAGACAACTGAACTACTCGATGTCTCCTCGACTCTTATGGTCCGCGTGCATAACGAACCCCGTCGCCGTTTGTTCCAAGGCTTTAGCCATTTGGCGAGGCACGGCCGTGGCGTTATTGTCTCTGACGAGCTCTTTTCAGTCAATGCCGGGGGGCTTGATTAATGATCTCCTTAACTGGAGAAGAGCTCATTATGAGCAGAGAGCGCTTGCGAGTAGAATTCTCAGCAACAATTAACGCGAAAGGTCTTCATCTGTAGGCGTTTGACAACTTCGACAAAGCATGAAATCTCTCCGCATTTGTGAGGCGATAGAAGATTTTACAGATCAGGAATAAAAAAAACAAAATACTCCTCGAACTTCGCTTGGTAACTCGTACTCGACTGTTTGATTCAACCAGGATCTTGCATGGTTGGTGCCCGACACGACGGTCTCGACAAGCCGGACCGTTGCGCTCCACTGTAGGCTCGCCAGTTTGTTTTTCGCCAAAAGTTCGGTTTTGTTGTCGCATTCATTATATCTTCGCGTCGCATTATAATAAATTCAAAGAAAACAGCCTTTTTATAAGCACTCTTTTACACACAAAAAGAAAATTACAACTCTTTGCAGAAATAAACGCAGGCATCGCTTTTTGGATCACTGCTTTCCGTGCGGATCTTTGCCTATGCCGGCGAGCGCTTTAAACTCGTGCACGCCAAGCTCACAGATTCTGATTGAATCGTTGAGGGGTTTATGATTCTGACTTCGTTTATCGAAGTGAAGTAATTGAAACGAATCTTATCGAAGTAGATAGTCGCTCTTTCTTGAAATCAAGTCAAAGCCTGATTATCAAGCGAATGGCTGAAAGTTCAAGACCTCTGCTCTCTCTTCTGCTCCTGGATTGCTCTGGCCATTGCCTCTCCAATGATCAGCCGTTCGATCTCTGCTGCTCCCGCCCCCCTGTTGAAAATGCTTCGGGGGTATTTATAAACCCTCTGAGTACATGAACAGCTGCTCGCGAGACAGCATTTGCTGGTCTCGGCGGCGAGACCAGTGTTTGCTGTCTCGCTGCCGAGACAGTTGTTTGCTGTCTCGCCCAGCCGAGACAGTAAATACTGTCTCGGAAAAATGCAGTTTCTCATTCGTAACCGCTTCTCCCACGTTTTAACTCCGTTATTCTGCGCAGTTATCAACGCTGATTCTCGCCCACGACCATTCCCCCACGCTATCTTGAAACAGTTGGTGGCCACGTGTCGGCCGGTTATAAAGTGGTTTATACTTTCTTTGAAAACTGCTCTCATGGCGAGACAGAGAATGCTGTCTCGCGGTCGCGAGACCAGAGAATCTGTCGCGGGCGAGACAGGAGAATGCTGTCTCGCCCTGGCCGCCAGACAGGAGAATGCCCTGCTCGCCCTGGCGAGACAGTAAAGACTTGTCTCAGCCTGCCGAGACAGAGAATGCTGTCCGATGGCGCAGACAGTAAAAGACTGTCTCGTATGCGAACATCCCAAACTTGCTGTTCCTTCTGTCTTTCTGAGATGATTTTCCTCCTTGAGCCTGTTATTTGGGATATCTTCAGCCATTTTTTGACGGCCTCACACCTAGTGGCGCACTATCTATGAAGTCGAATAGAGCGCACATCACCCCTGGCTTAGGCCATTATCTGATGAGTTTACTATCAGCAGGCTAACTGTTACGTGATAGTTTTGTGGACCCGCCATCCCTACTTGAAGGGCAGAGGATTGGTGGGGGAATTTGGAGGAAAAGGACTATCAGAGGTGATCATTAACGTGATAGTTGTGGTGAACTCGCCATCCTACTTGAAGAGGATTGGTGGGGGAATTTGGAGGAAAATGACTATCAGAGGTGATCATTAACGTGATAGTTGTGGTGGACCCGCCAACTTGATAGTTTTGGCAGATTTCGTGGTTGACGGAGGTGTTCTATTGAACATGACAACTCAGAAAATTTATTGCTCATAATCGAATGAACTACAAATAAACCAACCCCCAGTCTTGAACAAGTGCAGGGGAAAAAGGGTAGACATGGCACATCGCCTAATGGGCCACTATCTAATGAGGTTGACTATCAGAGGTAATTGTTAACGTGATAGTTGTTTGACCTGCCATCCTACTGAAGAGGATTAGCTTCAATAGTCGTGGTATCTTCTTCTGACTGAGAAGGTTGGGCTTGGTCCGATTGCTCATGTGAAGGTTGGGCTTGGTCCGATTGCTCAGGTTGATCCTGCCTACTTTGTTCTTCAGCTTTGATCCTGGCAATAATCTTTTGAGCCTGTTCGCCTTGAGAGATTAGTTGTCTCCAAGAACGGCATTCTGCAACCCTAATTTGTGCTAGAAGGTTGGTCTGCATATTGTGTCGACAGGTCTCTACTAAGGTAGACTGTGTCATACCTGTCGGACACCGGAGAGCCATGGTTCGGAACCTTTTGACGAAGGCTTTGACGGACTCCCTCTTCTTCTGCTTAGTGGCGAGAAGGGTATGGATGGAGACTTCTATATCATCTTCAAAGAATCTTGATAGGAAGAGTTTATCTAGATCCATCCACTTTTGGATACATCCGGCAGGTAATTTTCTAAACCATTCAAAGGCAACTCCCTTGAGGGTACCAATGAATAATCGAGCCAGTATGGCGTCGTTTGATATCACATTCCCAGTCTGTGACTTGAAATGATAGATATGTTGGTTCGGTGATCCCGTGTCGTTAAAAGTTTGTAGCGTCGGTGTAGGCTGTCTAAAAAAGATAGCTGATTCCCCATCAAACACCGATGATGAAAGTTACAATCTGACGACTTCCAGAAGGCTATCTTTAGCAACACTCTGACAGAAAGAGATTACAAATCGACGATCTCTTCAAACCAAGACGTGGAAGTCCTCCCTACGTACCATCTTCAAGACACAACACCAATTTGATTACCTACGCAGCTTCAACCGCTGCAAACAAAGATACAGCTGCTTATGTGAGATGATTGATCTTGATGGCTGCGACAACAACATAACTAATATTATATTAGCAACTATTAGAGGTGTTGATGAGCAGTGTAATGATATTCGACACACTGAGGAGCACATGGTTAAATCATGCAAAGAAATCTTAGTGGAGATCGTGACCTGCAGTTGATAGAGCGTTATTGAGATGTCTCAATTGTCACAAGGCCTGAATAAGACCTCCTTTACTGGTCATTGGTGTCATCCATATATAAAGATAGAGAAACCTGAACGCAGCTTCAACAATCAGCTCGAACGCAGCTTCAACAAACAGCTCGAACGCAGCTCGCTCGAACGCAGCTTCAACAAACAGCTCGAACGCAGCTCTAATCGCTGCCAAGCACAGCTCGAACGCAGTTCCATCGCTGCCCAACGCAGCTCATCAACCGCTGCCAAACGCAGCTCCATCGCTGCCCAACGCAACTTATCAACCACTGCCAAACGCAGCTCATCAATCGCTGCCAACGCAGCTCATCAATCGCTGCCAACGCAGCTCATCAATCGCTGCCAACGCAGCTCATCAATCGCTGCCAACGCAGCTCTATCGCCGCACGACGCAGCTCCATCGCTGCCCAACGCAGCTTATCAATCGCTGCCGACGCAACTCATCCATCATTGCCCAACGCAGCCCGTCAGTCGCTGCCAAACGCAGCTCAATCACCGCCAGAACGCAGGTCAAGGTTCTGACTCATTCAAACGTGATCGTAACAACTTTGAAGCTGTTCTCTACCCACGATATAGGGAGTGGTTTACGTGGGTTGTTACACCCGATTAATGGGGTAACTAAACCCCTACTTAGGTGCGGATTATGGGGGCAGTTACACCCCTAATCCCCCTATAAATAGCAACAAACTCAACAGAGTTAAGGATCGGATTTTTGATAATCAGATCAGGGCTGGATCTTTCGGCGGCGGTCTGTTGGAACTTCTTGGCAGCGAAAATAGGATCCTTCATCCTTCGGTTGGAGCTTTTGAGATCGGCAACAAGATCTTCTTCATCCTTGGCTTATAACCGACTTTCGGTTAAATCAACTCTTTCATAGAGTTTTAAACTCGTTCAGAGTTCTCCACAACGTCAAATCGTGAGGAGAAAACCACGTTCTAGTGAAACAAGACGTCGGATCGTCAACGAGAAGCAAACTCGACGCGAGCATTCGAGGGAGGCATCTCATCGCCACCGTGAAGAACCCAGAATTAAACAAAGGAGAGAATCCAGATCATTCTCTTCTCTTTTGTAATCAGGAATTCAAATTGTAATCGAGAGTTGAGAGAGTTGTAATCATTCTTTTTCTAAGCAGTTAGAGAGAATAAAATCAAATACAGTTCTTTCATTCATTTTTTATTACAAATTTTCCACAAACAAAAGATGGCGACTCCGCTGAGGACTAGCTTCTCTGACGAGGAAGTGGTGGCGTAATCCGACGTTCACCTCACTAGAACAACCGTCGAAACTCTTGTTGTGGAGTTTGACCAAGCCAAGTACGAGGAGGCTCTCTCCTCTGGATCGCTTAGCCCCAAGGCTAGGCGAGATGCCTGTCAGAACTCAAAAGAGGTTTTAACTGCTGTTGAGACGCCAAAGAAAGCCCTCTCCTTTGGCCAAAGCCTCAAACTCGCCCTGCAAGCTGAAGATCCCGCACCCGTTTCGACACGGCGTGTACTGGGTTGCAAGAGGCCTATGACATAGAAAGGCCCAATCAACGCCGACAACGCTGCTGCTAAAGCTTTGAAACAAGCCAAGAAAAACGCCGCTCGAAGACGGAGAAGATCCATCCGACGAGCATATCTCTGAGAAAATCAATCTTTGGTCCAATGCAAAGATCGTGTTTCCGAAGCTCTGCCCAAACATTGCGTTCATACTCCAGAACGTACACTTCGAGGTAACGAATCTAATTATGAACCTCGGGTGATTCAACTTAAACGCGACCCTCAGTGGTGCGTTGTCCAATCAAAACACAGCCCTGCTAAGGGAAAACAGACGCCTCATGAGTGCGTCCAAACAAAACAAGACCTTAAGGGGTCTGTTTCATCGACTGAACGCAGGCCAAGGCCTGGTGTTTATAAATCACAACGCGACCCTCGCACTTCGCTTCCCGAATACGATGTGGTCCGCCAAGTTAAAAAGAATCGAAGTGGACTCAAGATTCACGTCCACCAAGAACCAGTCTCGCCCCCTCAGAAACAGAGGGTCCTATCTCCGATGAAGAGTCAATCTCAAAGCCCCGACTTGCGAGAGTTACTCTCTAGAAGAAAACCAATACAACAGGCGAATCATTCCTGCCATTGTGAGAGGATTATTTCAGCAGTCCTCTCCAAGTGCCAATGTTGCGCACCTGAACCCCGACAATTGGTGTTCGACAGATTGGCGGACGTCGTCAGACCTACCAAGAGACGACGCCATCATAAGAAGAAAGATTCTGAAGCCGAGTATCCTCAGGTTACTATCAACATGACCGACAGAGGGAAGATCTCGTATCCTAGTTCTGATGAATCAGAAAGGAGCCATTCCCCGACTGTTCGAGAAATTTGTGACGAGTTCGAAGGGGTGTATCGGCATACTCGGTCACGGACCGGAGCTATACGACCGGTTAATTATCAAAGGTTAGCCAAAGGGATTACGACGAGTGATGAACATTCGGCAATAGCTGAATCTTAATCTTCAAGCTCTGTTGGAGCACAAAAAGTTTCAGTTTACATGACTGGAAACCCCGAAGACATAGCCAAAAGGGTGGACGAACATCATGTCATGCTCCAGGCGCAACAGGAGACACTTCTCCAATTAAAGGACATGTTGGTCCAGGTTCTGACAGAAAAAGGCCAAAAACCTTAATCTTTCCGGAAGACAACATCAAAGGGAAAGCAAAAAGTACACGAACATTCAGATCGTGAGACTCACAACCTGGGATCCTCTTTCGAAGGTGAGAAGGAGGTGGAAAAAGAGCTATATCATCAGTCAACCAAAGTAGATGAGCTAGAAGCCCGCCTTAATGCAATGGCCAACAGAAGTGAGCTTCGCGAGGAAGGAGTGATACGACCTTACCCTGCAGAATGGGATACAGCTCCCTATCCGCCAAAGTTTAAGGCCCCGACGCTACAACCTTTTGACGGTACAGGATCACCAAATCAGCATATCTACTACTTCAAGTCTCAGACTGGAGATGTAGTGTCAAACGACGCCATTCTGACCTGGCTATTCATCGGTACCCTCAAAGGTGTCGCCTTTGAATGGTTTATGAAACTGCCTGCTAGATCTATTCAGAAATGGGTAGATTTGGAAAGGTTTTTCTTGGCCAGATTCTTTGAAGACGACACAGAGGTCTCAGTCCCGACTCTTCTCGCCACTAAGCAGAAAAAGGGAGAATCTATCAAGACCCATGTTGAAAGATTCCGCAGCATGGCATTGCGATGCCCCTCAGGTATGACTCAATCAACCTTGGTTGAAACTTGCAGGCACAACAGCAGAATGTCGCTCTTGGAGACAACTAGTTTCACAAGGGGAGCAAGCTGAAGAGATTGTCGCTCGGGTCAAAGCTGAAGAAGAACCACAACCCAAGCCGCAGCAGCAACGCAATCAGAACAATGCCCAGCGGTCTAAGGGAAAAGAGACTTTAGCAGCCGACTACACACAAGTACCACCGCCTACTAAGCAAGGCAAGGCACCCAATCAGCAAAGAGCGCCCAAGCAGTATTCATTCAAAGAAGAGCATGTGGACACTCTGTTCCAACTACTTCGGAAGAACAATAAATTGCAGCTCCCTAAAATCAGAAAACCAGATGAAGCAGGAAAGGTAGATGATCCCAATTACTGTCGCTATCATAGGTTCTTGGGACATCCTACTAGAAAATGCTATGTCTTCAAAGACATCTTGTAAAATTTGGTGAACGCTAACGTACTCACTCTGAAGCCGGAACAGAAGACTGTATCTACTAACCTGATTGCGGTCCAGTTTGGTGACTTCCCTCCTGTAGCTGCTGCAGATGGTGTCATTCCCGTCCATAAAGGGGAAATGCACTTGAAGAACACTAACTTACACAACCAGAAGGGCAGGGGGTTGGTACCCCTCACTACTCTTAAAGGAGAAATCATGTGGGTCCATCCTGACCTAATTGAAGATCAGCAATGGACAAACACCTCGTTCAAGCAGAAAAGAGGTAAGGCTAAGTCATCCAACATGATTAGCCCCTCTGTTAATGAGAATAATGACCATCTCAAACCTCTCACCGACTCAGAAGAAGAGAGGATCGTCCTAGCAGCATACCCGGAAGGCAACCCCGGTACTCGTTCAGGGAAAGCTTATTTGAGGAACTATGACCAGAACGCTCAAGAAGCTGAAGAACAGCCCCAAGACGCTGGGGGTTCTGTGCCAAAGAAGCCGGTTGATAAAGGGAAGCAAAAAGAGCTCCGGTTCAACAAAAATCTTCACCAAGATCTTGGCGAAACAAATGCCCCTTACCAATTTAATGTGATGGCACAGTTGGCCAACATACCAGCCAGGATCACCCTTTACGAGCTCTTGAAGTTGTCCAAAGCCACCAGAGAAGCTCTGATTGAAGCTTTGAAGAACACGGAGAGCTTCATTACCCAAGTTACTCCAATTCCCGAAGCATCTGAAGATCAATCCTGTCTGCAGTGTTTACAAGCAGTCAGAAGCCTGCCCTGCATATCATTCACTCAGGAAGATATGCAAGTGAAACATAAACATGACAGACCCCTGTATTACACAGGATATATCGGGTCATCAGAAATCAGCCGCGTTCAGGTCGACCCAGGCTCGGCACTTAGCATCATGCCATACAGAGTCATGCAAGTTTTAGGGATTCCCTTACACCGGTTGCATGCTACCCAAACCACCATCTTCGGATTCAATGCTAACAGCACTCGGCCTATGGGAAAGATCAAGCTCAGATGTCAAATCGGAGATCTCAGATCCGAAGTGGCTTGTTACATTATAGATGCGGACACATCCTACAATTTGTTATTAGGACGACCATGGATTCACGCAAATCGCGTTGTCCCATCTACATTGCATCAAGTCATGAAGTATGTCAATGATGAAGACGAAGTTTGAACCCTGATTGCGGAGAAATACCCCTTCAAGGGAGTGGAAAACTTCTACACCGATTCAGTCTTCTACTCAGAGTCACAAGAGGAAGAAGACGTCGACAGTGGTAATGAGGCAGACGTCGAACCGGATCCTGAAGGGAATTGTCCATGGGAGTTAAACTTTAATGTAATTAGTCCAGTCGAAAACAATAATAATGTACCGAGTGAGGGCGAGTGGTGCATTAACGAAGATTTTATTTTGGCGTACTTGTCGGATGAATCTTTTAAAGTTGGACAAAGAGAGCATAATCATAATGCAGGTACTAGCTCGTGGCATACATTGCGTGAAGAAGCATGCCTCACATTGCCAATTAAGTCATACTTCACTTCCGATGAAGAAGTAGAAGATGCACAAAAGGCTTTCTTCGAAGTCCCGTCTAAAAAGAAAGGGCAAAAGCCAATCCGTCTTGGTAAAGTCAAACCCACACCACTCCGACGGGGAAGTTCAGAAGAAGATGATGGAGTTCCTCAATTTCATTACCATGAACCCAATTCTATACACTTAATGAAACGAATGGGGTATAACTTTAATGAAAAGCAGGGTTTAAACTTCGGGAAAGGGTGAACATGGTTTCAACTGGTCATCCAGACGAGGACGCATAGGGTAATGAAGAATTAATCGAATCAACCGATGACCCTTGGATTAAACGCCTCAACATCTTGTGGGATATGTGCTTTGAACAGCGTGAACCACCCACTGAAGATAAAGTGATCCAGGTCAACATGGGAGATGAATCTAACCCCAAGCCTATCTTCATAGCTGAAGACTTGTCATCATCCTAAAAAGAAGATCTTATATCTATCATCCGAGAATATATAGATGTCTTTGCTTGGAATTATGAAGACATGCCTGGTCTTGACCCAAAAGTGGCCATGCATCGTCTCAACATCGATCCGGATGCCAAACCTGTTAAACAACAGCAACGTCGGTTTCGTCCAGAGATCATGGAATCAATTGAGTCAGAAGTTAAAAAGCTCATAGACTCAGGTTTTGTTAGGGAAGAACAACACCCCGATTGGGTGGCTAACATCGTTCCAGTGCCCAAGAAAAACGGTAAGGTTCGGATATGCATTGACTTCCGTGACCTTAATGCAGCTTGTCCAAAAGATGAGTTTCCGCTTCCTATCACCGACGTCATGATCGATAACACATGTGGATATGAAAGGATGTCTTTCATGGACGGGTTTTCCAGGTACAATCAGATCAAGATGCACCCAGAAGACGAAAAGCATACCGCTTTTAGAACACCACTGGGGATATATTGCTATACAGTGATGCCATTCGGCCTGAAAAACGTGGGTGCAACTTATCAACGTGCAATGAATGTCATCTTTCACGAGCACCTACGTAAGAAGATCGAGTGCTATGTTGACGATATAGCAGTAAAAATCCAACACAAAGGTGATCATCTTACAGACTTGAAGACAATGTTCGATATCATGCGAGCACATCAATTGAAGATGAACCCGACAAAATCATTCCTCGGGGTATCAAGTAAAAAATTCCTGGGATTTATCGTTACCTCCAAGGGAATCTCTCTCGACCCGGAAAAAGTGCGTGCTATCCAAGACATGCCACCGCCTAAGAATCTCAAAGAGCTCAGGGGTTTGCAAGGGAGATTGACCTATATTTGTAGATTTATATCAAATCTCTCAGGACGTTGTCAACCTTTTTCCAAGCTCATGAAGAAAGGAGTGTCCTTTGTCTGGGATACAGAATGTCAAAAAGCATTCGAGGAGATTAAAGAGTACCTTACTCAACCGCCAGTTCTTGTGGCCCCAAAATCAGGGAAACCATTCCTGTTATATGTGAGAGCCATGGAACATTCTCTTGGAGCTCTGTTGGCTCAGAACAACGATCAGGGTCAAGAGCAAGCCATCTATTACCTAAGCAAGACTATGATGGGAGCCGAACACCGATACAATCCAGATGAAAAAGAATGTCTCGCCTTGGTATTCGCAGTTCAAAAGATGCGACATTACCTGGTTGGACAGACAATTCACGTCATCTCTAAGGTGAATCCGTTGAGAGTTTTGATGACGAAACCATCATCTCTAAATTGCCGGCTCGCAAAGTGGGCCATTCTCTTGTCACAATATGATATGCAGTTTATGCCCCAAAAGGCAGTAAAGGGTCAAGCATTGGCAGATTTCTTAGCTGATCACCCGGTGCCAGGGACATCTAAATTGTATGAAGAGTTGCCTGATGAAGTCGCTGAAACTTGCGTTACTCAAAAAACCACGCATGTGTGGAAATTATTCTTCGACGGGGCATCTAGAGCAAACCCTCACGGAGCAATCACTGCAGGAGTGGGGGTCGTACTCGTTTCTCCGAACAGTCACGTAATCCCAAGGGGGTTCTCCCTAATCGAACCTTGCACCAACAATGTAGCCGAGTATAATGCTCTACTATTAGGAATGCAATTTGCCGAAGAACTTAATGTTCAGCACCTCGAAGCTTACGGTGACTCTCAGCTCATCGTTAATCAAGTCCGAGGGGAATACGAGGTGCGACATGAGGATCTCATCCCGTATCATACCGCAGTGCTAAAGCAAGCTGAGAAGTTTAAAGGTTTCTTTATCGGATACATTCCACGAACTCAGAATGCTTACGCACACGCTTTAGCCTCGCTGGCAACTTCATTAGCGTTACCTCCAGGGGCTGAAACTACAATCTCGGTTACAGGACGCGAGTTATACTGCTTCAAGATTCCTATGGAGGAAAGCTCCGATGAGACGATGACAGGGGAAGTCTGTACAACCTCGATGGAGTTTGAAGCTAGAGATTGGCGATTCCCGTATATCGACTATGCCATATACGGAATATTGCCTGATGACCCTAAGGAAGCGGCCACTATCAAACGAAAGGCCCTCCAGTTCTATTATGATGCGGTTTCTCGAACCCTATATCGTAAATCACACGACGGAGTTTTGCTTCGATGTCTCTCTCGAAAGGAAGCAAAGGAGGCCCTTAAGGAAGCTCACGACGGAATGTGCGGGGCTCATCAGCCCGGAGCTAAATTAGGAGATCGTCTTCGACGAATTGGCTATTATTGGCCAAAGATGTTTTCAGACGCAGTCGACTATGCTAAACGCTGTCACGCATGCCAAATTCATGGAGATTTTATCCATCAAGCGCCAGGTAATTTACATCCTACATCTGCAACTTGGCCATTTGAGATGTGGGGCATGGATATTGTGGGACCAATTTCTCCTCCGACTTCCAAAGGACACCGGTTCATTCTGGCCGTGACCGACTATTTCTCCAAATGGACAGAAGCAATCCCGTTGAAAGAAGTCAAGACTTCGAATGTGATCAAGTTCATTAAACATCACGTTGTCTATCGCTTTGGAGTCCCGAGACGAATAGTTCACGACAACGGAACACAATTCGTTAGCTTTGGATTTCAGAGATTCTGTGATAAATTTTGCATCCAAAGTGTCGCATCTACGGCATACTATCCGCCAGCAAATGGTCTTGCGGAAGCTTTCAACAAAACCATAGTAAAGCTTCTCAAAAAGTTTGTTTCCAAAAGCCGACGTGATTGGGACGAAAGACTTGGCCGAGTGTTTGTGGGCCTACCGAACAACAGTGAGGACCTCTACCAGAGCTACGCCATTCTTCTTAGTATACGGCTGTGAAGCTGTATTACCACTTGAGATTCAGATCCCGTCTCTGAGAGTCGCGGTCACAACGGGACTGACAGACGAAGAGAAACACCAACGACGCTTGCAGGAACTCGAAGCTTTAGACGACAAGAGACTCCAAGCTCAACAACAGATTGAACTATATCAAGCTCGTATTTCCAAAGCCTACAACAAAAAAGTTAAGGAATGGATTTTCAAGAAGGGCGATCTGGTTTTGGTCAATCGACGACCCATGGTGATGACTCATAAAACTAAAGGGAAGTTTAACCCTAAATGGGAAGGGCCTTTTGTCGTTGAGACAGTCTATTCCAACGGAGCTTACCGTCTCATCAATAAGAAAGGCGACAGACTTATGATGCCAATTAATGGGAAGTTTCTTAAGAAATATTACCCGTAAGCTGCAAGTCTCTTGAGTTTAGCTGGGGGTTGCTTATGTTCATTTGAGTAAAGAAGTTCTCCTACTTTGTATGTCGTCAAGTTAACATTACACCTCTGACGATTTAAGTTATTGAGAATCATTATAATAAAAGAATTTTCCAAAGTCTTTCAGATAGCTATCAGCATAATCTGTTTGGTGAAAAAGTCCCAATTTTGACTGCGTTCAGTCCTCTTAAATGCAAGTCCTATAGTTGCGTTCAAAACAAGTCTATAGCGGCGTTTCAAGTCCCACGACTGCAAGACCTGACTGCGTTCAGTCCTCTTGAACGCAAGTCCTTTGACTGCGTTCAGTCCTCTTGAACGCAAGTCCTATGGCTACGTTCAAAACAAGTCTACAGCTGCGTTTCAAGTCCTACAGCTGCAGAACCTGACACTGCGTTCGCACCAACGAACGCACAACATGATCATTTCAACTTCCAGAAGGTACTCTACAAACTAGAAGAAATCAAGTTTTTCTAAAAGACCAGACTTATGACTATAATCCAAGTCTTGAAGTCGCGGTCAAACCTGTTTGACAAAGCCAGATGTCCTCAATGGGCCTGCGTTCAAACCATTCAGACACAAGGGAATAACTTTTCAGAAGTTCTCATACAAAAAAAAAAGACTATATCATTTCAAGAGATGTCCACAGTTCATCACAGGCAAAAGTAATAAGTGTCACGAGAGTACCAAAAAGTTATTGCAGACTAAAAAGTTATTTAATAAAAAAGGGGGGTTCCTGAAGGGAAAAGGATGCAAGGCGGGCTTTAGCCTGATCTACACGTGCAGCATTCTTGGCTCGGACCTCTGTTTCAGCCTTCCCCCTCGAAGTGACAGCAGCACACCAGCTTCTGATCGCAAAGCCTGAAGAGCCTCCTCTATCTCAGGCTTCAAGTCAGCACTCTATAGTTTCTCTAAGGTTTCCACAGTACGTCTGAACAAGTAAACCTTCTTGGCGCAGTGATCAGTCCAGCCGAGTTTCTCTAAGGTTTCCACAGTACGTCTGAACAAGTAAACCTTCTTGGCGCAGTGATCAGTCCAGCCGCGATTAATACGCTCAAGCAAGTCCATCACATCAAAGAACGAATCCAGAAAATCTGAAAATGGGGCCCATCCTTGCTCAGAGATGAGGTATGCTTGCTTCACCATGCTCTCCAGGAGCTCTGTGAGGAAGTGCACACTCTCGAAGTCTGGGATAAAAACTTTACCAGGAGGGACCATAGCAAGGGGTGTAATCAGAGGGGCGTCCTCTTGGAGCACTCCTTCTCCTTCATCGTCAGAAACGATAATAGGTTCAGCAACAGAAGTCCCACCTGTCAACAAAGCCAGCACAAATTCGGAACTTTTCCGTGTGTTCAACAGTGAGGGTTCGATTCTTCTTTGCAACAATGGACACAAGAACTTCTTTTATCATACAAGATCAAAGAGATGAACAGTTTTCATCAAGAAACATACAAGTTCTTTTCAAGATCGAAGAGACGAATCTTATTCGTCATCATCAACCAAAGTCCAGTCAGGGAATTTCAAGAACACCTATCACAAAGAATGCTTAAACAGAGAAGAAAACGAGGATTACCTCGATGACCAGACGCCGGAGGCGTCGACGATGGTCCGGAGGCGGATTCAGAAGCACCCTTCAACGGCGGAAGAATGTCCGCCATCTGTTCGTGAGATCTCTTGGGAGCCATGGCCAGACGACGAAATCAAATCGTGGAAGAATTAACGAGAAGAAACTCGTTTCTGAGTTCAAGGGAGAAGTCTAAGCGTTAAGGCTTCTGACAAGACTAATCAAACCCATTTTATAATAATTAATAACGGTGCATGTTTGTTGGAAATTTGCAGTAAAAAGACAATGAAAGAAATTTTGACTTGTATTCCTCTCAAAATCAATTACAATTTGGATTCCGATTACAAAAGAGAGGAGAATGAATTTGATTCTCCCCTTTGTTTAAAACTGGGTTCTTCTTGGTAGCGATAGAGTGTCTCCTTCGATTGCTTGTGTCGAACTTGCTCTCCGTTGACGATCCGACCGTCGTGATTCACTGGAATAATTAACTTGTTGGTTGAATTCGGTTTAGAACTCTTAACAAGTTTAATAAACTCAGAACGAGTTGAAAACTCTGAAGAGAGTTGTTGAGAACCGAATAATTGACTTGGTGTAATTACCTTGCGTTGCAAGCTTAATTACCAATTCTTAAATGAGTTTCAGAGCTCAAAGTGAATTGAAACTCTGTAACAAAGTTGTTAGAACCGAAGATTCGGTTAATAGCCAAGTAAATCCACCGTTGGTGAAGGGATTCTTCAAGATTTGATTAACTGATTGCTGATCAGTTCTTTGATCTCTTGGAAAATTGCCTTCTCTGTGCGGTTAAGCTGCTGAGATTTGTTAACCTTATACGGTTTTGATGCCAGCACACGTCCACCTCTGGTGGTTTGATCTCTCCCAAAAATTCCAGTCCCGTAGGATATTGAAGAGAACTTGTTTGAATAAGTTTGAAACTCTAGCCGAGTTAAGAAACTCTTTTGAAAGAGTTAATTTCAGAAAGGATTAATAATCCTTTTAGCCAAGAATGATTGATCAATTGTTGATCAAAAGAACTTGCTAAACAAGTTTTAAAATTCTGATCGAGTTCGGGAAACTCTAAAAAGAGTTGATGATAACAAAGCAAGTTCAATCATTTCAAAAGAGTAGCTGATCTCTTTCTCTCTTCGGCCGATCTCAAAAAAGCTCCGCCAGTCCTTTATAGGTTTGGTAAAACCTCTATATCTCCAAATCTAACCGATAGAAAGTAATTTCCACCGTTCAGAATTAGGAATAATAAGTGTAGTAGCCACTCTCCAAATTTCACATCGATCGGACCATGGATGAGGGTCCGATCGTCACGCCGATCGCAACTGCACGAAAGTGACTTTTCTCTGCACTCCTGGAACGACCAGCTTCGGTAAAACCTTCATATCTACAAATCTAACCGATAGAAAGCAATCTCCACCGTTCATAATTGGTAAAGACGAGTGTAGAAGCTACCCTCCAAATTTCACATCGATCGGACCACGGATGAGGGTCCGATCGTCATGCTGATCACAACTGCGCAAATCTGACCTTTCTTCTCCTCTCTTGTTCTCCCTTTCTTTTAATTTCGTCTAGCCCTCTACCACCAGCCCGATTTTGCTGTGAAAACCACCTATTTGTAGGAGTTTAAAGGGTATAACTACCCCCTTAATTAGCTCCATAATGGAGGTTAGTTGCCCTATTAAGTGGAGGACCGTTTCAAGGATTTGAAATGGTCAAACGCGACCTTCGCGTTGAAGAGATTGTCAATTATAATCTTTTTTTTTATTTTTTAACTTTTGTGAGGATCGTCAGATTGTAATCCTTACATTTAGCTCTTGATAATATGAGAGTCGTCAATTTGTAACTCCCGATGTTGATTGTGAAGGCTGTTGAATTAGAGCTTTCATCAGTTGTTGTGAATGTCATCAGATTGTAACATTCTACGTGAAAGTCTTCAAATTATAGCCTTCTGAAAGTCGTCAGATTGTAACTTCTATCATCAGTGTTTTGATGGGGATCAGCTATCTATTGTGATTTTTTGACAGCCTACAGTGCAGAGTTCCAAGACTCCCCGTTGAGAAAGGCCTCTTCGTCATCATTACGGCCGCTTCAGCTTCCTGTTAGACGCGGGACAAAGCCCTGCGTCCATAAAAGTCGGACCAAACGCAATGGTTCAGAGATGCGTTCCTTCAAAAATACGCAGTCCCACTCAAGGACATGAACGCAGGGGGTACCCCTAGTTCTAGAATTGGAATTCTTGGGAAATATGCTGCTTTAGCTTAAAACTTTTGTACATTTCTTATGTCAGCATTAAACCCATTATGGGTTTCATTGCTACAGAGTTTGAACTCTATTTTCCTCAAAGTTGCTCCGATCGCAACACTTCTAACTTATCGACTCTCGTCAATAGAGATGGATTTTGATGTCCATTTCACGGTAAAAAACTAACCGGCAACGCGTGTTAGGCGTAGACTTATCTTTAATTAGGGATCGAGATAAAGTCCCCCATGCGTGTGAGGCATGGATTTTGATGTCCTTTTCACGGTAAAAGACTAACCGGCAACGCGTGTTAGGCGTAGGCTTATCTCTAATTAGGGATCGAGATAAAGTCCCCCATGCGTGTAAGGCATGGATTTCGGTGTTATTAATAACAACATGCCATGATGTTGAATACGTGGACTTTGTCGTTATTTCTTCCTGTGTTACTTGAAACACTGAAAGAAAGTTAGAAACGCCAGAGGTGTAATATTAACTTGGCATGAATTTTCACTTAGAGTGAAATTCAGAAATTTTCTTTATTATCACTAGGATAATTCCAGAAAATAATTAATCTGCTAGGGATTTTATAATAAAAACTTGCTATTCTTGTTAGAAAATGATTAACAAGTTCACTAGGGGGTTTGACTGTTAGAGGTGTGATGTTAACTTAACAGTATTTTTATGGACTTATCGCTCTGTTGACGAGAGTCGATAAGTGAAAAGTGTTACGATCGGAGCAACTTTGAGGACCTATCGCTCTGTTGACGAGAGTCGATAGGTGGAAAGTGTTGCGATCGGAGTAACTTTGAGGACCTATCGCTCTGTTGACGAGAGTCGATAAGTTGATTTTATCAGAGGTGTTTGATATTAACGTGACAAGAGAATGTTACAATCGGAGCAACTTTGAGGACTTATCATCCTATTGAAAAGGATTGATAAGTGGATTGTCAGAGGTTTGGTGTTAACATGACGGGAATTTGTTGCGATCGGAGCAACTTTGAGGACTTATCATCCTATTGACGAGGATTGATAAGTGGGTTGTCAGAGGTGTAGTGTTAACGTGACAAGAAGAATATTACTGTAGGAGCAATTTTGAGGACTTGTCGCTCTATTGGAAAGAGTCGATAAGTGGATTTTTGTCAGAGGTGTAGTGTTAACGTGACAAGAAGAATATTGTTGTAGGAGCAATTTTGAGGACTTATCGCTCTATTGGATAGAGTTGATAAGTGGATTTTTGTCAGAGGTGTAGTGTTAACGTGACAAGAAGAATATTGCTATAGGAGTAATTTTGAGGACTTATCGCTCTATTGGAGAGAGTCGATAAGTGGATTTTTGTCAGAGGTGTAGTGTTAACGTGACAAAAAGAATATTGGCATAGGAGCAATTTTGAGGACTTATCGCTCTATTGGAGAGAGTCGATAAGTGAATTTTTTTTATCAGAGGTGTAGTGTTAACGTGACAACAGGAATATTGCTATGGAAGCAATTTTGAGGACTTATCGCTCTATTGAAGAGAGTCGATAAGTGGATTTTTGTCAGAGGTGTAGTGTTAACGTGACAAAAGGAATATTGCTATGGAAGCAATTTTGAGGACTTATCGCTCTATTGAAGAGAGTCGATAAGTGGATTTTTGTCAGAGGTGTAGTGTTAACGTGACATCTGTGGGGGAAAGAATATTGTAGCGTCTCGCTGGGGAGGACTGCTAAGTATTTTATCATCGGAGCGATGAACAAGATTTTAAGACTTTTATCACTCTGTTAGGGAGAGCCGATAAATTGAAAATTTACTACTCTGTTAAGTAGAGTTAGTAAATTGCACTCGATTTGAATGATTTTGGAGATTTACTGTTCTTTTGATGAGAATCAATAAGTGGGTTTTAACAGAGGAATCATTGTTACAACGATGTAAACAAAACTCAAGCTCTGTGGGATATGACATCCGTCTGAGGTGTAATATTAAACTGACGATGATTTAAACCCTGCTGAAAAAATACCAAGGTGGATCCTTCGTTTAGGATAATTGCAATGCAAAGGGGCGACCTTTGCGTTTGAGGTTCGAAACGCAGAATTAAGAACCATTGCAACGCAGGTCTAGGCCTGGCGTTTGAGCATTTGAACGCAGAGGTAACTCTGCGTTAAAGTCTAACCGACTTTATCCGTTAACGTGGAAAATCACGTTTTAGATTCGATTGGGATTCTTTCTTAGAGTCCCGATCTGATTTAACAGCCCGACGACTGTTATAAATAGGCCTGTAAGGTCACATCAAGAGTCATTCGACTCTTTTTTGCCTTGATTAGTTCCAAGAACGAGAATCCTCGTTTCTGTTGCTTTTTGGTTAATTCTCTCCGACGAACTCCGTCTTCTCCGATTGAAATCACCCGCATGGCGCCCAAGAGAATGAGTTCGGGTTCCAAGAAAGTTGGCAAGGCGGCTTTAGAGGCGCCGCCGGCCGAGAACACCGGCGATGTCGCTGTTCTGACAAGCGCTTCGGCATTGATGTCGCTGTCACATGGACCTCGGTGCTGTGGTAAGCGGTGGCCGTGGCTACTCGTTTCGACAAGTTTTCTGAAAACTCTAGATGGGTTCTCCTCAACGAGGAAGATGACTCGTTCTTACCATAAACGCAGAGTTACGGCTCCGTGTTACAAATTGGAAACGCGGACTTAAGGCTCTGCGTTTAAGGAACATAGGGCCAAATCTCTATGTTAAAATTGGGAACGCAGAGTTAAGACTCTGTGTTAAAAATTGGAAACGCAGGCTTATGACTCTGCGTTTAAGGAAACATAGAGTTAAGACTCCTATGTTTGATCACGGGCCTTGGCCTCTGTGTCTGAATATCACAACGCAGGGTTCAACCTTTGCGTTCAAGTGTCGTAACGCAGGGTTTGACCTCTGTGTTCTAGTGTCGTAACGCAAGGTTGGCCCTCTGTGTTCAAGTGTCGTAACGCAGGGTTTGACCTCTGCGTTCTAGTGTCGTAACGCAAGGTTGGCCCTCTGCGTTCAAGTGTTGATACAAGGGTTGGCCCTTGTATTTAATGCTTGACACGTGGAATTTGTCTTTCGTGTTATGCTCCAATTTTCGTGTTAGCAATCTATTTCTGTTACTAACTATTGCTTCTGATTTTACAGTGCTTTTTCCCAATGTGCCACTTCTGCCGGAGCAGCACTTCAACTACACTGATGATCCCGAAGTAGGGAGAGCTTTTGGTCTTCGTAGAGAAATTCCTTTATGCACTTTCCCAAGTTTGGAGCGAACACATTTAATTAGGTTTGCTGAGTGTTCCACCCTTAGGGCTTTGATCACCGATCTGGATCTGGAAACTCCTGCGGGTCTGGATCAATTTGTCAAACCCTCATTCTTATTTGGTGATCATATATCTGCTGATGGGCAAGTCGGGTATGTAGAAGACTCCCGGATGCTGCGAAGAGTCGACGATCGTTTACTTTTCCTTCCAAGCATGAAGAGAATGTACCCGCTTTCCTACTTCCTGAGTGTTGGTGGTCGTAGGGGCTTGGCCTTCGATCTCGTCAAGGAGAAAGAGAACGTTTCGTTTGGCTCTGGTCAATCATCTCGTGTTCAGATTGACGGACAACTCAAAGGTCTGCGACCTGGTAGATTTGAGATAAAGGATCCCACTCAGGAGACACCTCTTCCAGCGAACATTTTCGTGGGATCACTCAGAGCTATCCATGCTTCTTCGCCATGTTGGAGCGATACAACCCGGATAGCTGCACCTTTTTCACACCTGTTGGGGAGTTAGGATTTGCTCTCCATGAGATGCATGCAATATCGGGATTATCCTTCGGACAAACGCCCTATGAAGAATTTATTCCCACCACCGAAGAACTCTTCCTCTTGAAGACTGCTCATCCTGAGGTATACAGCATTTTTTGGGAGTTGATATGTCATTTCCACATCTGCACTCAGGTCGCCGGGATGCGTGGGGGTGGTCTCATGCATACTGCCTGGGCAGATTATTTATTTCAGAATTTGGGTCAAAAAGATCTGAAGGTGACCCGTCTTGGCGTAAGCTCTGCTAAAAGCATCAAAGCTCGCATCAAGACTCCTAACGCTGTTTATAAGAATACGTGTTTGGAAGATGGATTTGAAGCTGACAGTGAATTTGACAGTTTCCATTATCAAGCTGTAATTCCTATTTCTGACACGGCCCTCTTTGCTGGTTTCTTGATGCTATGGTTGAAGCGGTGCGTCGTGCCGACGAAACCGTCTGAATCGATCTTGATTGAGGTCATTTATCCAGCCGTTCTCTTGGCTCACGGAAGACCTCTGGATCTTCTTTCTGCAATGACAGGTTGCTTGCAGAGAGGCTTTTCGGATTTGATTTCTGAGCTCCTTGACGTCAAGGAAATGAATGTTGCCGGAAGAAAAGTTTGGAAGACTTCTCAACCCCGCACACCAATGCCCTACACTTATTTAGTGGCTTGGTTTGTGCTGCACCGTCCCTCTTTGATGCGGGGGATTATACATGATAATGAGACCTCTATTCCTTTCGTGCAAAGGCTTGAGCCAGCCACATGGACGACTGCATACATAGTCCGGGCTAGACAACTTTTGTCTTCGGAATCCAGTTATGACCTCTTTTGCTGCCACCCTTGCTTTGATGGGGCAGAAGAAGAAGTCCTAAAGTTTGGCGACGTAGTCTTTGAAGGGTCCTCGCTTTTAAATACAGGGACCTTCCAGTGGCTTCTCACTATCAGAGTGGGTTACCTGGTTTTCAGAATAGGTGAAAGATGCATAATTAAGCCTTACGTTCCTTCACGTTTTGCTCGACAGTTCGGGTATGACCAGCTTTACGTTGGTAACCCTAATCCACAATTAGCTCACATCGGGAATCTGTATGAAGAAGCTCGTGCTTGGCATTTCTTTATTGCTCGAGGAACTCATGCGCAGTTTACTCTGCCTAATTTGCCACCTAATTGTTCCACCGTAGCGGATTTCCGCAACTGGTTTGATAAAGCTTCTCTAATCCCAGAATATGACATTTATACTTCATGTATAAACGAAATCCGAGAACTTTATAAATCAAGAAGTGGTTCCGGCAGGACTCGACTACCAGGGATAGAGGATTATCTGTCCTGCGAACGGGAGGCGGTCGGAATCGAAGAGATCCCAAAAGAATTGCCTGCTACAAAGCCTTCTGAAGACGAGGACACTAGAGAGGTTCTCAAAGGAGCACCCCCTCCTGAGCCTCGCTCCTTGAGATCATCAGGGAAGCAGGCTCTCACTGCTGAGGAGGTAGGCGAATACGATAGAAGGGTTCATAAACGAAAACCCGTTGCAGCTAAGAATTCCAAGAAAGCTAAGTTGATGGGGGACGCTATGAAGTCTGCACTTGCTTCATCTCCTGAAAACAGCGGGGATACTATGCCTCCAGCTGCTCCTCCTAGTCCTGAAATCCCAACAAGTGAGCAGGGATTGACCGTCCCAGGTTCAGTGCCAAATGTACCCGAAAAGCTATCATCTGAAGCTGCGCACACTCCCATTCGCACTGATTATGAGAATTGCTTTATTTATCCGCCGACTGCTCCACCCCCAAGCTCGGAAACTTTGAGGAAGCTCATCGAACAATTAGAGTACTGGATGCAAATGACTATCGATGTCGTTAGTCTCGGGGACGTGAGTTTCAAAGTCTTCGAACCCCATCTGCTGAAGTGTCTTGCCAAGATTAGGGACCAGGGGGATACATCGTGGACTGAACATTGTCGCGAGAGCATTATTATTCTGGAATATGAATTGGAATTCATTTCAATGCTACAACGCGACGACATAGAACCAGAAGTGGATCGGGCTCTTTCTGAGGCCAGGGCTTTGAAAGTACAACAACAGGAAGCTCTTCAGAAGAGTCTATCCGAAACAGATTCTCGTATCACTCGCCTGCGCGGGGAACATCTTCAAGTGCAAGTGGACTTGGGCACTTTTGCTACAGGTATTCGGGATACTACGATTGAGCTTACCCGTGCTGGTATTGAGGAATCTCAGATAACTGCTCGATTAGCGGGCGACATGGAAGTCATAAAAGGGTTAATTGCTTACTGTGGCGGGCTTTTCAAGGGCTATTGTGATGAGCTTGTTGCTGCTGACAAAGTTAGGCGGGAGATTGCAGAAGCAGCGCCAAATGAAGAGGAGCTCAAGAGCAAGATAACAGAGGAAGTCAAAAAGGCTCGTGAGGAGAAGATATTAACACTGAAACCTGAACTCATGTCTTTTAGACTGATGAGCCCCGACGTTTAGGACTTGAATCGCTTTTTAGCTAGGGAATAAATTTGTATCATTTTCATTTCGATTGTCTTCGTTTTGTATTCAAATTAACAATATTGAATGAAAATGATATCATTTTGCCTTTCATCATCTCTTTTGTTGAAATCTGGTTCAGGACAATGAAAAGTAAAGCAAATGCCATAAGTATAGTGTTAACCTGGCATGAAATTGAAATTCTCTTTATTAGAATAATTCTAGAAAGTTTCAATCGTTAGAGGTTTAATGTTAACATGACGAAATACAAGGCAGAAATACACTATAAATAGGCAACCCCCAACCTGATTTAGCTAGGGTTTAGGGGGCTACATGATTTATGGGAAATATCTCTTAAGGAACTTCCCATTAATTGGCATCATGAGCCTGTCTCCTTTTTGGTTGATGAGACGATAAGCTCCATTCGAATAGACTGATTCTATTACGAAGGGCCCCTCCCACTTGGGATTGAACTTCCCCTTGGTTTTGTGTGTCATCACCATGGGTCGTCTGTTGGCCAAAACTAAGTCGCCTTTCTTGAAAATCCGTTCCTTAACCTTTTTGTTGTAGGCTTTGGAAATACGGGCTTGGTATAGCTCGATCTGTTGCTGAGCTTGAAGTCGTTTGTCATCTAAGGCTTCAAGTTCTTACAGACGTCGTTGATGTTTCTCTTCTTCTGTTAATCCCGTTGTAACCGCGACTCTCAGAGAAGGGATCTGAATTTCTAATGGCAATACAGCCTCGCAGCCATATACCAAAGAGAATGGTGTAGCTTTTGTAGGGGTCCTCACCGTTATGCGGTAAGCCCACATGCATTCACCGAGTCTTTCATCCCAATCGCGCCGGCTTTTGGAAACAAATTTTTTGAGAAGCTTCACTATGGTTTTGTTGAAAGTTTCTGCAAGACCATTTGCTGGTGGGTAATACTCCGTAGATGCAACACTTTGGATTCTGAATTTATCACAAAATCTCTGAAACCCAAAGCTGACGAATTGTGTCCCGTTGTCGTGAACTATTCGTCTTGGGACTCCAAAGCGATAGATGACGTGATGTTTGATGAACTTGATCACGTTTGAAGTCTTGACTTCTTTCAACGGGATTGCCTCCGCCCACTTGGAGAAATAGTCGGTCACGGCTAGAATGAACCGGTGTCCTTTGGACGTCGGAGGGGAGATCGGTCCGACGATATCCATGCCCCACATTTCGAATGGCCAAGTCGCCGATGTGGGGTGTAAGTTCCCCGGTGCTTGGTGAATAAAATCTCCATGAATTTGGCATGCGTGACAACGTTTAGCGTAGTCAACCGTGTCTGAAAACATCTTCGGCCAATAATAGCCGATTCGTCGGAGACGATCTCCTAATTTAGCTCCAGGTTGATGAGCTTCGCACATTCCGCCGTGAGCTTCCTTGAGGGCCTCTTTCGCTTCCTTCCGAGAAAGGCATCGATGTAAGACTCCATCATGTGATTTACGATACAAGACTTGAGAAACTGCATCGTAATAGAATCGGAGGGCTTTTCGTTTGATTGCAGCCGCTTCCTTAGGGTCTTCAGGTAGAATTCCATATAAGACATAGTCGATGTATGGGAATCGCCAATCCCTAGATTCGAACTCCATAAATGTCGTACAGACTTCTCCCGACATCGTCTTGTCTGAGTTTTCCTCCATGGAGATCTTGGAAAAGCATAGTTTCCGTCCCGCAACTGGAATCGTTGCTTCAACTCCTGGTGGCAAGGCTAGGGAAGTTGCCAAAGAGGCTAAAGCATCGGCATATGCGTTCTGAGCTCTTGGCACGTATTCGATAAAAAAGCCTTCGAACTTTTGAGCTTGCTCTAGCACTGCGAAGTAATACGGGATCAAATCCTCATGACGTACTTCATATTCTCCTCAGACTTGATTAACGATGGATGAGCTGAGAGTCTCCGTAAGCCTCGAGGTATCGAACATTAAGTTCTTCAGCAAATTGCATTCCTAATAGCAGAGCATTATACTCGGCTACGTTGTTGGTGCAAGGTTCGATCAAGGAGAATCCCCTTGGGATTACGTGGCTGTTTGGAGAGATTAATACTACTCCCACTCCCGCAGTAATTGCACCATGAGGGTTTGCTCTAGAAGCACCGTCGAAGAATAACTTCCACACTTGCGTAGCTTCTTGGGTGGCGCAAGCTTCAGCGACCTCGTCAGGTAATTCTTCATACAACTTAGACGTTCCCGATACTGGGTGATCGACTAAGAAGTCTGCCAGTACTTGACCCTTGACCGCCTTTTGAGGCATAAACTGCATGTCGTATTGCGACAAGAGAATGGCCCACTTTGCAAGCCGGCAGTTTAGAGATGATGGTTTTGTCATCAGAACTCTCAAAGGATTTACCTTAGAGATGACTTGAATGGTCTGTCCAACTAGGTAGTGTCGTATCTTTTGGATTGCGAATACCAAGGCGAGATATTCTTTTTCGACCGGATTATACAGGTGTTCGGCTCCCATCATAGTCCTGCTCAGGTAATAGATGGCTTGCTATTGACCCTGATCATTGTTCTGGGCTAACAAAGCACCAAGAGAATGATCAATGACCCTCACATACAACATGAATGGTTTTCCTGATATCGGGGCCACGAGAACTGGCGGTTGAGTTAGATATCTCTTAATCTCCTCGAATGCTCTTTGACACTCTGTATCCCAAACAAAGGATATTCCTTTCTTCATGAGTTTAGAGAAAGGTTGGCAGTGCCCTGACAGATTTGATATAAATCTTCGAATGTAGGCCAGTCTGCCTTGCAAACCTCTGAGCTCTTTGAGATTCTTCGGAGGTGGCATGTCTTGGATGGCACGCACTTTTTCTGGGTCAAGGGAGATTCCTTTGGATGTGACAATAAATCCTAAGAATTTTTCGCTTGATACTCTGAGGAACGATTTTGTCGGGTTCATCTTCAGCTGATGCGCTCGCATGATCTCGAACATTGTCTTTAGATCTGTAAGATGATCGTCTTTACATTGGCTCTTTACTGCTATATCATCAACGTAGCACTCGATCTTCTTTCGTAGGTATTCGTGAAAGATTGTGTTCATTGCACGTTGATAAGTTGCACCTGTATTTTTCAGGCCGAAGGGCATCACTGTGTAGCAATACACCCCCAGTGGTGTTCTAAAAGCCGTATGTTTTTCATCTTCCGGGTGTATCTTGATCTGATTATACCCGGAGAATCCGTCCATAAAAGACATCCTTTCATATCCGCAAGTGTTGTCAATCATGACGTCAGTGATAGGAAGAGGAAACTCGTCTTTTGGACAAGCTGCGTTAAGATCGCGGAAATCAATGCATATCCGGACTTTACCATTCTTCTTGGGAACTGGAACAATGTTGGCCACCCAGTCAGGGTGTTGTTCTTCCCTAACAAAACCCGAGTCTATAAGCTTTTTAATTTCCGCCTCAATTGATTCCATGATCTCTGGACGAAACCTGCGTTGTTGTTGTTTAACAGGTTTTGCATCCGGATCGATGTTGAGATTGTGCATGGCAACCTTCGGGTCAAAGCCAGGCATATCTTCATAATTCCAAGCGAAGACATCTATATATTCTCGGATAAGAGATATAAGGTCCTCTTTCTCGGATGATGATAGGTCTTCGGCTATAAAGATAGGCTTGGGGTCAGACTCATCTCCCATGTTGACCTGGATCACCTTATCTTCAGTGGGTGGTTCGCGTTGTTCGAAACGCATATCCCACAGAATATTAAGACGTTTGATTCAAGGATCGTTGGTCGACTCAATTAATTCTTCATCACCCCATGCATCTTCATCGGGGAGCCATATTCACAGTCAAACTTTTAAAGAAAGGTCCAACACTGACGTCGGATTCCCAGGAAGAGGTTCCAGATGAATGATCCTGACGCAGATAATTACTGATTTCATTTTCTGAGGCAAGGGGAGTTGTGACATAACCTAAACCCCTTCCGGTTTTTTGATAGTAATCCGGAGGTTTTCCTTCAGGGGTTAGAGACATCCGGATTGGGGTTCGCCTACCTTTCCCGAAGTTCAGACCCTGTTTTTCATTAAAATTATACCCCATTTGTTTCATTAAGTATATAGAATTGGGTTCATGGTAATGGAATTGGGGGACTCCATCGTCTTCCTCTGAACTTCCTCGTTTGAGTTGTTCGGGTTTGACTTTACCAAAACAGATCGGCTTCTGCCCTTTCCTTTTGGATGGGACTTTGAAGAAAGCCTTCTGTACGTCTTCTGCTTCTTCGTCTGAAGTAAAGAATGACTTAATAGGCAACGTAAATGATGCCTCTGTGCACAGTGTGTGCCATGGGTTGGTACCTGCATTAGAATCATTCTCTACTGATTTATTTTTAGAGGACACATCAGGCAAGTACTCCAAAAGAAAATCTTCATTAATGCACCATTCACCCTCGCTCGGTACATTATTATTACTCTCATCCTGACCCATTACATCTAAGTTCAGTTCCCATGGACAATCTTCCTCAGGATCTGGTTCGACATCTGCTTCATTGCCACTGTCAACATCTTGAGATTCTAAGTAGAAAACAGAGTCAGTGTGGAAGTTCTCCACTCCTCGGAAAGGGTATTTTTCCGCAATCAAGGTTCGAACTTCACCCTCGTCATTGGCGTACTTCATGACCTCATGACCTGATGTAGGGTAGACAGGACAATGCGATTTGCATGTATCCATGGTCGTCCTAACAACAGATTGTAAGACGTGTCCGCATCTATGATGTAGCATGTCACTTCGGACTTGAGATCTCCAATTTGACACCTGAGTTTGATTTTCCCCAGGGGTCGAGTATTGTTGGCGTTAAAACCAAAGATATTGGTCTGGGTAGTATGCAACCTGTGCAGAGGGATCCCTAAGACCCGCATGACCCTATAAGGCATGATGCTGAGTGCGGAGCCCGGGTCAACCTGGACACGATTGATTTCAGAAGATCCGATATACCCCGTGTAGTATAGCGGCCTGTCGTGCTTATGTTTGACCTGCATGTCTTCTTGAGTAAATGATATGCAGGGTAAACTTCTTGCCGCTTGCAGACATTGCCGACAAGTTTGATCTTCAGAAGCTTCGGCGATCGGAGTGACTTGGGTGATAAAACTCTCTGTATTCTTCAACGCTTCAATTAAAGCTTCCTTGGTGGTTTTGGACAACCTCAGGAGCTCATATAGCGTAATTCTGGCTGGTATGTTAGCCAACTGTGCCATGACATTGAATTGGAAGGGATTGCTCGACTCCCCGGATTCCTGGTGGAGATTTCTGTTAAACCGAAGCTCTTTTTGTTTCCCTTTATCGGTGGGCTTCTTTGGTACAGAACCCCCAGCGTCTTGGGGATGTTCTTCAGCTTCTTGAGTATTCTGGTTGTAGTCTTTCAAGTAAGCCTTTCCTGACCGAGTGCCAGGGTTATCTCCTGGATATGCAGCCAGGGCAATCCTCTCTTCCTCCGAATCCGTGAGGGTCTTGAGGTGATCATCGTTCTCATTAATGGAGGGGCTAATCATGTTGGAAGATTTAGCCCTGCCTCCTTTCTTCTTAGACGGGGCATTCGTCCACTGTTGGTCTCCCACTAGATCGGGATGAACCCACATGATCTCTCCTTTTGGAGTGGTGAGGGGGATCAATCCTTTGTCTCTCTGACTGTGCAAGTCAGTATTCTTCAGACGCATTTCTCCCTTGTGGATGGGGACAATGCCATCTGCGGTCGCCACCGGAGGGAAGTCACCGAACTGGACTGCTATCATGTTGGTAGAGACAGTCTTTTGCTCAGGGTTTAGAGTAAGCACTTTGGCGTAACATCTTCTGGTAGGATGCCCCAGAAACCTGTGATAGCGGCAGTAATTAGGGTCATCTACTTTCCCTGCCTCCTCTGGCTTCCTAATTTCAGGAAGCTGTAACTTGTTGTTCTTCCGCAGTAGCTGGAACAAGGTGTTCACATGCTCTTCCTTGAAGGAATATTGTTTGGGCACTTTTTGCTTATTGGGTGCTTTGCCTTGCTTCGTGGGCGGCGGTACTTGCGTATAGTCAGCTGCTAATGTCTCTTTTCCCTTGGACCGCTGAGCGTTGTTCTGATTGCGTTGCTGTTGCGGTTTGGGCTGTTCAGCTTCTTCGGCTCTCACCCGAGCGACAATCTCTTCAGCTTGTTCTCCTTGTGAAACCAATTGTCTCCAGGAGCGACATTCTGCTACTCTCATTTGGGCAAGGAGCTGAGTCTGCAAGTTGTGCCTGCAAGTTTCAACCAGGGTTGACTGAGTCATACCTGAGGAGCATCGTAATGCCATGCTGCGGAATCTCTCCACGTAGGCCTTGATGGATTCTCCCTTCCTCTGCTTGGTGGCGAGAAGAGTTGGGACAGAAACTTCTGTATCCCAAATCTACCCATTTCTGAATAGATCCAGCAGGCAGTTTCATAAACCATTCAAAGGCTACTCCTTTAAGAGTGCCGATGAACAAACGTGTCAGGATGGCATCGTTCGCTACTACATCTCCAGTTTGAGATTTGAAGTAGTAGATGTGTTGATTTGGCGATCATGTGCCATCGAACGGTTGCAAAGTTGGAGCTTTGAACTTTGGTGGGTATGGAGCTATATCCCACTCAGCAGGATAAGGCATTACCACTCCTTCTTCGCGGAGCTCACTTTTGTTGGCGATTGCATTGAGGCGAGCTTCTAGTTCATCCATTTTAGTGGACTGAGGATGCAGTTCTTTTTCCACCTCCTTCTCACCTTCAGAAGAGGATCCCAGGTTGTGAGTCTCACGATCCGAATGCTCGGTCACTTTCTGTTTCCCTTTGGAGGTTGTCCCTTGGGAAGATTCAGGTTTTTGGCCTTTTTCTACCAGAACTTGGGCCAACATGTCCTTCAATTGGAGAAGTGTCTCCTGTTGCGCCTGGAGCATGACGTGATGTTCGTCCACTCTTTTGGCTATGTCCTCGGGATTTCCCGCCATATAAGCAGATACCTCTTGTGGTCCGACCGAGCTCGAAGATTAAGATTCGGCTATTGCCGAATGTTCATCACTTGTTGTAATCCCTTTGGCTAACTTTTGATAGTTAACCGGGCGAATAGCTCCTGTCCGAGTCCGAGTATGCTTATATACTCCTTTGAATTGGTCACAAATTTCCCTAACAGTTGGGGAATGACTTCTTTGTGACTCGTCAGAATCGGAATGCGAGGCTCTTCCTCTACCGATCATGTTGATAGTAACCTCGGGATAGTCGATCTCAGAGGTCTTCTTCTGGCGACGTTGTCGTTTGGGAGGCCTAACGACATTCGTTAATCTATTGAACACCGACTGTCTAGGCGTAGGTGAACAACAGCTGCATTCGGAGAGAACAGCGGAAATGAGCCGTTCACACTGGTATGAATGAGCCACTTGCTGTATTGGCCTTCCTCTTGACAGTAATTCACGCAAGTCGGAGATCTGGGAAAGATCTCGTGAAGGTGGAGATGGAACCCCCTGCCCTTGGATGGGTCGGACATGGACCTTAAATCCATGCTGCCCCTCTTGAACCTTACAGACCATGTCGTGTTCTTGGGACGAAACACGAGGGTCGCGTTTAGGTTTATAAACATGAGGTCGAGGCCTGTGTTTGACTGATGGAACAGATCCTTGTGGATCTTGTCCTGATTGAACGCACACTTGTGGTGTGCGTTTTGATGTTGAAACAGACCCCTGAGGGTCTAGGTGTGCGTTTTGATAATGAAACAGACCTCTGAGGGTCGTTCTTTGTTTGAACGCACACTTGTGATGTGCGTTTGGTTGATGACCCAGACCTCTGAGGGGCGGGTTTTGATTGAACGCACACCTGTGGTGTGCGTTTAGATGATTGAACAGACCCCTGGGGGTCTTGTTTTGGGTGAACGCACACTTGTGGTGTGCGTTTGGCTGTTTGAACAGACCCTTGAGGGTCTTGTTCTGACTGAACGCACGGCTGTGGCGTGCGTTTGAATGGTTGAACGTGCCTTTGTAGGTCACGTTTTGGGACGCACTCTTGAAGTGTGCGTTTATCTTGAACAACGTGCCACTGAGGGTCGCGTTTGAGCTGGATAACCCGAGGCTCATAGTCGGGTTCATTGCCACGAAGTGTGCGTTCTGGAGCAGAAACGCAGAGTTCGGGCAGATTTTCAGAAACGCAGTTCTTGCGTTGGGCCGTAGCTCGGCTATTCCGCAGATATGCTTGTCGTATGGACCTTCTCCTTCTTTGAGCAGTATTTTTCTTGGCCTGTTTCAAGGCCTTGGCCGCAGCGTCGTCGGTATTGGTTGGGTCTTCCTCCGACATAGGTCTCTTTTGACCTATTATGCGCCGTAGTGATACGGGGGAGGAGTCTTCAACTCGCAGAGCGAGTTTAAGGTCTTGGCCAAAGGAGAGGGCTTTCTTTGGCATCTCAGCAGTAGTGATGACCTCCTTAGAGGTCTTGTGGGTATCACGCCTAGCTTTAGGGTTAAGCGACCCAGAGGAGAGGGCCTCCTCATACTTGGCTTGGTCGAACTCTATGACGAGAGTTTCGACGGTGGTTCTAGTAAGGTGAACATCGGATTGCGCCACCACTTCCTCGTCAGAGAAGCTAGTCCCCAGCAGAGTCGCCATCTTTTGTTTGTTGGAAATTTGCAGTAAAAAAACAATGAAAGAAAATTTGACTTGTATTCCTCTCAAAATCAATTATAATTTGGATTCCGATTACAAAAGAGAGGAGAATGAATTTGATTCTCCCCTTTGTTTAAAACTGGGTTCTTCTTGGTAGCGATAGAGTGCATCCTTCGATTGCTTGTGTCGAACTTGCTCTCCGTTGACGATCCGATCGTCTTAATTCACTGGAATAATTGACTTGTTGGATGAATTCGGTTTAGAACTCTTAACAAGTTTAATAAACTCAGAACGAGTTGAAAACTCTGAAGAGAGTTGTTGAGAACCGAATAATTGACTTGGTGTAATTACCTTGCGTTGCAAGCTTAATTACCAATTCTTAAATGAGTTTCAGAGCTCAAAGTGAATTGAAACTCTGTAACAAAGTTGTTAGAACCGAAGATTCGGTTAATAGCCAAGTAAATCCACCGTTGGTGAAGGGATTCTTCAAGATTTGATTAACTGATTGCTGATCAGTTCTTTGATCTCTTGGAAAATCGCCTTCTATGTGTGGTGAAGCTGCTGAGATTTGTTAACCTTATACGGTTTTGATGCCAGCACACGTCAACCTCTGGTGGTTTGATCTCTCCCAAAAATTCCAGTCCCGTAGGATATTGAAGAGAACTTGTTTGAATAAGTTTGAAACTCTAGCCGAGTTAAGAAACTCTTTTGAAAGAGTTAATTTCAGAAAGGATTAATAATCCTTTTAGCCAAGAATGATTGATCAATTGTTGATCAGAAGAACTTGCTAAACAAGTTTTAAAATTTTGACGAGTTAGGGAAACTCTAAAAAGAGTTGATGATAACAAAGCAAGTTCAATCATTTCAAAAGAGTAGCTGATCTCTTTCTCTCTTCGGCCGATCTCAAAAAAGCTCCGCCAGTCCTTTATAGGTTCGGTAAAACCTCTATATCTCCAAATCTAACCGATATAAAGCAATTTCCACCGTTCAGAATTAGGAACAATAAGTGTAGTATCCACTCTCCAAATTTCACATCGATCGGACCATGGATGAGGGTCCGATCGTCACGCCGATCGCAACTGCACGAAAGTGACTTTTCTCTGCACTCCTGGAACGACCAGCTTCGGTAAAACCTTCATATCTCCAAATCTAACCGATATAAAGCAATCTATATCTACAAATCTAACCGATAGAAAGCAATCTCCACCGTTCAGAATTATAAAAGACGAGTGTAGAAGCTACCCTCCAAATTTCACATCGATCGGACCACGGATGAGGGTCCGATCGTCACGCCGATCACAACTGCACAAATCTGATTTTTCTTCTCCTCTCTTGTTCTCTCTTTCTTTTAATTTTGTCTAGCCCTCTATCACCAGCTCTATTTTGCTGTGAAAACCACCTATTTGTAGGAGTTTAAGGGGTATAACTACCCCCCTTAATTAGCTCCATAATGGAGGTTAGTTGCCCTATTAAGTGGAGGACCGTTTCAAGGATTTGAAATGGTCAAACGCGACCTTCGCGTTGAAGAGATTGTCAATTATAATCTTTTTTTTTTAAACTTTTGTGAGGATCGTCAGATTGTAATCCTTACATTTAGCTCTTGATAATATGAGAGTCGTCAATTTGTAACTCCCGATGTTGATTGTGAAGGCTGTTGAATTAGAGCTTTCATCAGTTGTTGTGAATATCATCAGATTGTAACATTCTATGTGAAAGTCTTCAAATTATAGCCTTCTGAAAGTCGTCAGATTGTAACTTCTATCATCAGTGTTTTGATGGGGATCAGCTATCTATTGTGATTTTTTGACAGCCTACAGAACCCCCTCCAAAGTTTTTGAAAGTTCGTCGTCATCATTACGGCCGCTTCAGCTTCCTGTTAGACGCGGGACAAAGCCCTGCGTCCATAAAAGTCGGACCAAACGCAATGGTTCAGAGATGCGTTCCTTCAAAAATACGCAGTCCCACTCAAGGACATGAACGCTGGGGTACCCCTAGTTCTAGAATTGGAATTCTTGGGAAATATGCTACTTTAGCTTAAAACTTTTGTACATTTCTTATGTCAGCATTAAACCCATTATGGGTTTCATTGCTACAGAATTTGAACTCTATTTTCCTCAAAAGTTACTCCAAACGCAACACTTCTAACTTATCGACTCTCATCAATAGAGCGATAAGTCCTCAAAGTTGCTCCAATTGCAACACTTCTACCTTATCGACTCTCGTCAATAGAGCGATAAGTCTTCAAAGTTGCTCCGATCGCAATACTTCTACTTTATCGACTCTCGTCAATAGAGCGATAAGTCCTCAAAGTTGCTCCAAACGCAATACTTCTACCTTATCGACTCTCGTCAATAGAGCGATAAGTCCTCAAAGTTGCTCCAAGTGCAACACTTCTACCTTATCAACTCTCGTCAATAGAGCGATAAGTCCTCAAAGTTGCTCTAAGTGCAACACTTCTACCTTATCGACTCTCGTCAATAGAGCGATAAGTCCTCAAAGTTGCTCCGATCGCAACTGTAGGCTGTCTAAAAATCACAATAGATAGCTTATCCCCCATCAACCACCGATGATGGAAGTTACAATCTGACGACTTCCAGAAGGCTGTAATCTGAAGACTTTCGCGTAGATTGCTGAAGGTTACAATCTGACGACCTTCACGACAACTGATGAAAGCTCTAATCAACGGCCTTCACAATCAACATCGGGAGTTACAATCTGACGACTCTCATATTCTCAAGGAGCCAAGACGAAGATTACAAGACAATGATCTTTGCAACGCTATGACAAAAAGAGATTACTTGGTGATAATCTCTGCAAGGCAAGACGCGGAGGTCCTCCCCGTATTTCAACATCAAAAAACGCCAGGGTCGAAACCCGCGTTTCAACATAAAAAAACGCCAGGGTCGAAACCCACGTTTCAACATCAAAAAACGCCAGAGTCGAAACCCGCGTTTCAACATCAAAACGCCAGGGTCGAAACCCGCGTTACAACATCAAAACGCCAGGGTCGAAACCCGCGTTACAACATCAAAACGCCAAGGTCGAACCCGCGTTACAACATCAAAACGCCAGGGTCGAACCCGCGTAACAAGCGAAACGTGAGCGCCCCTCGCGTTTTGGATGTTCAGTCAACACAGGCGAAACGTGAGCGACCCTCGCGTTCGTAGGGGTCCAACCAACACCGACCCCCGCGTTTCCTAGCTACAACAAGCCAAAACGCGAGCGACCCTCGCGTTCATCAATGTTCAGCCAACACCCAACCTCGCGTCTCAATCCTAAGACGTGAGGTTAGGGTCCTGAATGCCAACATGGGCGTTTGACTCATTCAACATGAGTTGAACGGTTCTAAAACCGTTTTCCACGATTTGGGGGCGGTTACACCCCACTTAGGAGAGGTTTAAGGGGCGGTTTCACCCCCTTAATCCTCTATAAATAACTGAAGATCAATTCAGTTCAGGGGGCTAGTCGGTTGGATTTTTTGGCTTGGATCGACCACTGGAGACAGGCTTTTGAGGAGATCGGCATCATCTTCCAACGAAGATCATCTTCAACTTCAGCAACAGGGAACCTCTGTCCTTGGCTTATAATTATAACCGACTTTCGGTTCAAATCAACTCTTTTCAAGAGTTAAAACTCGATCAGAGTTATCAACTCATCAAGAGTTTTAAACTTGCCACGCAAGTTCTCCACAACGTCAAATCGTGAGGAGAAGACATCGTTCCAGTGAATCAAGACGTGCGGATCGTCAACGGAGAGCAAACTCGACGCGAGCATTCGAGGGAGGCACTCCATCGCCACCGTGAAGAACCCAGTTTTAAACAAAGAGGAAGAACCAATTTCGTTCTCCTCTCTTTTGTAATCAAGTTGTAACCGGAATCAAAGAAATACAAATCAATTTTCTTTATTCTCTTCTTTGCAATTTTTACCACAGTTGCTCCGATCGCAACACTTCTACCTTATCGACTCTCGTCAATAGAGCGATAAGTCCTCAAAGTTGCTCCGATCGCAACACTTCTACCTTATCGACTCTCGTCAATAGAGCGATAAGTCCTCAAAGTTGCTCCGATCGCAACACTTCTACCTTATCGACTCTCGTTAATAGAGCGATAAGTCCTCAAAGTTGCCCCAATCGCAACACTTCTACCTTATCGACTCTCGTCAATAGGGCGATAGGTCCCCAAAGTTGCATCAATCGCAACACCTTTCACTTGTCGACTCTTAACAATAGAGCGGCAGGACCACAAAGTGTGCCATGTTAATATTACATTCCTGGCACTTACAGGATTATTCCAGTATCTAAGGCAAAAGCAAATACAAGAGAAATACATAGTTATTGCGATATCAAACTGGTATTTCATCGTTCCATGTCAGAACATGATATAAAAAAGAAACAATGAAAAGCCAAAAGGCAGCACTACCTTTATTCAAAAGGAAAACAAGGTGACCTAAGATGAGTGTTGTTTCTACCAAAAGGACGATACAAAAACAGGCTCATCAATTCATCAGATTAAATGAAGCTAGTTGAGACTTAATGTCGGAAAGTTTTTCTTCATGGTCGGCCCGAACCAGCATCTCAGCCCGTTTCCGAAGCTCGTCCTCGCTAGACAGTATCGCCTCCATCTCCTTCTTAGCCCCCTCCAGGGCGCTAGCTTTTGTGCGGTAATTTACCAGAGGTAGCATTCTTGACGTTGAGCTCAGTGACGATGGCTTCTTCTCGTTTGAATTGAGCCTTCATCCTAGCCAACTCTGCTTCAGCGGCGATGATCTTCCCTCGTAAATTCTCCAAAGAAGTGTTGGAGAGTGCTAGCTCAGCTTGTTTTTGAGCATGCAGTTGTTGCAGATGTTCCACCTCGATCTCTTGTTCTGCTATATGACGTCGAGCGACTTCATACTTATTGACTTCCTCGGCCCGGATATCCTCGAATGTGGATGCAATCTGCGCTTGGACATCAGCGCGACTCAAAGCCTCCAAGAATCTGAGTTGTCCCTCTAGACGAGAGATGGCTTCGGAACAGCGCTGAACAACGTCGACGTCACCTACGAGCTTGAGGTTATTCAAACTGTTCGTAAGCATGGGCTTGAAGGTATCAAAAGTATCTCGTCCGGCTAGCACAACCTCAATTATTTTCTTGGTAAGCCCTCCCAGGTAGTCAAGGGAAATCTTGATAAAATCTGGTACGTCTGCGGGGCTCGAACCAAGTAAAAGACCAGCAGGTGATTTCGGTGTAGTAGCTTGGGAAGGAGTGCCAATATCCAGCTGAGATGGACTCGATTGCAAAGCCATCAGTTCCCCCATTTGAGATGACCTTGGCACGTCTACAACTTCCGTAGAGGCTAAAGAAATCGTCAATAAAGTCGTCGGTGGGAGGACCGTCGTCGAGGTCTCCAAGCGAGGTGGCTCTGACACTTGAGCCGGCGCTAGCATAAGCTGTTGCGTCGAAGGAGGGGTGACAGTACTTGCCTCATGTATCATAGGATCTGCATGAGAAAATCATTTAAATACAGATTAAAGATTAGTCGCAAGCCGAAATAAACGACACTTACCAGTGAGAGGTAGAGGAATGTAGGCTGACGCTTTGTCGGAAAAAGATGGTGGTGGAATATCCCAGTCATCGGGATCATCGCTGTCATCACCCAGGTTGTCATTGCTCCCTTCATTCCCACGCTGGTTGCCTTCATCATCTGTGGCATCTGCACCTTCGCTGCGATCCATAGGTTCCTCTTCGCCTACAGGGGGAAATGCTGGCGCATCTTCGGCGACAGTAGGCTTTGCTATGATTCCAGTAGTAGGACTAGGCTGCGAGTCGCCTACAATTGGTAATAACACAAAAGTGGAAGTAGTGGGGCTAGGCTGTGAGTCGCCTACAATTGGTAATAACACAGAAGTGGAAGGAGACTTGTCCGTGGCTGAGCCTTGCTGGGCAGCCTCTAGAGGTTCTGGGACATGGGATATGTCTTCTGCAACATGAGAGGCAGTGGAGGCTGTATCATGAAGCGTGTCTTCGGGAACAAACTCTGCGCCCCCTGCAAAAGATTCATCTCCACACTCTTCTTCATGTAATGAATGAGCAGAAGAATCATGGCCTCCTAAAGCAGGACCAACTGAGGGGAGACCAGGCTGAGGCGAGAGTTCCATAGCAGTCGATTCTTGTTCTTCATCTTCGGTACACCATGCTTTCTGAGCATCCGTCATAAGTTTGGAAGCAAGGGGTTCGAGCGTTAACTTCCGACGAGCTCTTTTGTCATACTTGGCTTCCTCAACCGGCCCCAGCGCCCTTTTTCCAAGAGCACTCTTACTACGAGTCAGAATTCTTGAAGGTTCCACCACGTGAGTCTCCGGCACCCTGACCTCTTCCTGAGCTCCTCTGGAATCGACTTCTCATATGATAAATATTCGCTAGCACCACGGGCGCGGAACCTTTTGGCACTCTTCTTTGAAGCATACCATTTGCGGATGGCCTTCAAACACGAAGTATTCATATTGTAAGCTGAAATCTGAGAAGCGGCCTGGGACCAGGTACAGAAGCTCCGAGAGGTACGTGCATTGGGCATCTTATGTGGTAGCCGGAATTTTGCTCCGGTACAACCAGCCACCGAGTAGTACCAAGCTCGTGCTCCTTCATACACATTACCTATGTACGCAAGAGTAGGGTTTGGGTTCCCAACATAGAGCTGATCATAGCCAAATTGCCGAGAAAAGCGATAAGGCTGATAAGGTTCAATAAAGCATTTCCTCCCTTGTCGAAAAATAAGATAGCCCGGACGAATGTTTATAAGCCACCAAAAGGCACCCCTGCTAAGCTTGGTGAAAGAATTCAATCCCGGAGTGTCTTGATGGAGTTCTCCATACGCGCCACCTTCGAAAGCAGGAAACTTGCAAGCAATCTCGTAATTATAATCCCGTCTTAATATTTCACGGAATTTAACTTGATACCAACCAGCCCACTCAGAGGTTTCTAACTGCTGAACAAGAGGAGCTGAAGTGCCACTTGATTCGGGAGTCGTCATTATCGGAGGGCAATGCAACACAAACCAAGATACCAAATAAATGTACGGCATCGGCACCCGAGGAGTTGGGGTCTGAATGACAGTCTTCCCGTCGGAGTCTAATTTTTTGACAGCAACAAACTCGGAAGATAGTTCCCGCAAGCCACTTTGTAAACAACACACCATGGCTGAAAGAAGGTTCAAGGGTCGTCCATAAGTCAGAAGAACGGCGGGATACAAGACTTCTACCGTAATAGCATCCACTGGCCTTGTGGGTACCACACAACGCTTCAACCAAAGAGTTAGAAAACCAGCAAACAAAGCCATGTCGGAGATTGGGACTTCTGCCTGATAATGGAAGCTCTCAAATGTGGTGAACGCTGGGAAAACATCCTCTTCTACCTCACAAGTGTAGTGAGAAGTTGCATCATTGATGCGTTCCGTGATCTCTTCGAGGGTACTGGCAGTTAAACGAGTCACTTCAGCCTCCTTGTCCCACAGATTTCGGAAAAGATACTCCGCCCACTGTCCTTGTTTCACGTCGCTTGCTCTTTTCCCAGTAATTTGCGCACATATCTGGAGATGGCACATCAATTCCCAGTAAGTGTCGTAGATTTCGGGAGCACCATTTTTCAGGATCTCTAATTCCCTGCTTCCGGGAACAAACTCCTCATAAGGCAATTCTCCAAAAGACAGTCCAGAAATCTCAAACATTTCATGGAGAGCGAAGCCCAGCTCACCAACTGGAGTGAAAAAGGTGCCGGTGTGAGGGTTGTAGAATTCCAGCATAGCGAAGAGTCCGCTGTAATTCGGAGGAATACCGTATCGAGTGGCATTATTGGAACTCTCAAATCCGAAATTCTCAAAGGTTCTTCTAGTTCCTCCAAGACGAAATTTATCATCAGGGCCCACCAGTCCGCATCACTGGAGTGAACCCAAGTAGGGGCCCTAAAATCCCGAGCAGGGAACTCTCCTTTGACAGAAATAAATGTTCTAATAAACACCTCCGCCAACTTAGCAGGCTCTCCGATAGGGTGCTCTTTTTGGAATAAACCTGGCTTCAAAACCATAAAATTATTGAAACCAGCGGGATGAGTGCCCCGATGAGTGATGTGCCCTGTGGCGACACCTCCTTGCCATAAAATTATTGAAACCAGCGGGATGAGTGCCCCGATGAGTGATGTGCCCTGTGGCGACACCTCCTTGGTCCTGAACGAGTTCCCAATTCATCGATCGCGGGATAGAAGCGCACTGATAATAAGAAAGCGGCCACATCCGCTCCAAATTTGGAAGGAAAAGGCGACGATTATTGACAGTCCTCAGCCATTTGTAGTTCCCTTCCGACACCCGCTTGGGGTCCATCTTTACAGAATCCCCGAATAGGAAAGACGGCTTCTTTAAAATCTCACGCTCTGCGGTTTCAAATTTGGCATTCGTAACCAAAGACCTGAGAGTCTCAGGAAAAGCCTGAGTAATGAGTTTCGCCCGTTCTTTGTGGGTATCCTGGAATATTGGATACTCGAAGGCAAAACTGAAGATTGTATTCTTCACCGCACCTCCCGCATGACCGAAGTAATAGTTGAAGGAAAGAGGCTCGCTGGAGTAGCATACTGCAAATAGAAAAGTTAGTCAGAAGAAGTCTCAGACCTGCGTCCAGATTATTTAATGCAGAGCCTTAACCTGCATCTAATTTTGAACGCAAGGTTTCGACCTGCGTTCAGATTCTCGAACGCGGGGTCTTAACCTACATCTAATTTTGAACGCAAGGTTTAGACCTGCGTTCAGATTCTCGAATGCGGGGTTTCAACCTACCTCCAAGATTTTAAACGCAGGGTCTAAACCTGCGTTGAAATTTTATGAACGATGGAGTTGGCCATGCGTTTTCTTGAAATCGATTACCAGCCCAGAATTATCTCTTGAGCTTAAATACAGATCGTCAATCAGGGGTAAGGGACGTGAGATCTATCAAACCAACTTCCAATGGCTCAATCTTACCGTTAGTTGAAGAAACCAGCGACGAAGGCGTGGGGATTTGATCGTCCCCAGAGGTTCTAGCTGAAGAAGCACCCTGAGCTTCGGCGATCTTCGAATTGGAAGCCATTTTCTTCTTAGGTCCCATGGCAACCGTGGCGAGGAAGACGAAGACGGGCGAAGTATTTAGGAACGGATCCTTTCCTCCGTTGAAGCGCTGGAGAAGATGAACAGGAGCCCTGTTTAGAAATGGAGTAAAAAGGAGAAAAGTTGAATGACCTTTTGATTTGACCTCAATAACCCATTTATACACAGCTATAGCTGTCAAATCGAAGCGGGATGTTAGGCAAATCTCACCCGAAACGTGATTCTCACGTTTTCAAAAAAGGGGGTTTTGATTTCCGAACGCACCCTCACGTTTAAACAGCAGAACGCATAATTTAGACATGCGTTCTGGTGACCAACCTCAGCCTATCACATAATTAACCCTTTTAAAGGGGTTAATATTCCAAGCAATAACCCTAGATAAGCTGATCGAGAAAGAAGATGAAGTAAATCCCTCCGAGGCCATCCTTCTGACTAAGCTGGGGATAAAGTCCTTCTCATACAGGCTCGTGGCTCCCTCCGTCTATGGCAATAGATCTGTCTTAAGCCCAGAAATGTCCAACTCCCCTGAAGATGATGAAACTAGTCAAACAAGCTAAAGCCCAAGTCATTACGGATGAACCAAAAGAGAATGAAGAAGTCAACGAAGATGCCCCACTCCATCTGCGATAAGATACATTTGATCAACAAAATTTTTGGGTTCCAAAGTGTTTCGAAAATTCATCCCAGTCAACCGCGAACTTTCGAAAACTTTGGAGGGGGTTCTGTAGGCTGTCTAAAAAAGATAGCTGATTCCCCATCAAACACCGATGATGGAAGTTACAATCTGACGACTTCCAGAAGGCTATCTTTAGCAACACTCTGACAGAAAGAGATTACAAATTGACAATCTCTTCAAACCAAGACGTGGAATTCCTCCCTACGTACCATCTTCAAGACACAACACCAATTTGATTACCTACGCAGCTTCAACCCCTGCAAACAAAAATACAGCTGCTTATGTGAGATGATTGATCTTGATGACTGCGACAACAACATAACTAATATTATATTAGCAACTATTAGAGGTGTTGATGAGCAGTGTAATGATATTCGACACACTGAGGAGCACATGATTAAATCATGCAAAGAAATCTTAGTGGAGATCGTGACCTGCAGTTGATAGAGCGTTATTGAGATGCCTCAATTGTCACAAATGGCCTGAATAAGACCTCCTTTACTGGTCATTGGTGTCATCCATATATAAAGACAGAGAAACCTGAACGCAGCTTCAACAATCAGCTCGAACGCAGCTTCAACAAACAGCTCGAACGCAGCTCTAATCGCTGCCTAGCACAGCTCGAACGCAGCTCCATCGCTGCCCAACACAGCTCATCAACCGCTGCCAAACGTAGCTCCATCGCTGCCCAACGTAACTTATCAACCGCTGTCAAATGCAGCTCATCAATCGCTGCCAACGCAGCTCATCAATCGCTGCCAACGCAGCTCTATC
>NC_033796.1:111646360-111681734 GCF_001876935.1 Asparagus officinalis
CAGTCTTGCAGACGGACCTCAGAACATAACTTGCTACGAAGAACAGGTCATAACTTTCAAACCGTAAATTGGAATTAGACGAATTATATATGAAAATCGGCTATCTCGACGAGACGAGGCCATTCGAACCTAGCTGAAGGCTTCGGTTCGCTTCCTCCGTTTCGCCAAATTCCTCACGGTTTGAGAGATATTTGCATTCTAATATGAAGAGACCGTCAATTTGTAGTCTCTTTTGTTAGAGCGTTGTAAAGATCGTCACCTTGTAACCTTCGTCTTGACTCCTTGAAAATATGAGAGTCATCAGATTGTAACTCCCGATGTTGATTGTGAATGCTGTTGAATTAGAGCTTTTATCAGTTGTCGTGAAGGTCGTCAGATTGTAGCCTTCTACGTGAAAGTCCTCAAATTGTAGCCTTCTGAAAGTCGTCAGATTGTAACTTCCATCATCGGTGTTTGATGGGGGATCAACTATCTATTATGATTTTTAGACAGCCTACAGCTTGCTCCCCCAATCTTTGGATTACCTCATTTTGTGCACGATCTTTTGTTGTTGAGTTCCTACGAGTTGTTGGGTCTCTTAAAGCTGTTCTTACAACTCTTTATTCTTTTCAGATATTTCACTCATTGAAGAATGAGAGAACCTTAATGGTGGTAGTCTAGGGCCAAAACCACAGCCCTTAATGTAGCCTGATTTGACTTTGAGAACTTTTGCATAAATTTTCTCATCCATCATTGTTCGAGTTTCATCAGGTTGAGTGGTATCTGCTCGCATCTTTATCATTTGATCCTATAAGTAAAAAATATATCCAGTTCAATCATATGCAACTTCTCAATTACAACCTAATCAATATAATCCTCTTTAGAACAGGAATATCAATTTCACCTATATTCTTAAAATATTATAAAAGCATGCATGAATGACACATTACTTACCCGTTTTTCCTTTGCTCCAAAGTCCCATCCTTTTTCAATCTTTTTCCATTTTTCACATGCCATTCAACTTCTGAGGAGCACTACATCTTAATGGAGGACGGTGGTCCTGGCATGGCTGCATAATAAGGGCAATAAGTTTGGGAGAAATAGAAAATTAAAAAAAATAAAAGCCTAATAAAAGGAATTCGGTGAAAGACATCAACCAACATCCTAATGCAAGTTTGAACTGTCCAAACATGAACGTATTCTACATAAAAATATTATAATCTTCACACCTTCATATTTAATTTACAAAATTGGTTCATTTCTTATTCACAAAATAGGGATGTTCAAAGTGCAACTCCTCATTTACTCTCTAAAAGTATTCAAACTGAACTACCTAATAGGTTCATTTCCTATTTACAAAACAGGATGAAGGATTTCATGTCAAAATAAGATCTTTTTCATATTTGGATAGGTTAGAAAGTTTAACAGAACACTCATATGCTCATAGTCCGTCCATTTTTAAGGGAAAAGGGGATTAATGATGGTCGCGATGAATCTGTTTGCAGACCTCCCCTTCTACATTTGCTTTTAATCACAACTTATAAAAAGATAATATCTCCAAAAAAGAACATAAACACAACATATCAACAACTTGATGAACATAACAAAAGAGAAACACGTTCCCATTTTCAAGCAAAGAAGAGCCTATGATCCCAAGTTAGATATACTTCTCATTATTCAGACACATTAACTTTAATGTACAAAAGGATAAATAAGATCCACTCTAAACATAATCAGAAGTTCAAAAGAAACTATCAAACTGTTTAAATTACTAACCTCAGAATGCTCCAATCTTCATATTTTTCATAATGAGCTCTTCATTTCGCTGAATCACTGCCTACACGGAGGAGGCTCAGACCGCTGCCTTTTAGGCTCTCGGTCTCCGAGCCTCAAAGAAACACAGAGGTTTTCTTCCTCATCATCTAATTTCTTCAATGTCGATAGATTCTTCTGCTCAGGGTTCTCTTCTTGACTTTGATGAACTGGAGACATAAAGATAGATATTTCACAAGAAATTGCACAGGTATACAGCTCAATTTCATTTTGATATTGATCGTACAACAAGAAATCTACAAACCCTAGCTGGAAAAGATCCCTTAACATAAACCAAAAATTTTCATCTTATTTCTTCCAACAATCAAAGAAGAAACCATTTTTAACAGACATTTGCATGAAAAATAAAAAAAAAGGAAAAAAAGAGGAACAAATGAAATCGAACCTGATCCCAAGATGCCTTGATATCCATGAGTATGATGAATCAAGTTGTAATGGAAGGATCCATCATCCATAAACCCAAAAATCCAAAAGTTTACTTTCTGTCACAGATCAAAGCAAACACCTGTAGGCAAAACTATTGGCGACGTGAAAAGGGGAGCTGTAGGCCGAGCTGCAGGCGATGTGAAAAGGGGAGCTGCATGTTTGCGTCAAAAGTTAACTTTGTCATAGAATTCATTATATCTTCGGTCGATTACAATAAATTCAAAAAAAGATAGCCTTTTTATAAGACTCCTTTTACACAACAAAAGGAAAAATTACAACTCTTGAGAAACAAACGCAGGATCGTTGTTTGGATCGCTGCTTGCGTGGGATCTTTGCCTGTGCCGGGAGCGTTTTGACTCGTGGACCACCAAATCACAGATTCTGATTGAATCGTGAGGGGTTTAATGATTCTTCCTTCATTTATCGAAGTGAGAATTTAAAACGATATCTTATCAAAGTAAGATAGTCGTTCTTCTTGAAATCAAGTCAAAGCTCGAATCTCAAGGGATTGCCGGAAGCTCAAGAACTCTGCTCTGTCTGCTCTGAAGTGCTCAAAATGATCAGCCCCCCTCAAAAAACGATCTCAAGGGGTATTTATAGCCTCTAGGATGAACAGTGCTTCCGAGACAGTGTTTACTGTCTTGGAGGCCGAGACAGTAAAGACTGTCTCGGGTTCCGAGACAGTAAAGACTGTCTCGGCCCCCAGCCTTTGAAAACTGTCTCGCGTGCGAGACAGCAAACGCTGTCTCGCACTGCAAGACAGCAAACACTGTCTCGCGTGCGAGACAGCAAAGTCTGTCTCGCGTGCGAGACAGCAAAGACTGTCTCGTGTGCGAGACAGCAAAGACTATCTCGCTTGCGAGACAGCAAAGACTGTCTCGCGTGCGAGACAGCAAAGTCTGTCTCGCGTGCGAGACGATCTATGTCCTTTTTTTCTGACTTTTTGGATGAATTCCTTCTTTGAGCTGTATTTGGATATCTTTCGGTATTTTTTGACGTCTATAGATACCCCCTCCAAAGTATTCCAGACTCATTCTTTTATAAAGGAGTCTGGGATACTTTGGATAAGACAGATTCTACTTACAATCCCTTCAATGCTTGGTTGAGTAGATCGTGTAGAAGAATTTGTAAATGGCTTCTCCAGAAACTTCCTGTTGAGATTAGGGAAATAGTTTAGACTCGTATACCTATTGGAGTATTCTGGTCTCTTGTTTGTTGGTAGAGATGAACCCGATAATGGAGAGGAAGAATTTTATATTCTGTCTCCTGGTCTCTTGTTTGTTGGTAGAGATGAACCCGATGATGGAGAGGAAGAATTTTATATTCTATCTCCTGGTCTCTTGTTTGTTGGTAGAGATGAACCCGATGATGGAGAGGAAGAATTTTATATTCTATCTCCTGGTCTCTTGTTTGTTGGTAGAGATGAACCCGATGATGGAGAGGAAGAATTTTATATTCTATCTCCTGGTCTCTTGTTTGTTGGTAGAGATGAACCCGATGATGGAGAGGAAGAATTTTATATTCTATCTCCTGGTCTCTTGTTTGTTGGTAGAGATGAACCCGATGATGGAGAGGAAGAATTTTATATTCTATCTCCTGGTCTCTTGTTTGTTGGTAGAGATGAACCCGATGATGGAGAGGAAGAATTTTATATTCTATCTCCTGGTCTCTTGTTTGTTGGTAGAGATGAACCCGATGATGGAGAGGAAGAATTTTATATTCTATCTCCTGGTCTCTTGTTTGTTGGTAGAGATAAACCCGAAATCGGAGAGGAAGAATTTTATATTCTATCTCCTGGTGTAAAGGAAACTCAAAATGGGATCGCCACTTAGAGAATCTGGATTGGTTTGAATAATCCTAACTATCATAAGGTTTGATTATCCAATTCAAAAGTGGACCTTTCGTTCACAATGTGAATCAAAAGGAGATTGTGGTTGTGGTCCTAACTGTAGTAAGGTTTGACCAAGTGGGAGTTTGAGACGATCCTAACTGTTTAAAGGTTTGATCGTTCAATTTGTGGATCTCTCGTTCATAGAACGAATCAATAGGGGATTTTGGCTTTGGTCCTAACCGTTTAAAGGTTTGACCAAGATGGGAATTTGAGACGATCCTAACTGTTTAAAGGTTTGATCGTTCAATTTGTGGACCTCTCGTTCATGGAACGAATCGAGAGGGGATTTTGGTTTTGGTCCTAACTGTTTAAAGGTTTGACCATGTGGGAATTTGATACGATCCTAACTGTTTAAAGGTTTGATCGTTCAATTTGTGGACCTCTCGTTCATGGAACGAATCGAGAGGGGATTTTGGCTTTGGTCCTAACTGTTTAAAGGTTTGACCAAAGGAGGGTTTGAGAGGGAAGATTGATCCAACGAAGTGATCGAACCTCATCTCAGCAAAAGAGTATTCGAAAATCACCGTGGGGATGTAGTGTTTAACACTTTGTTTGTAATGATCGGGTTATTCCTAAGAAAATTACATATAGCATTCTTTCGGGAACTTCCGTTACATGAACCATCCACCCCCAGTTTTTCTTGCGAAACTGGGTTTATCATTATGTTTAGCTGTATGATCGGGTTATCCTTAAAAGTACAATGCATGGCATTCTCTAGGAACTTCCCGTGAAAGAAAGGAAATAGTTTAGACTCATATACCTGTTGGAGTATCGAGGAGCAGTTTATACTCGTATACTCTTCAGAGTGAGATGGAGAAGCAGTTTATACTCGTATACTTATCGGAGTCAGGGAAAACAGTTTATACTCGTGTACCCAATAGAGTATGGTGTCGTCTTTATTTGGCTTGTTTTGCCATTATGACGCCGAATTCAATTAATGCTTGGATCTTATTTTTCAGTCCAAAGCAAATATTGGTGGGATAAAGAATCCTTCTGTGGTATGCACAGTAGTTTGGATCTGTAATCATCTTAGCACCCTCCTGATCTTTAATAGGCAGTAGCTCGATTTTATCATTGGCGAGGAGGTATTCCAATATGGCTGGAGCTTCATCATCTTGGAAAGAATACTCCTTTTGGAACCTCGGATCGAGAGTCGCGTTCATAGCGATTGTAGATGTCGTCGGTTGGCTTTTCTCAGCTTTCTTTCTTTTAAGAAAGTGTTCAGCTTGTTCACCACGTAGTTTTAACTCTTTCCAAGTTGTGGATGGTACGACCCCCAGAGCTTCCAGGACATCGATGGAGAGGTTATTGTGGCATGTTTGTATGATGAACTCCTCTGTAATAGGATCTCTGTAATTCATTACTTTGCCACGGAAGCACTTGACAAAATTGTCGACTGACTCTCCATCTTTTTGCTTCTCATCTAAAAGGGTTCCGATTGACACTTCGGTATCATCATCGAAGAAGTTGCTGAGGAATAAACTTTCCATGTCATCCCAGCAATTGATGCTCCCTGGCTTGAGACGTCGGTACCAATCGAAGGCGGGCCCACGAAGGGTGCCAACGAATGACCGAACCATTAAAGCCTCGTTTCCAGAAATCATGCCTAAATGAGACTTAAAATAAATCAAGTGTTGAATAGGCGAGCTCTTCCCCTCAAATGGTGTGAAGTTAATCAGATTGAACTTTGCCGGATACGGTATTGAATCCCATTCTCTTGGGTAGGGACATGGAATACCCGTCTTCTTCACTTCTTGAGCCGTCATCAAAGCGTTGATTTTGTTTTCAAGCTCTTTCATTTTCCCTTTATCGTCTATGTCTTCATTCGAAGGACATTAAGGAGAATGAGTTAGACCACCCCCTGTGAGAGGTGGTATTGAACCACCCCCAATCTTGTTATTAGGAGAATCCGTTAGACCACCCCCAGCGTTATTGCTATTGGGAGGTGTATCAGCCATAATGACTTCATCCACTTCTGGATCACTGTCATCCATAATATTCTGAGTGTGGCGGCTGGATTCAGGAGGTTGAGACCGTTGAGCTAGCAATTCTTTTATTTGTTGGATAGCCAACTCCATCTCTGTCTTCATTTCAGCTCTAATTTCTTCACGTTGTTTGGCTAGAACTTCTTGAAGTATTTGAGCGAATTGATCAGAGGTGATTGTGAGTACTTCTCTGGTTTGCCCTATGATAGATGATGTATCATCCGAAGCGATCGCAGAACAAGTGTCCGAGAGCTCATCCTCTGATGACATTCCTTTATGCATTCTCTTGTAGTCTTTACGCCTGATAGCTCCTAGCTGGAGTCGAGACATCCGTCGGGCAATTCTTGAATCGACTTTTCCTCCCGGGGAAAAGTCGGGGTTTGGTTCACTTGAATGCCACTTAGATTTTCCTTTATCAGCCATGTTGATGGTGACTTCAGAAAATTCATCCTCTTGAATAACAAGCTTCTTGTTGAAACGTCTCGGTTTGGGCTTTGACATTTCAGTAGAAAGTCTTTGGAACACAGAAACTTTCGGCGGAATGGCTTTAAAGCAGTTGCATTTGGACAACACTGCTTTGATAAGTTTTTCACATACACAATGACGATTCGTTTCTCGAACAGTCCTTTTATGTGATTTGTTTCCACCTTTAGTTTGATAGTACAACTCGTCAGCATGGTGACCAGAGCAACCTATCTTCTGTTTTTTTGTTTTAACCTTGTTAACATACCCAGGATGACTTGTCGTCGCCTCTGAGCGATCCAAGGTTATGTCAAGAGTCATACGTTTAGAACCACCCCTTGCGGGTGTGGAGTCTTAACGGGCTCCGAATGCTGATTTTTCACAACTCCAAACTTTGGAATCCAAACTTTGCAGAGTTTTGGCGGTTCTTTAGCCACCGTTTCCTTGTTTCTTTCTCGTCTTTGTTGTAAGAGAGCACGGGCATGAGCAGCATTTGCATGACGCTTTTGTATACGTTCTTTGAGGGTCGATCGAGCCCTTTTGACGAGAGTCCATTCCTCCGTCGTGAGCTGTACAGAAACGTGAGTAGTTTGTCGTTGAGTTGAACAAACCACTTGTTGTTTCCTCGACTCTAAGTCCGCATAATAACGAACTCCGTCGGTTTGTTCCAAGGCCTTAACCATTTGACGAGCGAGGCGTTGGCGTTGCCTCTGACGAGCCCTTTTCGTCAGAGTTGGCAAACTTCGACCGAACGATTCCTTAATTAGGGCGGAATCATTGTGAGCAGAGCTTCCGGCTTTGGGGATTGCCGGGATAATGTTGCAAGGGGAGGCCTCGACAACGATTGGGTGAGAGTCTTCACTTTGGGCCTTCTTTGGCATGTAAGCCTTCTTCAATGGTGAGATCCTCCTATACTTGTGAGACAATGAAGATATTGAAGAAGGTGATGAGAGATATTCCTCAAACTTGGTTTGGTCGAACTCGTATTCGACCGTGAATTCAACCGGAATCTTGATCGGCTGTGACACGACGGTCTTGACAGTGAGACCGTTAGCTCCCACTGTGGTCGCCAGCTTGTTTGCGTCAAAAGTTGACTTTGTCATAGAATTCATTATATCTTCGGTCGATTACAATAAATTCAAAAAAAAAGATAGCCTTTTTATAAGACTCCTTTTACACAACAAAAGGAAAAATTACAACTCTTGAGAAACAAACACAGGATCGTTGTTTGGATCGCTGCTTGCGTGGGATCTTTGCCTGTGCCGGGAGCGCTTTGACTCGTGGACCACCAAATCACAGATTCTGATTGAATCGTGAGGGGTTTAATGATTCTTCCTTCGTTTATCGAAGTAAGAATTTGAAGCGAATATCTTATCGATGTAAGATGTTCACTCTTCTAAAGATCAAGTCAGAGCTTAGATCTCTAGGAATCGCCAAAAGCTTCTAAACTCTGTTATTTTGGTAGTTATTCACGTGATTCTCGCCCACGACGTTCCCCATGTTCTTTGACAGTTAATGGCCACGTGTTGGCGGTTTATAAAACAGTTTCTGAGCCTTTGAAAACTGTCTCGCGTGCGAGACAGCAAAGTCTGTCTCGCGTGCTAGACAGCAAAGACTGTCTCGCGTGCGAGACAGCAAAGTCTGTCTCGCGTGCTAGACAGCAAAGACTGTCTCGCGTGCGAGACAGCAAAGTCTGTCTCGCGTGCTAGACAGCAAAGACTGTCTCGCGTGCGAGACAGCAAAGTCTGTCTCGCGTGCGAGACGGTCTATGTCCTTTTTTTCTGACTTTTTGGATGAATTCCTTCTTTGAGCTGTATTTGGATATCTTTCGGTATTTTTTGACGTCTACACTGCAGGCGGAGCTACAGGCCGCGTGAAAGGGAGGAGCTGTAGGTGGAGCTGCAGGCGCGTGCGGGGAAGGAGAGGGGGGAAAATAATAACACCAAGATGAAATTTTTACTTGATGGCCGGAAAACTGCTGGTGGTATTCTTGCGAGCAAGTGGTTTTCCGATGGAGAGGATGGGATCAAGATGGAGCTGCGAGCGAGCCGCGAATCTGTTATGATGGGAGGGTCCAGGAGAAGAGAAGCCAGTAAAGCTTTGTTCGCGTTCAGGAGAAGATGGAGGCTACGGGTTTTGGGGGAAGAAAGAAAAAGAAATTTAGGCGGGAGGGCTTTAGTTTAGGGTTTTAGGCAAAACTCAATCACAGCCGTTCATTTCTTTTAAAAGCAATTTAAGCCATTAACAAAATAACTTAAGCTATAAAACATTACCTGGTTACATTACGTAAGTTACGTTATAGATAAAATAACGCACATTATTTTGTTTGTGCGTTATTTTCAAACGTTACGTAACATTAAGCTGTCGTTACGTTACATTAAGCGTTATTTTGCGTAACGAAACGTGTTATTTTCAACACTGATATAAACTAATCACTATCCTCATCATCACTTGAAATGATTGGTTCTTCATCACCATCTTCCGAATCATCTTCTTCTTCAGTATCATCGACCTCCGGAACATCCCACACGTTTCTCAATTGCACCTTTTGTACAACTTTCCACGGTGAACCCAACTTACAGTCATCAAGATAAAACACTTGTTGGGCTTCCATAGCAAGTATGAATGGTTCATCATCATACCGCGTAGAGCTTGTATTAATGCTAGTAAGATTATAATCATACCGTACCATTCTTCTCCTTTCGTCCATACTTGATTCGTCGGTGTTGAACCATTATAATGCTAGTAAGATTACACACACACACACACACACACACACACACACACACACACACATGATTCTCCATTGATATCGAAGCATGGTCACCATATACCTTAAACATTATGCCAAATAGGAATAAAAGATTTCATTGCACGTTTGGTTTAATCTATTTTCAGAAGTCAATATTATCTATTAACATAATCTAATTTCAGAAGTCTGAAATAAAGGTATATTAAAAAATCGTAAATTGTTTAAATCTTATCAGATTTGTGAGCAATCCTTTATCATTAGGATCCCTTTGAACCTGAATAAAATTTGTGAGCAATCCTTTATCATTAGGATCCCTTTGAACCTGAATAAATATTAATTGGTTGTTAATCTTCATGTGAATTGTGCATCATTAGGATCCCTTTGAACCTGAATAAATATTAATTGGTTGTTAATCTTCATGTGAATTGTGCAAAAACTATAAAAATGAACCATCAACTAGACAAACCAAATCCTTATTTCTATCCATACCGAAGCTTTACCTCATGCTTGACATTTATTTTAAAAAAAAATCTAAATTGGCCCACGATTGTTGACTTGTATATGGACATTTATTAGGCCATTAATATTAGAGTCCCGCTCTTTCTTTGAGTACCCGCCTACTTTTTACCCAAATTCCCACCAAAATTTTCGCCAACGAATAATGAGGATGTTATTATTTCCCTACTGATTGGTTTTTTAACAAGGAAATGATTTCTCGTAAAACAAAATCTTTTAGCGATGAAGCCTTAAATTTGTCGTCATTGAATTTGGTGGTTTTTGCATATTTTTCCGCCAAACTAATAATGAGGAAACTATTATTTCCTTGATAATTGATTCTTTTAACGAGGAAAGGGTTCCTTGTAAAACAAAAAAATTTAGTGAGGAAACCTTCAATTTATCGTCAATAAATTTGGCGGGTGTTATATATTTTTCCATCAAATTAATAATGAGGAAACTATAATTTCCTCACTAATAGGTTCTTTTTGACGACAAAACAGTTCCTCGTAAAACAAAAACTTTTAGCGAGGAAGCCTTAAATTTGTTGCTATTGAAATTGGCGGGTTTTGCATATTTTTCCGCCAAACTAATAATGAGGAAACTATTATTTCCTCACTAATTAGTTTTTTTAACGAAGGAACAGCTCCTCGTAAAACAAAAATTTTAGCGAGGAAACCTTTAATTTATCGTCAATGAATTTGGCGGGTGTTGTAAATTTTCCGCTAAATTAATAGTGAGGAAACTATAATTTCCTCGCTAATAGGTTCTTTTTAACGAGGAAATAGTTCCTCGTAAAAACAAAAACTTTTAGCGAGGAAGCCTTAAATTTGTCACCATTAAAATTGGCGGTTTTTGTTTTTTCCTACCAAACTAATAATGAGGAAACTATTATTTCCTCGCTAATTGATTCTTTTGATGAGGAAACGATTCCTCGCAGATTATGGATCCTCAACGAGGAAATCATATTTTATCGTTGTTACATTTGGCGGATTTTCCTCTATTTTTCGCCAAAAGAATAGCGATAAAATGATTATTTCCTGGTTAAATGTGTATTTCGCGATGAAAAAGTTCATCACCAAAATCTCATATTTTTTTGCTAATAAAATAACTAGTTAGGAGACCAAATCATGATCATTTTTAGTAAGGAGCTAAAATTTTCATCGTAGAAGGTGGTCTACTGTGAGGAAAATATATTCCTCATAGAAGACCTACTGATATTTACCGAGGAAATAATATTTTCCTTGTCGAAAGTGATATTTGTTGAGAAAAATAATTTTCTCGCAAAAAAGTTGGTCGCTAAAAGACATGTCTGTTGTAGTGATTGTCATTAGAACAAATTAAGTTTAAAACTTGATGCATAACAATTATTTTCAAAAATGAATAATTACAGTCTAAAATTAGTGATTTGGAAGAGGCCGTAAAAACTTTCGTATTCGACTCAAAAGGTCTTAATATGGTCCTTTCCAATCAACGATTTGCAAGAGTTAAAACTAGATTTGGTTGTTCATATATATTCTAAAAATTATAAAAAGTTTCAACCTTATTTTTAAAAGAGTAATAATCTTGGTTATTTTGATCCCATTCCTAAGGGAGCTTATCATTTTATATGTTCATTGATTTGAAAAATTAGACGTGTTTTGATGAGTTGCCATACGAGATATAGGTTTTCATACATGTAAGTTTTTTTCTTGTATATATGTACAGTTTTTCACTAAAATTTCTCTACATCATCGATGGTCCATTGATGAGATCATCGATGATGCACGTCAGATAAAGGGACAGTTTTTTTTTTACTTTTTCATATATTTTTACCCCTTGATCTCTCCTCTCCAAATCTCTGAATTCTATCACATTTTTGCATTTGTTTTGAATTGTTTTCATTGATCTAACATCATCACCATTGTTATCATCTCTTTCATGTTTAAAATCAAATCAAAACAAAAGAGATATGTTTTCTAAACCCTACATATTATTTTCAAATTTTATGGGTTTTATAAGTTTTTATTGATATATGTTACGTGGATATATGATTGATTGATATTAGAGCAGTTTAGATACAAGAAAATTGAATTTGTACATGAGATTTGATCAACTTAGGGCAAAAATATGTCAGATTCGGTTCTTGGATCATCGATGGTCGTAGAACACCATCGATGATTTGTTAAACCATCGATGGTTGTCAGTCATCCATAAATGGCCAGAGGCTCAAACTACATGTTTTTAACACTTTTTCATATTTTTACTCAATTTTCTTTATTTCTAAGCTATTCGTAGTATATTCTTTATGCTAATACATAATTGTTTGATTTTGTAGAGAATGTCAGGAGGTGCAAAAGGAGTTCGATCTCCGCAATCTACTTCTCAAGATCTAATTATGAAGAATTAGAGACTTAACATCATTTGTGAGTGAGGAGTGGACGTACCACATCTACAGAAGTACGCGAATATGGTAGGATTGCAGGATGCCATCAGCCTTGGTATGATGAAGAACAGGGGAGGGGAGAAGGCCAATATCACATGGGTTCGAGAGTTCTAATATGAACTTTAGCCGGGCCTATGAACCACAAAGGCGAGGACTGTAGTTAGAGAGCGTGAGATTAGGATTAGTGTTGACTATATCTGTAGGCTTCTTCATCTACATCCTCCACAGCCAGATTGTCCTTATATTTTTTAGTTTTCTAAAAATATCATGGTGAGCTCTCCTGAGTATACTATTACAACTGAGTATCTTTCTCAGCACTTAATTTTAGAGGTATTTAAGTTAGGTTACCTAAACCCTGAACATATTCTTCCCCATCACTTTCTCAAGTTTGATTTATACCCTATTGTTGCTCACACTACATTAACAATTAGAGATGTCATCCTTCTCTATCAGATAACCACGTGTTAGTCTTTTGATCTGGCTCAGATTATATTTATCTATATGTCATCTATACCTTCTATAGCGAGGGAGACGATGGAGAAGAGGAAGAAGAAAAAATACCCAGGTGGTGTACCCCTTTTTGATCACCCATATCTGTAGAGACTAGAGGATCCAATCCTTACCTTCAGATCAGATGGAGAAGGGGAGAGTTGCACTACGTGGAATGTAGCTGGTCAACCTTAGGGTCCCAGCCTATAGGTGATGATGTACCCGGCTCTTCTAGATGTGGTGATGCCTGGTGGATACTGGATTCATTGGGTGACATAGTTGAGAAGCTATAGATGGAGATGCGTTCACAGCCCAGTACTATAACATGTCTCTTCAGTACGTCATGAGAGCTCTACGTTGATCAAATCCGACTCTTAGGCCACCACCAGTCTATGAAGACTTCATGCCAGAGGCAGCTCATGCTTGTGGGTATGAGGAGATGCCGAAGGATGGCGATCATCAGTGATTGAGGAGTTTTTCTTTTTTTTTTAAGATCCAGGTCTATTTTTATCTTTCTTTATTTTTCAGTTATTTATTTTATTTTTACTTAGGACCTATATATTTTTCATGCTTGATGAGATACATTTCCATGCATGTACTAACTATTTTCACTTATTTCATATTTGTATAGTTAGTAATCATTTGTATGACTATTCATCTTGTTGTATGTATATAGATTAAAGTTGATAGATTTCTTTTTTTATTTGATTTTTCTTGATTTTTGGTTCTTCTCTTATATTAAAAAACAAAATAAAATTTCTTTCTTTCTTTTTATTTTTTCTTATAAAAATTGAAAATAAAAATAAAAATTTCTCCTTCTTTACTTTTGTTTTCTTATAAAAATCAAAAAGAAAATAAAAAACTCTCTTTCTTTATTTTTATTTTCTTATGGAAAATAAAAAACAAAACAAAATTTTCTTTTTATTTTTTTTAAATTTAGAATATGCCTATGTATATGCTTTTACATGAAATATTCAAATAAGGTTATCTATTGTTATATAGGTATAAGTTTTATCATATTGGTTGACATATATTTATCACAATCTATCTATATTATATGTGCACACAAAGTTTTATATATTTGATTGAAAAACATGATAGTTTATCATATTCTTCATATTATTTTTCACATTTTAGTATAATCTTTAGTTTTGTAGAAGAAGGAATAAAGGTTTTTATATGATGATCATAATGAATTTTTAGATATATCTCACATATTTTGAGCTCAAATTTTATACTTGAATACAACCCAAATTTTGATGCACAAAAGTACATATGTGCCATAAACATCAAGCAAAAAGAGCGTATTCATGAAAAAGATGGTCAAAAGCCCACACTCTATAAATCAACAGCAAAATTTGAGTGTATTTGTTAAAAGATGATTAAAGACCCACACTCGTGGATGTAATTATGCAATATCTCAAGGGTATCCTATGTTAAATATTTTCTATATTTAGAGATGGTGTACATCACCCTCCAAACACTGACGTTCTTCCTCTTAAAAAATTTCTAGGGTGATAGATTGAGATTTTGGATCTTTTCTAAAGGCTGAGATAATTCAAATTGTGTAAGAAAAGAAAGGTCAAACTAGAATATATATTTGAATTTGTTTTAAGATCTAATATAACTTTCTATTGTTGTTTTTTTTGCAAATTTTTCATTGATATATTCATAGTTTGAATGTGAATCTTAATATGACTTGTTATCATATTTCATGTGTTTTGAAGTCCTAAATGCATTTCTCGTGTTATTTTCTATAAATTTTCTATGAACCGGTATGTGTTTCTCTTCCTTACACCTTTGGATAACCTTTATTTGGATTTTCAGGTATATTGTATATCCTAGATGTGTGTTTCTTTTGATAACAAAAAAAGGGGGAGAAAAATGAGAAAATTGAAAACTTTCTAAATTTGATTGTGGTTGATTGTGAGATCTTTATAAGTTTTCATGTTTAATTTACAAGTATTTTAACATGATAATACTTTCAAGCTTGCTTGGTTTTAAGGGGAGTTTTCATGGATTGAATAAGGAGTTTCTTAAATACCTGTACACATTCATGTTTGCATATTTGTAGGGGGGCTTACATTGCATTTCATACTGCATTGAGTTAATCTTGAACTGAATATATATCTCATCATGTTCCTAATTTTTGGATTTTAAATTTTAAGTTTTGTTACTATCAAAAGGGGGATATTGTTAGAACTTTGTTCGGGGAGAACGTTGTTCATGCAATATCTCTTGTTTAATCAATAACAAACTCTCATTTGGTATTAATAAGTTTGTGAGATGATATATTTTAGGAATAAACATGTACGAAATGGTTTCGGCTCAAAAAGATGCAAAAATCAATACCAACAATTGATTTTAGTTATTAACCATCGATGGTCACGAGACAACCATCAATAGTCCATAGATCATCGATAGACTATGGTCAACCATTTGTATTTTTAGAAAGGAGAAAGCGAACCATCGATGAATTACAGTCAACGATCAATGGTCCATTTAACCATCGATGGATTATAGTCAACGATTAGTGGTCCATTCAACCATCGATGGACTATAGTCAACAATTTATAAATTTTAGAAATCAGAATTTGAGCAATCGATGAACTATAGGGAACCATTGATGATCAGCATCAACCATCGATGACTGCGTTTAAGCATCGATGGTTTGAACGTGTTTTGGTAGATTTTCAGATTCAATCTCATCAGTTTGTCACTGATTTGATCTCCTCTATTTTAACACCGATTAGAAGACTTCTTTCCAAAGCAATCAAGGTCTATTTAAAGAGGGATTGGAAAAGAGATTAAAAAGAAGAAATAGAGAGGATAATTGCTTTAGTTTGAGAGATCAAATTCTAAGGTTTGTGAGAGATTGAGAGTTAGAATTTGATTCCCTAAGCGTCGTTCAATTTCTTCTCCTCGCACTCAATATCGAGAGATCATTTCAACGAGGAGGAATGCTCTGTGCGTTCATCTACAATATCACTTCTTTACGGATCTTCAACATCATCATTTTGGAGAGCGTTTTATTTAAAGGGCTGTAAGATCTTTTTAATTGTGCTTTAATTATTTTTAATTTTATTTTGTATTTCAAACTTGTGAGTTTGATGACATATTCAAGTCGGATTAATTGAGGGTTGGCGTGCTCAAGCCAGAGTAATTAAGTGTGCTAGCGTGCGCTAGGTTTCTTTTGGTCATTGTGAGGAGTTTGATATCTTAACTAGTTTCGGGTAGATTCTAGGGCCCTGTTTATAAAGCCTACTGGATCGGGTTGTGATTCAGGGATAATTCCGGTCATAGTGAAGAAGATTCTTCATGAGAAGAAAGAGTGGACTTAGGATTTTGATCCAAACCACTATAAAAATCTCATGCGTTCCTGATGTTGCTCGCTCTTAGTTTTTCATATTTTATTTTCCGCTGCATATTCTTTGTTTATTCGGAAAATTTGTAGCTATCTTATCCATCCCTCCCCTCTGGGCTTGCATCCCGTTTCCAACAGGTAGGAGCTTGGTCATTACGTAATAACTTAAACTTTTATATTAATTTGATTCCTAGCCTCAATTTAAGACCCTGCAATTAGGTCTAATGCAACCATGCACCGTACACTGCGGACATCCTCATCGACCTCTACCTCTAACGGTCTAACCCCTCCCTCGTGCCAATAACATTGACCGACCGCGATCTTTGTCATATATTTTAATCGCCTACAATTAACCACTTGCAGCGTACCATTGTCTATATTTTAATCGCCTAAAGAGATAAAGATGAAGGCTTTTTTTTTTCGTCACCTAGATTAATAAAATTCACAGGTTTATCTAGGGACTGCACAAAGTTCCGGTTGAAAAAATAAAAAATAAAAAATATCATGATACTTATTACCCCTTAATTTTACGTTAATAATTAGCCGAACAAAGATCAGAGAAATTTTTTGTTATAGATGTTAATTATTCAGACTTCAGAGTTTAATAATATAGTTAAGCTGGAGGATGTAATCGAAACAAGAAAAAGTAAACGAATGAATAATTTGAATGACAATTTGAAAACATTATAATTAATTAGAAATTTGACACGTGCGAATGCACATTATATGAATAGATATTATTTTTATGTTTTTTATTCTTTAAAAATATGAAAATATGCTTTTTTTTATTTCTTAAACCTCATTATTATTATTTTATGTGTTAGTATAATTAGTAGTATGAAAATATGCTTTTTTATTTCTTAAACCTCATTATAAGTACATATATTTGCTTTTTCTTAAAAATCTATAGTTCTATTTTTATACCTTTTGTAGTAATATCAGGTTATGTTGGATTTCAATTGTATTTTCATGACATTCAAATGATATAGAATGATCCAGAAAAAAGAAAGAAATAAAAAATCATTTCACTTATTTTCATGAGATTGATATAGAAATTTCTATAAGAGACACTCGATGCATTAGACTGTCAAGCTAAAATGTCGGACAAATTTTTAAAATCATCCTATTTGAAAAATAATTACAAGAAACGACATATTTCCTACTTATTTATCAAAACCGACTCAGTTTCAGCCAATTGGTTAATACTGGATCGATTTTAATAAAAAAACTTATGAAACTTCACGGGACTTGAAGTCCATCGAATTTTAAGCACAATTTAAGCTATTTTGATTAATATCGTCAAGTTTCACGGGACTTAAAAGTCCCGTAAAATTTCTTAAGCATAGAAGCTTCACGGGCCAACTGAATGAACTTTGGTCCAGATTGTTCACCCAACTGGATTAGCTGTTCAATCACTGGCCTGACAGTTCTCAGCCCATATACATAAATTGGTAGAAACAAACAAACAAACAAACAATGCGTTAATGATAAATTAATTAATTAGTAATAAAAATATTCTTAGAACGGAGGTGAAGCTCCCACGCGTACTAAGTTCTAGAAAGCAAATGGAGGTTCTAGTTTGTCCCATAGAACAATCTCATCCTTGTCCTCATGCTTTCACAGTACTTCAGACTATGATAGCCTTATATATATTCAGATGATCATTATTTCAACTAAATAATGGCAACGAGGAGTATTTCTGCCGCCGCCGCTGCTAGAGCTGGAGGTTTGGTGAGTTCAAAGGTGGAACGAATTGGAAGTAGGATGTCTCGATATTTAGTGAAGGCAAAGAAAGGATAACAAATTTCACGGGACTTAGATCGTGAAACTTAGCGAGACTATCACAGAGAGCTTAAATCGTGCGTACGGGATTTGAAGTCTTGTAAAGTTTCATAAGTTTTTTTGTTAAAATCGACCCAGTTTCAAACAGTTGGCTGAAACTGAATCGATTTTGACAAATAAGTAGGAAATAGGTCGTCTTTTGTAATTATTTTCTCAAATACGACGATTTTGAAAATTTGTCAAAAAGTTATGCTAGAGAACTTCACGACAAAAGGACAAATAACTTGAAGGACTAAGTACTGCAGTGGTGAAAGAAAAGTTTTTAGTATAATACTATAGTATAGATATTAGAAATTTAACATGTGCAAATGCACTTGATATGAAAAAGTTTTTAAAATGTTTCTATCTTTATACGTAAGGAAAGTGTGCATTTGATATTCTAAAAATATGGAGAGAGGACTCGTGTGATGATATATAGTTGTTGTTTTGAGAAGAAAAGCACCATTCGGTATCCACCGTCTTCTTCCATTTAGAATGTATATTGTTGTCATATGAGGGTATTCTCTTATATAACAATGATGTGGCTCATTCTCCACCAAGTAAATCATAGAGGAGAAAGAAACCCTCATAATTCCATTTGGATGTGGTTTTAGGTGATACAAGAGATCTACACGCGACGACTCGAATCAAACGAGTCGACAACAAACCAGACAAGACAAGACTCAACGACTACAACCAGACGAGTCGACAACAAACTAGTTGAAAGGACCCAATAGCCCGAGACGAGACCCCGAGACGAGATCAAGTGTTGGACGAGACAACAAGCGACATGACGAATCGACACATGCGAGTCGACACGAAAGGCGGGACTACTCGACATACTCAATTGCACATCCCAATCGACACGAGTGGCGGTGTTAGTTGACAAAACCCAGTCGACACAAGGGGCAGAGTTAGTCGGCTCATGTCCAATTGACACGAAAAGCGTTACTCATCGCCACGCCTCATGTCGACTCGGATTTAGATTAGGAAAGAGTTCCTTTTTGTTTGTTTCTTTTTGGGATTTGGTATTTTTCTTTTAGAATTATAGTTTTTTTATTAGAGTTAGGATAAGATTAGTTGACTATAAATATTAGTTCCTTTTGTAAATTGTTAATTAACTTTTCAATTATTCAATCAAGAGAATTTTTCTCCTTGTTTACGTTCTCAACTTTGAGAAACTTAGAGCTTGTGGATTTAAACTCGTGAATTACATGTTGTTGTCAGGGCTCGTCGGCATCGGAACAATATCCGATTAGCCTCCCCGTTTCTACGTCTGCGTCAAGTGGTATCAGAGCTTCGGCTTCAACATCGTCGACAATGGCAGGTGACGGCGAGAAGGAACTTTCTCTATAAGATATTTTCGCGAGGATGGATTCTATGGATGGAAGATTTGGCACGTTGGAGGTATCTCTTCAAAACCTTCAACAAGCCATTATAGGACTTACCCTTCACCTCAACAATGGAAACAATTTCACCGACGGTCTTCACCTAAGCGGACCCAGAGTTAGGCTACCTGGACATCCACCCACGTACAATCCTCAAACCCCTCCAGTTCAACCCTCTCCATATTAACCACGTCCAAACGAACCCACTCCATATCAAACCCCTCCATATCAACCTCCTCCATATCAACCACCTCCACATCATCGACGACTTCCCAACCAACCCCTTCACCATGATGATTACAGTGACGACGGAGCGGACTATAATCACCAATTTGAAGGGCCATGCAACGACAATGTTTCGAGTGAAGAAGAAGAAGATCGGCCTTATAGCAGAGGTCGAGGCAGGGGCTACAATCCTCGTCAAAACTACCACCGACAAGGCCGGCATCATCAGGAACAAGAATATCGAATGAAGGTAGAACTTCCTTCCTTTGGAGGAAATTTAGACATAGAGGCTTTCCTGGATTGGCTCTACAAAGTAGAAAAGTTCTTTGAGATGACTAATATTCCTAAAACAAACCAGATGAAGTTTGTAGCCTATCGTCTCAAAGGAGGAGCCGCGACATTGTGGGATCAAACTCAAAACACTAGGCGACGGCAAGGCAAACAACCAGTTCGGGTTTGGTGACGCATGAAGTAGTTGCTACAGGTAAGATTTCTACCACCCGACTATCAACAAATCCTCTACAATCAGTTTGAGCAATGCCGTCAAGGAATCTGAATAGTAAGCGCCTATACCGAAGAGCTCTTTCGTCTTACTTCTCGTTGCGATTTGTCAATGAGCGAGGAACAACTCGCAACCAAGTATATCGGCGGTTTGAAGTACTCAATTCAAGAGAAAGTGATCATCCGTAATGTGTATTCCATGGACGAAGCCCACAATATGGCTCTGAAGGCGGAAAGATTAGCCTCCAAAACATTACCTTTCAGACGAGCCAAACAGGGAGGCTCGGTCGAGAAGGCGAGAGGTGAGTCGGCAGGGCAGATGACGAGTGATCGACTTGTTCCCCCATGGTTGGCCGAGCGGTCAACAACTCAACCACCGCCCCCGACAACTCAAGCAAATCCGTATGCCAAGTCGACAGACGGAAAGTGTATTCGATGTATCTGTAGGCTGTCAAAAAATCACAATAGATAGCTGATCCCCATCAAAACACCGATGATAGAAGTTACAATCTGACGACTTTCAGAAGGTTACAATTTGAAGACTTTCACGTAGACTGATGAAGGTTACAATCTGACGACCTTCACAACAACTGATGAAAGCTCTAATTCAACAGCCTTCACAATCAACATCGGGAGTTACAAATTGACGACTCTCATATTATCAAGAGCTAAATGTAAGGATTACAATCTGACGATCCTCACAAAAAAAAAAGATTATAATTGACAATCTCTTCAACGCGAAGGTCGCGTTTGACCATTTCAAATCCTTGAAACGGTCCTCCACTTAATAGGGCAACTAACCTCCATTATGGAGCTAATTAAGGAATAGGGCAACTAACCTCCATTATGGAGCTAATTAAGGGGGTAGTTATACCCCTTAAACTCCTACAAATAAGTGGTTTTCACAGCAAAATCGGGCTGGTGGTAGAGGGCTAGCCGAAATTAAAAGAAGGAGAGAATAAGAGAGGAGAAGAAAAGTCAGATTTGCGCAGTTGTGATCGGCGTGACGATCGGACCCTCATCCGTGGTCCGATCGATGTGAAATTTGGAGGGTAGCTTCTACACTCGTCTTTCCTAATTCTGAACAGTGAAGATTGCTTTCTATCGGTTAGATTGAAAGAGATCAGCTACTCTTTTGAAATGATTGAACTTGCTTTGTTATCATCAACTCTTTTTAGAGTTTCCCTAACTCGATCAGAGTTTTAAAACTTGTTTAGCAAGTTCTTCAGATCAACAATTGATCAATCATTCTTGGCTAAAAGGATTATTAATCCTTTCTGAAATTAACTCTTTCAAAAGAGTTTCTTAACTCGGCTAGAGTTTCAAACTTATTCAAACAAGTTCTCTTCAATATCCTACGGGACTAGAATTTTTGGGAGAGATCAAACCACCAGAGGTTGATCGGTTTTTAGCAGAAAAACCGCATAGGGTTGAGGGGAGCTGGCATCAAAACCGCTCAAGGCCAACAAAGCTCAGCAGTTCAACAACACGAATGAGATCTTTTGAAGATCAAGGAACTGATCAACGATCAGTTAATCAAATCCCAAAGGATCCTTTCATCAACGTCATAATACACTTGGCAATTAACCGAATTTTCGGTTCCAACAACTCTTTCACAGAGTTTTAACTCGCTCCGAGTTTATTTCTGAAACTGCTTGCAACGCAAGTTAATCACATCAAACCAGACATTCGGTTTTCAACAACTCTTGTCAGAGTTTTCAACTCGTTCTGAGTTCTTTATACTCGTCAAGCGTTCTAAACCGAATTCATCAAGCAATTCAATCGGTTGCGTGAGATAGGACGGTCGGATCGTCAACGGAGAGCAATTTCGACGCGATCAATCGAAGGAGGCACTCCACCGCTACCAAGAAGAACCCATTTTTTAAACAAAGGGGAGAATCAAATTCATTCTCCTCTCTTTTGTAATCGGAATCCAAATTGTAATTGATTTTGAGGGAATACAAGTCAAATTTTCTTTCATTGTCTTTTTACTGCAAATTTCCAACAAACAAAAGATGGCGACTCATCTAGTTCTTCTTAGACTTCCATGAGACGACAGCTCCACCCATAGTGAAGACAAAACTGTTTGCGTCGAAAATTGATGTATTCATTGCGGTATTCATTACAACTTCAATCGTTACAATGAAAACAAAAAAAGATTGTCTTTTTATAAGACTTTTACACAATGAAAACAAAAGTTTACAACTCTCGTCAAAACAAACGCAGAGATCGTTTATCGGTCTTCTGCTTGCGTGGGATCTTTGCCTGTGCCGGGGTTTATCCGTGGACCGCCTTAGATCTGGATCCGGTTGATGAAAAATTTGGCAGAGCTTCGTCTTCACCAAGGAAGTGTTTGATTTGAAGCGCTGAGATCGACAAAGCGAAATCAGGGCTCTTCTCGAGATTAAGACCAAGCCTAATCTCAAGGGACGGACGGGAACGGGCGTCGGATCTCTCGAACTCTCCTTCTTTATGCCGAAGAACTCGCCAAGATCTGTCAACCCTCGCTGAAATTCGTGCTCCTTTGACTCCACAATCCGGCAGCACCTCCTCGTCTTGATAATCAATCGCCCCTGAAAAATGGAGGCCTTTGACTCATATTTATAGGCCTCGAATGCGGTTATTTGGATGAGAACAAGTGATTTGGCTCTATCTTCAGTTAACAACAGCCTAACCACGTTTGGGGATGATATCAGGTCAGTTAGAAACCTCTGGAACCGTTCAATCAGAACCTGACCCCCAGGGGTCTGTTTCAGCATCCAAACGCACATCACAAGTGTGCGTTCAAACAAAGAACGACCCTCAGGGGTCTGTTTCAACAACCAAACGCACATCACAAGTGTGCGTTCAAACAAAGGACGACCCTCAGGGGTCTGTTTCAGCATCCAAATGCACATCACAAGTGTGCGTTCAAACAAAGAACGACCCTCAGGGGTCTGTTTCAACAACCAAACGCACATCACAAGAGTGCGTTCAAACAAAGAACGACCCTCATGGGTCTGTTTCAAAACGCACGCCTCAAGTGTGCGTTCAACCAAAACAAGACCCGCAGGGGTCTGTTTCAACATCAAAACGCACACCACGAGTGTGCGTTCAATCAGGACAAGATCCACAAGGATCTAGTCTATCAGTCAAACACAGGCCTCGGCCTCGTGTTTATAAACCTAAACGTAACCCTCGTGTTTCGTCTCAAGAACACGACGACAGCATGGATTTAAGATTCATGCCCAACCCATCCAAGGGCAGGGGGTTCCATCTCCACCTTCACGAGATCTTTCCCAGGTCTCCGACTTGCGTGAGCTATTGACAAGAGGAAGGCCAACACAGCAAGTAGCCCATTCATGCCAGTGTGAACGGCTCATTTCCGCTGTTCTCTCCGAATGCAGTTGTTGTTCACCTACGCCTAGGCAGTCGGTGTTCAATAGATTGACGAATGTCGCTAGACCTGCTAAACGACAGCGTCGTCACAAAAAGAAGACCTGTGAAATCGAATATCCTGAACATGGTCGGCAGAGGCAAATCCTCACATCCTGATTCTGATGAGTCACAAACAAGTCATTCCCCGACTGTTCGGGAAATCTGTGATGAGTTTGAAGGAGTGTACCGACGTACTCGGACTCAGACAGGAGCTATTCGCCCGGTTGACTATCAAAAGTTAGCCAAAGGGATTACAACAAGTGATGAACATTCGGCAATAGCCGAATCTCAATCTTCGAGCTCGGTCGGACCACAAGAGGTTTCTGCGTATATGGCAGGAAACCCCGAGGACATAGCCAAAAGAGTGGACGAACATCACGTCATGCTCCAGACGCAACAGGAGACACTTCTCCAGTTGAAGGACATGTTGGCCCAAGTTCTGGCAGAAAAAGGCCAAAAACCTGAATCTTCCCGGAGGACAACCTCCAAAGGGAAACAAAAAGTGACCGAGCATTCGGATCGTGAGACTCACAACCTGGGATCCTCTTCTGAGTGGTGAGGCCTTATCCTGCCGAATGGGATATAGCTCCATACCCACCGAAGTTTAAAGCTCCAACCTTGCAACCGTTCGATGGCACAGGATCGCCAAATCAACACATCTACTATTTCAAATCTCAAACTGGAGATGTGGTGGCGAACGATGCCATCTTGACGCGATTGTTCATTGGCACTCTTAAAGGAGTGGCATTTGAATGGTTTATGAAACTGCCTGCTGGATCTATTCAGAAATGGGTAGATTTAGAAAGGCTTTTCCTGGCCAGGTTCTTCGAGGACGATACAGAAGTTTCGGTCCCGACTCTTCTCGCTACCAAACAGAGGAAAGGCGAATCAATCAAGGCCTACGTGGAGAGATTCCGCAGCATGGCATTGCGATGCCCCTCAGGTATGACTCAGTCAACCCTGGTTGAAACTTGCAGGCACAACTTGCAGACTCAGCTCCTCGCCCAGATGGGGGTAGCGGAGTGTCGCTCCTGGAGACAACTTGTTTCGCAAGGAGAACAAGCTGAAGAGATTGTAGCTCGGGTGAAAGCCGAAGAAGCTGCACAGCCCAAACCGCAACAGCAACAGCAACGCAACCAGAACAACGCCCAGCGGTCTAAGGGAAAAGAGACCCTAGCAGCTGACTACTCTCAAGTACCACCTCCCACGAAGCAGGGCAAAGCACCCAATAAGCAAAAAGTGCCCAAACAGTATTCCTTCAAGGAGGAGCATGTGGACACTTTATTCCAGCTACTGCGGAAGAACAACAAGTTACAGCTTCCTGAAATTAGGAAGCCAGAGGAGGCAGGGAAGGTAGATGACCCTAATTACTGCCGCTATCACAGGTTCTTAGGGCATCCTACCAGAAGGTGTTATATCTTTAAGGACATCCTTCAGAATTTGGTAGACGCTAAAGTGCTTACTCTGAAACCTGAGCAGAAGACTGTTTCTACCAACATGATAGCAGTCCAGTTCGGTGACTTCCCTCCGGTGACGACCGCAGATGGCGTTGTCCCAATTCACAAGGGAGAAATGCGTTTGAAGAATACTGACTTACACAGTCAGAAAGACAATGGGTTGATACCCCTCACCACCTCAAAAGAAGAAATCATGTGGGTTCACCCTGATCTAGTGGGAGACCAACAGTGGACGAATACCTCGTCCAAGAAGAAAGGAGGCAAGGCTAAATCTTCCAACATGATTAACCCCTCATGATGATCACCTCAAGACCCTCACAGATTCAGAGGAAGAGAGGATTGCCCTGGCTGCATACCCAGGAGACAACCCTGGCACTCGGTTAGGAAAGGCTTACTTGAAAGACTACAACCAGAATACTCAAGAAGCTGAAGAACAGCCCCAAGACGCTGGGGGTTCTGTACCAAAGAAGCCTACCGATAAAAGGAAACAAAAAAAGCTTCGGTTTAACAGAAATCTCCACCAGGAATCCGGGGAGTCGAGCACTCCCTTCCAATTCAATGTCATGGCACAGTTGGCCAACATACCAGCCAGAATTACGCTATATGAGCTCCTAAGGTTGTCCAAAACAACCAAGGCTCTAATTGAAGCGTTGAAAAATACAGAGAGCTTCATCACCCAAGTCATTCCAATTCCTGAGGCTTCTGAAGATCAAACTTGTCGACAATGTCTGCAAGCATCGAGAAGTTTACCCTGCATATCATTTACTCAAGAAGACATGCAGGTCAAACACAAGCACGACAGGCCGCTATACTACACAGGGTATATCGGATCCTTTGAAATCAGTCGTGTCCAGGTTGACCCGGGCTCCGCACTCAGCATCATGCCTTATAGGGTCATGCAGGTCTTAGGAATCCCTATGCACAGGCTACACACCACCCAGACCACTATCTTTGGGTTCAACGCCAACAGTACTCGACCCCTGGAAAAAATCAAACTCAGGTGTCAAATTGGAGACCTCAAATCTGAGGTGACGTGCTACATCATAGACGCGGACACTTCCTACAATCTGTTGCTAGGACAACCATGGATACATGCAAACCGCATTGTCCCGTCTACCCTACATCAAGTCATGAAATATGCCAATGATGAGGGAGAAGTTCGAACCCTAATTGCGGAAAAGTATCCTTTCTGAGGAGTGGAAAACTTTCACACTGACTCTGTTTTCTACTTGGAATCTCAGGAGAAGGAAGATATTGACAGTGGCAATGAAGCTGATATCGAACCAGATCCTGAAGAAGATTGTCCGTGGGAATTGAATTTAGATGTAATGGGTCAGGATGAGAGTAATAATAAGGTACCGAGCGAGGGTGAATGGTGCATTAATGAAGACTTTCTTTTAGCGTACTTGCCTAATGTGTCCTCTAAAAATAAACCAGTAGAGAATGATTCTAATGCAGGTACCAACCCATGGCACACACTGTGCACAGAGGCATCACTTACGTTGCCTATCAAATCATTCTTTACTTCAGATGAAGAAGCAGAAGACGCACAGAAGGCTTTCTTCAAAGTCCCATCCAAAAGGAAAGGGCAGAAGCCGATCTGTTTTGGTAAAGTCAAACCCGAACAACTCAAACGAGGAAGTTCAGAGGAAGATGACGGAGTTCCCCAATTCCATTACCATGAACCCAATTCTATATACTTAATGAAACAAATGGGGTATAACTTTAATGAGAAACAGGGTCTGAACTTCGGGAAAGGTAGACGAACCCCAATCCGGATGTCTCTAACCCCTGAAGGAAAACCTCCGGATTACTATAAAAAACCGGAAGGGGTTTAGGTTATGTCACAACTCCCTCTGCCTCAGAAAATGAAATCAGTAATTATCTGCGTCAGGATCGTTCATCCGGAACCTCTTCCTGGGAATCCGACGTCAGTGTTGGACCTTTCTTTAAAAGTTTGACTGTGAACATTGTTTCAACTAGTCACCCCGATAAAAATGCAGGGGGTGACGAAGAGTTAGTCGAATCAACCGACGATCCTTGGATCAAGCGCCTTAACGTCTTGTGGGATATGCGCTTCGAACAACGTGAACCACCCACTGAAGATAAAGTGATCCAAGTCAACATGGGAGATGAGTCTGACCCCAAGCCTATCTTTATAGCCGAAGACCTATCATCATCCGAGAAAGAGGACCTTATATCTCTCATCCGAGAATATATAGATGTCTTCGCTTGGAATTATGAAGATATGTCTGGCCTTGACCCGAAGGTTGCTATGCACCGTCTCAACATCGATCCGGATGCAAAACCCGTTAAACAACAACAACGAAGGTTTTGTCCAGAGATCATGGAATCAATTGAGTCAGAAGTTAAAAAGCTTATAGACTCGGGTTTCGTTAGGGAAGAGCAACACCCTGACTGGGTAGCCAACATTGTCCCAGTACCCAAGAAAAACGGTAAGGTCCGGATATGCATAGATTTCCGCGATCTCAACGCAGCTTGTCCAAAAGATGAGTTTCCTCTTCCTATCACTGACGTCATGATCGACAACACCTGCGGATATAAAAGGATGTCTTTCATGGACGGATTCTCCGGATATAATCAGATCAAGATGCATCCAGAAGACGAGAAACACACTGCTTTCAGAACACCGCTGGGGGTGTATTGCTACACAGTGATGCCCTTCGGCCTAAAAAACGCAGGTGCAACTTATCAACGTGCAACGAAAGAAGATCGAGTGCTACGTTGATGACATAGCAGTAAAGAGCCAATGTAAAGACGATCATCTTGCAGATCTGAAGACAATGTTCGAAATCATGCGAGCACATCAGCTGAAGATGAACCCGACAAAATCGTTCCTCGGAGTTTCAAGTGGAAAATTCCTGGGATTTATCGTTACTTCCAAGGGAATCTCTCTTGATCCAGAAAAAGTATGTGCCATCCAAGACATGCCACCTCCGAAGAATCTCAAAGAGCTCAAAGGTTTGCAAGGCAGACTGGCCTACATTCGAAGATTCATATCAAATCTTTCAGGGCGCTGCCAACCCTTCTCTAAGCTCATGAAGAAAGGAATATCATTTGTTTGGGATGCAGAGTGTCAAAGAGCATTCGAGGAGATTAAGAGATATCTAACTCAACCGTCAGTTCTCGTGGCCCCGATATCAGGAAAACCATTCCTGTTATATGTAAGAGCCATGGATCATTCTCTTGGTGCTTTGCTAGCTCAGAACAATGATCAAGGTCAAGAGCAAGCCATCTATTACCTGAGCAGGACTATGATGGGAGCTGAACACCGGTACAATCCGGTCGAAAAAGAATATCTCGCCTTGGTATTCGCAATTCAAAAGATGCGACATTACCTAGTTGGACAAACAATTCACGTCATCTCCAAGGTGAATCCCTTGAGAGTTCTGATGAACAAAACCATCATCTCTAAATTGCCGGCTTGCAAAATGGGCCATTCTCTTGTCGCAATACGACATGCAGTTCATGCCTCAAAAGGCGGTCAAGGGCCAAGCACTGGCAGACTTCTTAGCCGATCATCCAGTATCGGGAACGTCTAAGTTGTATGAAGAATTACCTGACGAGGTTGCGGAAGCTTGCGCTACCCAAGAAGCTACGCAAGTGTGGAAGTTATTCTTCGACGGTGCATCTAGAGCAAATCCTCATGGAGCAATCACCGCGGGAGTAGGAGTAGTGTTAATCTCTCCGAACGGCCACGTAATCCCAAGGGGATTCTCCTTAATCGAACCTTGCACCAACAACGTAGCCGAGTATAACGCTCTGCTATTAGGCATGCAATTTGCTGAAGAACTTGGTATTCAGCATCTTGAAGCTTACGGTGACTCTCAGCTCATCGTTAATCAAGTCCGAGGAGAGTACGAAGTACGTCATGAGGATTTGATTCCGTATTACTTCGCGGTGCTAGAGCAAGCTCAAAAGTTTGAAGGCTTCTTTATTGAATATGTGCCAAGAGCTCAGAATGCATATGCTGATGCCTTAGCCTCTTTGGCAACTTCACTAGCCTTGCCACCAGGAGTGGAAGCGACGATCCCGGTCATGGGACGTAAGCTATACTTTTCCAAGATTCCTACAGAGGAAAACTCAGACGAGACGACGTCAGGAGAAGTCTGTACGGCATTTATGGAATTAGAATCTAGAGATTGGCGATTCCCGTACATCGACTATGCCTTATATGGAATTCTACCTGAGGACGCTAAGGAAGCGGCTGCAATCAAACGAAAAGCCCTCCGATTCTATTACGATGCAGTCTCTCAAGTCTTGTATCGTAAATCACATGATGGAGTCTTACTTCGATGCCTTTCTCGGAAGGAAGCGAAAGAGGCCCTCAAGGAAGCTCACGGCGGAATGTGCGGAGCTCATCAACCTGGAGCTAAATTAGGAGATCGCCTCCGACGAATCGGCTATTATTGGCCGAAGATGTTTTCAGACGCGGTTGACTACGCTAAACGTTGTCACGCATGCCAAATTCATGGAGATTTTATTCACCAAGCACCGGGGAACTTACACCCCACATCGGCGACTTGGCCATTCGAAATGTGGGGCATGGATATCGTCGGACCGATCTCCCCTCCGACGTCCAAAGGACACCGGTTCATTCTAGCCGTGACCGACTATTTCTCCAAGTGGGCGGAGGCAATCCCGTTGAAAGAAGTCAAGACTTCAAACGTGATCAAGTTCATCAAACATCACGTCATCTATCGCTTTGGGGTCCCAAGACGAATAGTTCACGACAACGGGACACAATTCGTCAGCTTTGGGTTTAAGAGGTTTTGTGATAAATTCAGAATCCAAAGTGTTGCATCTACGGCATATTACCCGCCAGCAAATGGTCTTGCAGAAGCTTTCAACAAAACCATAGTGAAGCTTCTCAAAAAGTTTGTTTCCAAGAGCCGGCGCGATTGGGATGAAAGACTTGGTGAATGCCTGTGGGCTTACCGCACAACGGTGAGGACCCCTACAAGAGCTACATCATTCTCTTTGGTATATGGCTGCGAGGCTGTACTGCCATTGGAAATCCAGATCCCTTCTCTGAGAGTTGCTATTACAACTGGACTAACAGAAGAAGAAAAACATCAACGACGTCTGCAAGAACTTGAAGCTCTAGATGACAAACGACTTCAAGCTCAGCAACAGATTGAGCTATATCAAGCCCGTATTTCTAAAGCCTACAACAAAAAGGTTAAGGAACGGATTTTCAAGAAAGGCGATCTAGTTTTGGCCAACAGACGACCCATGGTAATGACCCACAAAACCAAAGGGAAGTTCAATCCTAAATGGGAGGGGCCCTTCGTAATAGAATCAGTCTATTTGAATGGAGCTTATCGTCTCATCAATCAAAAAGGAGATAGGCTCATGATGCCAATCAATGGGAAGTTCCTTAAGAGATACTTCCCGTAAATCATGTAGCCCCCTAAAGCCCAGCTAAATCAGGCTGGGGGTTGCCTATTTATAATGTAACTCTGTCTTGTATTTCATCATGTTAATACTACACCTCTGACGATTGAAATTTTCTAGAATTATTCTAATAAAGAGAGTTTCGATTTCATGCCAGGTTAACATTATACTTATGGCATTTGCTTTACTTTTCATTGTCCTGAAACAGATTTCAACAAGAGAGATGATGAAAGCCAAAATGATATCATTTTCATTCAATGTCGTTAAATGTGAATACAAAATGAGGACAGTCGAAATGAAAATGATACAAAATTATTCCTTAGCTAAAAAGCAATCCAAGTCCTAAACATCGGGGCTCATCAGTCTAAAAGACTTGAGTTTAGATTTCAGCGCCAATATTTTCTCCTCACGAGCCTTTTTAACTTCCTCTGTTATCTTGCTCTTGAGCCCCTCTTCATTTGGTGCTGCTTCTGCAATCTCTCGCCTAATCTTGTCAGCAGCGATAAGCTCGTCGCAAAAGCCCTTGAAGAGACCGTCGCAGAAAGTAATTAACCCTTTTATAACTTCCATGTCGCCCGCTAAGCGAGCAGTTATCTGAGATTGCTCCATACCAGCACGGGTAAGCTCAATCGCAGTATCCTGAATACCTGCAGCAAAAGTGCCCAAGTCCACTTGCACTTGAAGATGTTCCCCGTGCAGGCGAGCGATACGAGAATCTGCTTCGTTTAGACTCTTCTGAAGAGCTTCTTGCTGCTGTACCTTCAAGGCTCTGGCCTGAGAAAGAGCCCGATCCACTTCTGGTTCGATGGCATCGTGTTGTAGCATTGAAAGGAATTCCAATTCGTATTCCAGAACAATAATGCTCTCGCGACAATGTTCAGTCCACAATGCATTCCCCTGGTTCCTAATCTTGGAGAGACACTCCAGCAGATGAGGTTCAAAGACTTTGAAACTCACGCCCCCGAGACTAACGACATCGATAGTCAATTGCATCCAGTACTCTAATTGTTCGATGAGCTTCCTCAAAGTTTTCGAGCTTGGGGGTGGAGCAGTCGGCAGATAAATAAAGCAATTCTCATATTCAGTACGAGTGGGAGTGTGCGCAGCTTCAGATAATAGCTTTTCGGGTACATCTGGCGCTGAACCGGGGACGGTCAATCCCTGCTCGCCTGTTGGTATTTCAGGATTAGGAGGAGCAGCTGGAGGCATAGTATCCCCACTGTTTTCAGGAGGCGAAGCAAGTGCCGACTTCATGGCATCCCCCATCAACTTAGCTTTCTTGGAATTCTTAGCTGCAACGGGTTGTCATTTGCGAATTCTTCTATCGTATTCGCCTACCTCCTCAGCAGTAAGAGCTTTCTTCCCTGAAGATCTCAAGGGGCGAGGTCCAGAAGGAGGTGCTCCTTCAAGAGCCTCTTTTGCGTCCTTTTCCTCAGAAGGCTCAGCAGCAGGTAATTCCTTAGGGATCTCCTCGATTCCGGACGCCTCTCGTTCGCAGGACAGATAATCCTCTATCCCTGGTAATCGAGTCCTGGCAGAACCACTTCTCGATTTATAAAATCCTCGGATCTCATTTATGCATGAGGTATATATATCATATTCTTGGATTTGAGAAGCTTTGTCGAACCAATCCCGGAAATCTGCTACGGTGGAGCAACCAGGCGGCAAATTAGGCAGAGTAAACTGCGCATGAGTCCCTCGGGCAGAAAAGAAATACCAAGCACGAGCTCCTTCATACAGATTCCTGATGTGAGCTAATTGTGGATTAGGGTTACCAACATAAAGCTGGTCATATCCAAACTGTCGAGCAAAACGTGAAGGAACGTAAGGCTCAATTATGCATCTTTCACCTATTCTGAAAACCAGGAAACCCACTCTGATAGTGAGAAGCCACTGAAAAGTCCCTGTATTTAAAAGCGAGGACCCTTCAAAGACTACGTCACCAAACTTTGGGGCTTCTTCTTCAGCCCCATCAAAGCAAGGGCGGCAGCAAAAGAGGTCATAACTGGCTTCCGAAGACAAAAGTTGTCTAGCCCGGACTATGTACGCAGTCGTCCATGTGGCTGACTCAAGCCTTTGCACGAAAGGAATGGAGGTTTCACTACCATGTATGATCCCTGTCATCAAAGAGGGACAATGCAGCACAAACCAAGCCACTAAATAAGTGTAGGGCATTGGTGTGCGGGGTTGAGAAGTCTTCCAAACTTTCCTTCCGGCAACATTCATCTCCTTGACATCAAGGAGTTCAGAAATCAAATCCCGCAAGCCTCTCTGCAGACAACCTGTCATCGCAGGAAGAAGACTGAGAGGTCTTCCGTGAGCCAAGAGAACGGCTGGGTAGACAACCTCAATCAAGATTGACTCAGCTGGTTTCGTCGGCACGACGCATCGTTTCAACCATAGCATCAAGAAACCAGCAAGGAGGGCCGTGTCAGAAATAGGAATTGCAGCTTGATAATGGAAACTGTCAAATTCACTGTCAGCTTCAAATCCATCTTCCAAACACGTATTCTTATAAACAACGTTAGGAGTCTTGATGCGAGCTTTGATGCTTTTAGCAGAGCTTACACCAAGACGGGTCACCTTCAGATCTTTTTGACCCAAATTCTGAAACAAATAATCTGCCCAGGTAGTATGCATGAGACCACTCCTACGCATCCCAGCGACCTGAGCGCAGATGTGGAAATGACATAGCAACTCCCAAAAAGTATTGTATATCTCTGGATGAGCAGCCCTTAGGAGGGAGAGTTCCTCGGTGGTGGGAATAAATTCTTCATAAGGCGTTTGCCCGAAGGATAGCCCTGATATTGCATGCATTTCATGGAGAGCAAATCCTAACTCCCCAACAGGTGTGAAAAAGGTGCAGCTATCCGGATTATATCGCTCCAGCATAGCAAAAAAGCAGGGATAACTCTGAATGATCCCACGTCTCGTGGCCTGTACTGATATCATAAGGCCAGACTGAGCAAGAGGATCCTTGAGTTCCTCAAGGACAAAATCCACCATCCGAGTCCACCAACCATCTTCTCCAGAAAACAACCAACCAGGAGAACGGAAGGCTTGTGTAGGAAATTCGCCTTGAGCGGCAATAAATCGGCTTTTCTCAAATCTGCCAGGTCGCAGACCTTTGAGTTGTCTGCCAATCTGAACACGAGATGATCGACCAGAGCCAAACGAGACGTTCTCTTTCTCCTTGACGAGATCGAAGGCCAAGCCCATGCGACCACCAACACTCAGGAAGTAGGAAAGCGGGTACATTCTCTTCATGCTGGGAAGGAAGAGTAAACAATCATCGACTCTTCGCAGCATCCGGGAGTCTTCTACATACCCGACTTGTCCATCATCAGATATATGGTCACCGAATAAAAATGAGGGTTTGACAAATTGATCCAAACCCGTAGGAGTTTCCAGATCCAGATCGGTGATCAAAGCCCTAAGGGTGGAACACTCAGCAAACCTAATTAAATGTGTTCGTTTCAAACTTGGGAAAGTGCATAAAGGAATTTCTCTACGAAGACCAAAAGCTCTCCCCACTTCGGGATCATCAGTGTAGTTGAAGTGCTGCTCCGGCAGAAGTGGCACATTGGGAAAAAGCACTGTAAAATCAGAAGCAATAGTTAGTAGCAGAAAGAGGTTGCTAACATGAAATAAACACGAAGAGTAAATTCTACGTGGTAAGCTTTAATACAAGAGCCAACCCTTGTATTAATACTTGAACACAGAGATCAAATCCTGCGTTACAATACTTGAACGCAGAGATCAAATCCTGCGTTACAACACTTGAACGCAGAGATCAAATCCTGCGTTACAACACTTGAACGCAGAATTCTAAGCCTGCATCTCCAATTTTTTAGGCCGGCGGCGCCTCCAAAGCCGCCTTGGCGACCTTCTTGGAACCCGAACTCATCCTCCTGGGCGCCATGCAGGTGGTTAATCGGAGAAGACGGAATTCTTCAGAAAATTGACCGAAATTGAAACGAGAATTCTCGTTCTTGGAACTAAGCAAGGAAAAAAGAGTCAAATAACTCTTGATGTGACCTTACAGGCCTATTTATAACAGCCGTCGGGCTGTTAAATCAGATCGGGACTCTAAGAGAGAATCCCAACTGAATCTAAAACGTGATCTTCCACGTTAATGGATAAAGTCGGTTAGACTTTAACGCAGAGTTACCTCTGCGTTCAAATTCTTCAAACGCCAGGACTAGACCTGCGTTGCAATGGTTCTTAACTCTGCGTTTCGAACCTCAAACGCAAAGGTCGCCTCTTTGCATTGCAATTATCCTAAACGAAGGATCCACCTTGGTATTTTCAAACATGATACTTATTCCAAAAAGTTCATGAACCCTTTTAACATGACATTATTAAACCTTGGTATTTCCTCAGCAGGGTTTAAATCATCGTCAGGTTAATATTACACCTCAGACGGATGTCATATCCCACAGAGCTTGAGTTTTGTTTACATCGTTGTAACAATGATTCCTCTGTCAAAATCCACTTATTGATTCTCATCAAAAGAACAATAAGTCTCCAAAATCATTCAAATCATGATCAATTTACTAACTCTCCATAAAATACTTAGCAGTCCTCCCCAGCGAGACGCTACAATATTCTTTCCCCACAGATGTCACGTTAACACTACACCTCTGACAAAAATCCACTTATCGACTCTCTCCAATAGAGCGATAAGTCCTTAAAATTACTTTCATAGCAATATTCTTCTTGTCACGTTAACACTACACCTCTGACAAAAAATCCACTTATCGACTCTTTCCAATAGAGCGATAAGTCCTCAAAATTGCTTCCATAGCAATATTCTTCTTGTCACGTTAACACTACACCTCTGACAAAAATCCACTTATCGACTCTCTCCAATAGAGCGATAAGTCCTCAAAATTGCTTTTATAGCAATATTCTTTTTGTCACGTTAACACTACACCTCTGACAAAAATCCGCTTATCGACTCTTTCCAATAGAGCGATAAGTCTTCAAAATTGCTCCTATATCAATATTCTCCTTGTCACGTTAACACTACACCTCTGACAAAAA
>NC_033796.1:111682734-111693999 GCF_001876935.1 Asparagus officinalis
TTTTTCCTTCCCTCTGCTTGTGTGAGGTCGGGATGAAGACGTTTTTCCTCTCCGGGAGGATTCTTGCCTGGGTGGCGAATCTGTCTTCTGAGATTTAGCCTTGTCTGCGATGAGTTGAGTCAACAGGACCATGAGTTCATTGAGGGTCTTCTGCTGTAATTTGAGCATGGCGTCTTGCTCAGCAACCCTCTTTGAAAGATCTTCAGAATGTTCTGCCATGTGGGTAAAACTCTCATGCCCAATGAAAGAGCTTGATGATTGAGACTCCGCAATGGCTGAGTGTTCATCATCGGAATTAGTTCCTCTGGCTAGCCTCCGATAGTTGACAGGAGGAATGGCTCCTGTTCGCGTCCGAGTGCGTTGGTAGATTCCTTCAAACTCGTTAGCGATTTCTCTGACGGTCAGTGAATGACTTGTCTCAGAGTCATCGGAACTAGGACCTGAGGCTTTTTCTCTACCGATCACATTGATAGTGACCCCAAGATATTCAGTCTTTGGAGACTTCTTCCTGTGAGAATGTCGTCGTTGGTTGGGCAAAGCAACGTTCGTAAATTGGTCGAACACCAACAGTTTGGCCGCATATGAGCAGCATTGACATCCTGAGAGGACCGTAGGAATCAGTCGTTCACATTGGAATGAACGAATGACTTGTTGCATCGGTCTTTTTCTCGATATGAACTTTCTCAAATCTGTTGTGAAGAATCGAGGAGAACTACTCACTGATCGTGAGGTTTGAATTGGAACCCCCAGTCCATGATTGGACAGGACTGGCTCTTGGTGAACATGGATCTGGTTGAGATGTCTTGAATCCATGAACTTTTTATATCCGCCCCTCGATTTAATCATGCTACACAGAGTATTCGGGGGGTCTCGCTGCCCGGTCAGCGAGCCGGGGGTCCAGGGGGCGGCGCGCCCCTGGCCAGGGGGTCCGGGGGGGATGGAATACCCCCCGGCGGGGTTCAGGAAAGCGCCCCGAAGCTCTACGGTATACACCAGGTTCTGTATTGAATTTCGTCACCCGAACGCATGCCTGAGCTCCAGGTGTTGCTGGTGAAACGCAGTTCTGAGGGCTGCGTTCAGTCTTATTCACACAGAGCCTATGTTTGGGCTCATGGACGCGAGGCTTGCGTTCTGAAGCAGAAACGCAGAGCACATGGTTGCGTTTAGGCTCACAAACACGAAGCTCGTGTTGACTTGAGGATCGGCATTCTCGGAGATGTGCTCATCGTAAGGATCTCCTCCTCCGTCGAGCGACGTTCTTCTTAGCCTGCTTCAAGGCCTTTGTCACTTCCATGGGCATCTTTCGACCCGATACCCGTCGTCTTGGCGCGGGTTTGGCTGAAGCTGAGCCCACTCCATCGGGGGAGGGGCCGAACAGTCTTCCTTAGGCGGTTCGGCTGCAATTGGAGCAGTTGGAGCTTTAGTCTCTTTGGAGACTTTGTGGATCTTGCGCATAGCCTTGGGGCTAAGGGATCCAGAGGAGAGGGCCTCCTCAAACTTGGCTTGATCAAACTCTACCACGAGAGTTTCGACGGTTGTTCCAGTGAGATGAACATCGGATTACGCCACCACTTCTTCGTCAGAGAAGCTAGTCCACAGCAGAGTCGCCATCTTTTGTTGGTGGAAAATTTTGCAGTAAAAAAAACGAAGAAAAATTGATTTGTATTCCTTTAATCTCAGTTACAATTGGATTTTCTGATTACAAAAGAGAGGAGAATGATCTAGATTCTCCCCTTTGTTTAAAACTGGGTTCTTCACGGTGGCGATGAGATGCCTCCCTCGAATGCTCACGTTAAGTTTGCTTCTCGTTGACGATCCGAAAATTTCAATTCACTGGAACATGATCTTCTCCTCACGATTTAACGTTGTGGAGAACTCTGAACGAGTTTAAAACTCTATGAAAGAGTTGATTTAACCGAAAGTCGGTTATAAGCCAAGGATGAAGAAGATCTTGTTGCCGATCTCCAAAGCTCCAACCGAAGGATGAAGGATCCTCTTTTCGCTGCCAAGAAGTTCCAACAGACCGAACCTGAACTGAATTGATTTTCAGTTATTTATAGGGGATTAAGGGGTGTAACCACCTCCTTAATTCGCTCCTAAGTAGGGCTAATGGGATGTAACCGCCTCTTAAATCACTCCTGAGTGGAGTTGTGATCCCCTCAGATCGTGGGAAACGGTTTTGGAACCGTTCAGCTCGTGTTTGAACGAGTCAAACGCAGGCCCGCATTCTGGCATGAATTCTGTGTCCAAACGCAATGCCTAAAAGCTTGAACGCAGCATCTGGAAGCTCGAACGCAGCGTTTGGAAGCTCATTTGCAGCGATTTAAGAGCTGCGTTTGGCAGCGGATCTGAGTTGCGTTTACAGCAATTTGAAAGCTGCGTTTGTACGATTTAAGAGCTATGTTTGGCAGCGGATCTGAGCTGCGTTTGGAGCTGGATGTGACCTGCGTTTACAGCGTTTGAAGGCTGCGTTTACAGCGATTTGGAAGCTGCGTTGGCGGCCGAATCTGAGCTGCGTTTGCAACTTTTGGAGCTGCATTTGAGCTGCGTTCGTGGCTATGAACGCGGCGCATCTTGATGCTGGTACGCGGGGAGGACTTCCATGTCTTGATTTGAAGAGACCGTTGATTTGTAGTCTCTTTCTATCAAAGTTTTGCAAAGATCGTTATTTTGTAATCTTTAGTTTAGCTCTTTGATATGCAAGAGTCATCAGATTGTAACTCTCGATGTTGATTATGAAGGCTGTTAAACTAGAGCTCTCATCGGTTGTCGTGAAGGTCGTCAGATTGTAACCTTCAGCGATCTACGTGAAAGTCTTCAAATTGTAGCCTTCTGGAAGTCGTCAGATTGTAACTTCCATCATCGGTGTTTGATGGGGATCAGCTATCTATTATGATTTTTAGACAGCCTACAAGTAGCACCACCTGTTTTGCCTCAACATCCACTGCCTACTCCTCCTCCAGCTTTCGCCTTCCCTCCTCTGCCCAGCAGGTGTTCTCAGCACACCACATCCGCCCCAGCTCCTCCCCCGTCAGCGCGTGGGGTGATCAGGTCCTGTTTGGAACAGGAGCTGAAGTATGATGTGATTGGGGTGACGTCTGCGATGAAGATGTGGGAAATTCTCAACAATAAGTACCTTACGAAGAGTGTTGAGAACCGATTGCACTTGCTGCGTAGGTTATTCAGATTCCAGATGTCCAGAGGCACCTCGCTTGCGGCTCATGTGAACAACTATACGAAGTTGTTGTCGGACTTGGCGAATGTTGATGAGAAGATATCGGATGAGTACAAGGCGATTATTTTGTTGGGCTCCTTACCGGATGAGGAGTATGATACCTTCGTGCTCACTTTGTTGAACGGGAGATCTTCTATCAGCTATAGTGAAGTGACTAACGCTTTGACGAACTACGATTTGAGGAGGAAGGATAAGGAGACTTCCCGCGCTAGTACTTCAGGAGAGGCCTTGTCGACAAGAGGTAGAAGCCCATATCCGAAAGGTGGTAACAGAGGGAGGTCAAAGTCTAGAGGCCGCCACCAATTAACAAAGAACCAATGTGCATTCTGCAAGGAGCAGGGACATTGGAAGAGAGACTGCCCGAAGCTCAAGGAGAAAGAGAATGGCAAGAAAAAGGGCCCGAAGGCCAATGAGGTGAACATTGCGAAAGGCGATGATTCCGATGATTCGTGCTTTTCTCTACTGATTACTCCGGAGGTGAACCATGTGGATGCATCAGATTGGATGCTTGATTCCGGCGCTACCTTTCATGTGACCCCTAGGCGAGACTGGTTTGCATCTTTTGAGAAAGTCGACGGGGGCGTTGTTGTCATGGGAAATGATCAATCCTGTGGCGTTTGTGGGATAGGTACCGTGCGGATTAGGATGCACGATGGAGTAGTCCGTGAGTTGAAGGAGGTGAGATTTGTTCCTCAACTGAAGAAAAATCTTATCTCAGTTGGAGCTTTGGAGGCGAAGGGATTCAAGGTGACTTTCGAAAACGCTGTAGCGAAGGTTACTAAGGGATCATTGGTGGTGATGAGGGGAGTCCGCAATCGTAACTTATACTATCTGAAGGGGAGCACCGAGATTGGCCAGGTTGCTTCGGCTATTTCAGAGGCGGACATGAGCAGACTTTGGCATTACAGGTTAGGGCACATAGGAGAGAAGTCACTACAGGCTTTGTGCAAGCAGGGGCTATTGAAGGGAGCCAAGAGTGGAAAGATTGAGTTCTGTGAGCACTGTGTTCTTGGCAAGAAGACGAAGGTGAAGTTCGGGATGGTCATTCATAGGACGAGGGGCATCTTGGACTACGTGCACACATATGTTTAGGGTCCCACCAAGACGACATCACTTGGTGGTCGATATTGGTTCATCACATTTGTTGATGACTATTCTAGGCATTGTTGGGTGTACACCATGAAGCATAAGAGTGAAGTCCTAGATTTGTTTGTGGAGTGGAAGAAGAGATTGGAACTACAGACTGGGAGAAAGATCAAGACGTTGCGATCCGACAACGGCGGCGAGTATACTTCAGACCCCTTTCAGCAGCTATGTCGAGACGAGGGCATAAAGATGCACTTCACAGTTAGTCACACACCGCAGCAGAATGGGGTGGCGGAGAGATTGAATCGGTCTTTGCTGGAGAAGATTCGATGTTTATTGGCGCATAATGGTTTGGAAAAGATCTTTTGGGCTGAGGCACTTTCTTATGTGAGCCACCTCATTAATAGGCTGCCTTCATCTGCGATTGAGGGGAAGACCCCTATAGAGATGTGGTCGGGAGAGACAGCACATGACTATGACCAGCTTAAGGTATTTGGTTGCCCTGCATATTATCATGTTAAAACTGATAAGTTGGAACCTCGAGCTAGGAAGGCCATATTTGTAGGATTCAAGCGTGGTGTCAAGGGATACAAGCTTTGGGATCCAGTTGATAAGAAGATTGTGCTGAGTAGGGACGTCACATTCGATGAGGCTTCTATCTTGAAGCTTCCCAGCTCTCATCAGGTGGAGAGAGACCCGACAGAGGAGATTTCGCAGGTGGTGGAGATTGATGCAGCTCCACAGAGTCTAGATAGTGCAGTATCCATTAGAGTGCCGACTGAGGTGACGCAAGGCGAGCACGACGGTGATGCGGAGGATACGGGCACTCATGAGCAGGATCAGGGACCGACGGCTCAGGTTCAGGATTCTATTGCGGCACGGAGACAGAGGAGAGACATACGGGTGCCAGCACGGTATGCCGACACAGTTGCATATGTACTTCCGGTGGAGAGTATCGATGAGATGGTGCCTACTACATTCAGAGAGGCCGAGTGGAGTTCGGAGGCTGATTCGTAGCAGGTGGCTATGCAGGAGGAGATGGAGTCCCTTCATAAGAACGATACATGGGAGCTTGTAGAGCTTCCAAAGGGGCGGAAGGCGATTGGGTGCAAGTGGGTGTACACGAAGAAGGAGGGCATTGAGGGCACTCCAGTGAGGTTCAAGGCTAGGTTGGTTGCGAAGGGCTATGCACAGGAAGAAGGTATTGATTACAATGAGGTTTTCTCTCCGGTGGTGAAGCACTCTTCGATTCGGATTCTGCTAGCTTTGGTGGCATAGTATGGATTAGAGTTAGATCAGTTGGATATGAAGACGACATTTCTTCATGGTGATCTTGATGAAGAAATATATATGACTCAGCCATTGAGATTCCGAGCTACAGGGAAAGATACGTTGGTTTGCAGGTTAAAGAAATCGTTATACGGTTTGAAGCAGTCTCCTCGACAGTGGTATAGGCGATTCGATGGTTTTATGCTTGGTCATTTGTACACTCGGAGCCAGTTTGATCCTTGCGTGTATTTTCACAAGTTGAGAGGAGCTTTCAAATGAGTTTGAGATGAAGGACTTGGGCGAGGCGAAGCGCATTTTAGGGATGGAGATCGGCAGAGACAAGAAGAAGGGCAGGATTTGTTTGACACAGGTGGCTTATTTGAAGAAGGTTCTACAGCGATTCCATGTTAGCATGGATACAAAGCCAGTTTGTGTACCGTTGGGAGCCCATTTGAAGCTTTCAGCTGACCTTTCACCAAAGTCAGTTGAAGACCGTGAGTTGATGTCGAAGACTCCATATGCGAGCGCAGTTGGGAGCTTGATGTACGCGATGGTATGTACGAGGCCGGATTTGTCACAGGAAGTGAGCATGGTGTCGAGATACATGCACGATCCAGGAGTGGGTCATTGGGATGCCATGAGATGGATTTTGAGGTACATTCTAGGTACGCTCAATGTTGGTTTGGTTTATGAGCGGGACACTACAGGTGGGCAGTTATGCATTGGCTATGTTGATTCGGATTATGCCGGGGATTTGGATAAGCGCCGGTCTACGACGGGGTATGTGTTCACCTTGACCCGTGCGCCGGTGTGTTGGAGATGCACCTTACAGTCGACGGTGGCTTTGTCTACGACGGAGGCAGAGTATATGGCAGTGAAGGAGGCTATTTGGCTTCGAGTACTTCTGGAGGAACTTGGTATATCGCAGCGATCCGTCACTATTCATTGTGATAGCATGAGTGCTATATATTTGGCGAAGAATCAGGTTTTTCATGCGAGGACGAAGCACATTGACGTTCGTTATCACTTCGTTCGAGATGTTCTTGAAGATGGCGATGTGGAGATTGTGAAGGTCCATACGAAGGATAATCCGGCGGATATGCTCACGAAGGTGGTTCCAAGCAACAAGTTTGATCATTGCAGAAACTTGTTGAATATTTGTGATTGTTGAGGCCGTTGGCGGCCATTTGGATGAACTACGGGCGACTTGATCCCTTGGGAGAGGGGGTACGTAGGCAACCATGGTGGTGCAGCCGTATTTGGAGAGACGACACATTGATGCTCTTGGTTTGGTGTCGGCTCAGTTTTGGCAAAATTCGCCGAGGTGGTGCGCGCCTATGCGGAAGCGTTGCACGCACACACAATGAACTTGTGATCACGGAAGAAGAAAGCCACACTCTTGCACAAATCAAGCCAATTACGACAAATCAAACCAAACACAGAGATATACGTGGTTCGGCAACTTGCCTACGTCCACGGGGAGAGGATGAGGAGATTTCACTAATTCAAGGAGAGTACAAAGGGTTACAATCACACAAAACTCTCAAACTAACCCTCAACCAAAGATCTCACGTTGCTCACAATATCTCCCTCTCGCAATGCTCAAAAGATTCCTCAATCTCTGATACAAAACCCTAACAAATCGTTTCCCTATTTATATCAAAACAAAAACCCAATCAGACTGCAAACAGGAAACCTGATTATGCAAAATACCCGTCGTAAGTCGACTTAACAGACAACATAAGTCGACTTGGCAGAGAGAAAAACAGCAACTGGAGCACACTTCGTAAGTCGACTTATCAAACCTGATAAGTCGACTTGGCAGAGGAAAAAAATTCACAATTCCAACGCAGATCGTAAGTCGACTTGTGCACACTGTCAAGTCGACTTACCATAAGTCGACTTACCCTTGTGCATGAGTCGACTTATGCCAGAAAATCTGGTTTTTCTGATTTCTCCACAGATATCTTAGAAATTTAACATTTTATTTAACGGGATAAGAATGAGACTTGTGACTTGATGACACTTTGTTAAAAATGTATATCATCGGTGGTCTTACGAAAATTTGTGTTTGTGGTGGCCTTGAGAGAAAAAACCACTATATTCTATGATCATTTCGTATAATAAGTCCTTTAATATTTTGTCCCAAGAATTTTATGTATATCTTTTGTATTTTGAAATTCTCTTTACTTACTTAAGTTACATGGTACTCAGTTGTCAGGAAGGGGTAAATTGTTTAAAATGAATAAAATTTTTGCATAAACGAGTTGTATGAATCATAAAATAAATACTTCAAATCTGTAAATTGTTTTCTACCCGTCAGGTGAAATGATTCAGAAAAACTTGTTAAACATAGATATTCTTAAAATCTTCTCTCAAATAAAAATAAATAAATAAATAGAAAACACACCATTTTCAATTTTTTTTAAAATTTATTGTCTAGTATTAAGTGAGGCCCATTTTAATCTTGGGCTTTACGTTTTAGCCGCGCCGACGAAGCAAGCCCTTAAGCTCCGGCTCGCCTATATAAGCCCCTGCATCGCCGACAGCCCCCCATCACCTGCAGCCGCCTCTCCTCCCGAAACCCTACGCCTTAAAAAAAAAAAGGTTTTTTTTGCCTCTCCCAAAAAAAACCGGCTAAGTACGTGGCGATGGCGTCCCGCTCCCCGCGCGCGCACCGAGTCGGTGGGGCAGTTGCTATCGGCGCAAGAAGAAGCGCGGATGGCCGTGACGTACTGCAAGCGCGGCGCGCTGATGCCAAGGTGAACGGCTCCCCGATCGAGGCTGGTGAAGCCGGAGATCCTCGGTAAAGGCGTTCGAGCCGATTCTTCCTGCTCGGCCCCAACCGGCCTTCCGCCGGCGTCCGACATGCCATCCGCGTGAGGGGCGGCGGCCACACGTTCAGATCTACTGCCATCCGCATGAGCGTTCGGCCAAAGGCGCTGGTGCGGCGTTCTAGGACCAGAAGTACGTGGAATCGACAGGCCAAGAATGGAGATCCAAGGACATCCTCGTCGTGCTACGACCGCACCCCTCCTCGTCGCCGACGCCAGGACGCTGCGAGCCCAAGAAGGTTTCGCGGCCGAGGCGCCCGCGCCAGGTTCCAGAAGTCTTACCGTTAGAACGTCGATTTCTTTTTGTGTTTTTTTTTAATATTATGAGGACCTGTTGATCCGTTTTGTTGGGTTTGCTATAGTTTGAGATCGATCGTGGAACTGGGTTCGTCTTGGAATTTTGTCTTTTTTTTATTCAAAAATAATTTAGACCATCTTATCTTAATTGGTACTTTATGTACTTTTTCCTCCATTTAGTGGCTGAGTTGCATATTCGGGTTCATCGTAGCTTTGTGAATTTCGTAGAATGCAATGTGTGAACATGTGATAATTGCGTATTTCGTAGATATCTGACTTCTCTGCAATTTGAAACATTAAAAGGGAAGTTTATAGGGACATGAGGATTTAGGGTTGGAGGGCCTTGCAACACCAAATGTAGCTGCACACACATATTGGCAGCAACTCATATTGCTGCATCCGCATAGTTGCGACCCATGTCGTTGCGACACTCCACAACCCCAGTGGGATGCGACACCCTTTTGGTGTTGCGATGATGTCTAATGCTCATAGATGTAGTTGGAACAACACAGTGCTCCAACTACATTATTCCGAACACACTCGTGATGTTGCAACTACATTCACAAACTGGTAGCTGATGTTGCAACTACATTCACAAACTGGTAGCTGCACGCACAATAGATCTGATACTTCATGATACACATGTTAATGTGCGCGCACCAGAAAGTCCTTTCAAATCCTTCATCTTCATCATTATACACGTTCCGTAATGTCGTGGATTAGTTGGATGAGACTCGGCGATTTTTGGGAAGTGAGCTAGAGGGTTTAGGCTCTATAGTTTAGAATGAGCATGGAGAGACAAGAACACAAAGTTGAGATTATGGTTTCATGGCCAAGGAACAAGCAAAGAATGATTAGTCTCGAGTAATCATGCCTCATTTTTTGGGATGATAGTAGCAACTATTGTTTTAGCATATCATGGATTGATTCCTGAAGTGCGAAATATGTGTAGTATATACTGATCCATGACCACAGCGTGCCCGTGAATTAGTTGAAAAATTGGATTGGATTGGATTGGTAGCTGAATACAAAACTGATTACAACTGAAGCGAATATCCTGTAACGGATGACAGTCACTGATTAAAGGAAGGAATAGGGGATTATATAACTAGGGTTAAACATATCGGTACCGAAAAGTAGGGGAGAGACTACTACTCTCATCACAACCTTGATTTATATAGCTCTCGTCGCAGCCGTTGATTTATATAGCTTGTGGTTGTGATCTGTTTATATGGGCATCAAGCTGTATCTTTGAGTCCCTTGTGTTTGACCTGAATGGAATGAAAATGTTTCACGTGGCTGACAGCAGTTCTCACGGGTTTGTTATTTTCACGGGAAGGAGTGAGAATAGAATATAATTTTAACTATTTATTCGTACATACCAAATACAATGTATTTTTAGACGTTAGAATTACTATTCCCACTTCTTATCAATTTTTACTTTATGTGGGAATTATCATTCCTAACCATTTGACAAGGAATTGATATTCCCACTTAAGTGGGAATAAAAATAATTAAGTAATCTTCGATTATACCCTCCTTAAAAGATACGAATAGATGTAAATTTCCATATGAAAAATTATTTCTATAGAAATAATACCATTACCTGCTCGTACAAATATACAAATAGATGTAAAATGTTAAAATACTATTCTTTGTTCGCCTTTGCCCTAATTCCGAACCGTCTGAAGTAGAAAAAAAAATCTCGTCTTCGCCTCAACGCGACTCAATTAGGTGATCATTATTTCTTTTTAAACTATGTATGTGTGGCTAATCTTTACAGTAATTTTTTTTTTATCTTTTGGCGACTCGGTTGCCTAATCTATTGGTAAATTAGGTTAGCAAATATTTTATTTTTGGATGTATGATTTGAAGTTCCATTGAAGCAAATATTTTATTTTTTGGATGTTTTCTATTCCTCATCAAAATTTTGAAAGTTATAGGTGCATTTCAAATTTCATAGAAATTTTATATAAAGACTAAAAGTTAACATGTTTTCTAATCCTTCAAATTTTAGTGTTTTCTTCTGATTCTCATGGAATGGAAGTAAGTCTATTGCAATTTTGGAAGAAAAAGAAGATAAAAAGCGTACAGGATCAGATAAAACTCTTGCGTTTATAACTTATATAAAATTCTGTATTGCGTGAAATAAATAAACTACTCCTAAGTTTAACCTCCCATATAAGCGCGGAGTCTTTTAAGAAAAATGTGCACATAAACACGTCCCGACGACCACTTGTAAGAAATAATTCGAACGCTCCGTCGTTCAAACAACGCTTCACGCTCCGTTCCCCCCACCTGACTACTTTCACGGCCGCCCCCTCCCTGCCTCGAGTTGTCATAATCTAAAGCTAGCGGAACTCTCATTCCCTCTCACGCTTCACCGACATCGCTCAACCATGAACAAGACTCACCTCCTCCTCCTCCTCCTCATCTCCTCCCTCCTCCATCCCATCTCCTCTTCACCCACCGACAAGCTCGACGTCGACGCCATCTGCAGCAGAGCTCCGTCCCCCGGCAAATGCATGTCCACCGTCCAATCCT
>NC_033796.1:111694010-111695161 GCF_001876935.1 Asparagus officinalis
CAACGCCAACGCCTCCTTCGCCAAGGCCAGCGAGCTCCACGACCGCACCAGCGACTCCAATCTCAAATCCGCACTTAGAAAATGCATGTATCAGTTCGAGAAGGCCTCCTCGTTTGTCGAACAGGCCAACAAGGCGATAACTGACGATAACAAGCGCGATGTCACCAAGAGCTTCGACAAGCTTGAGAATTGCTTTAGGGTTTGTGAGGATAAGTTCAAAGAAAATAATTTGCCGTCGCCCGTGAGCGAGTTTGGATATATGAACAAGGATCTTGTAGGCAATAGCAAGTCCATCTTCGAGGCCTTCTGGTCGTCGCCGTCGCCGACTTCCTCCGCCGTCTCTTCTTCCGCCTCTGACGAGCTCGACGTTAACGCCGTGTGCGCAAAATCTACGTACCCTGACCGCTGCGTTTCGTCAGTGCAGTCTGTGGCGGACCGCCACCGAGGTTCTTCAGCTGATGATCATGGCGACAGTGTTTAGTACTCAGGCAGCGGTCGACAACGCGAAGGTGTTCGCCAAAGACTCAGCTAGCGGCGATCGCTCCAAGGACATTCTGCACAATACGTGCGTCGGGGGGTACGTGAGCGCACTTGACGTTCTCGATAAGGCGAGCAAGGCGGTGGCCAACGGCGATGAGTCGGGTATGAAGGATAGTATCGGCGGACTCATCGGGTATTATGATTCTTGTGAGGATGCGTTTATAGGGGCTGGTTTGGGTTCACTGATGAAGGAGTACGATGATGTGCTGAAACAACTTGCTGAGAATAACTTGGCTGTTGGTAAAGCCTTTTGGCCTGATGCTGGCTGGAACTGAGAGAGAAATGAGAGGGAGACTGTTTCTTCTTGTTGCTGTAGAAGTTTAGAATGTTTCTAGTCATTGCATTGAATTTTGAGAAATTAGTAGGCAGTAGTTAATCATATAGCATGTTGTGGAGTGCTGGATTTGAAATATAATTTGGGTAATTTCCGAAAGGGTGAACTTGCTAGTAAAAATGTATAGTGGACACGCTTACACTTCGGTTTGCTGAGCCTGTGTTTGGCAAAAACTGAGCGAGTATTGGTCCCGTTTTTCTTAAGCTTTGACCTCCCTCCTCTGGTTTTATTCCTCGACAGGTTAGGCTAAAACTCAAGTAGGATCAATGTCGATCTA
>NC_033796.1:111695175-111716612 GCF_001876935.1 Asparagus officinalis
ATGTAGCCCACACCCACGTGAGCTACGTCCTATTCCGTGTGAGTCACAACTTTAAGAACCTAAAAATGCTGTCGAAACTAATAATACTTGGAAAAATGGAAAAAATCCCAAATGAACAATGTCCGTGTTCAATTGCTTTAACACACCTAGGTCTGTCCATCCGGGCCGGGCCGGCCCGGCCCGGAAATCCGGGCCCGAGCCGGGCAAAACCGAAGCCCGGACCCGGGCCCGACCGGGCCGGGTTCCGAGCCGGCCCGATTTCTTTTCTTTTTTTTATTTTATTTAAAATTTAAATTATACAAAAAAAAACAAGAAAAAAAAATAAAAAACAATAATTTTATTAATCACTTAAAATGACATAAATTACAAATAAAAAATAATAAAAACAAATTCTTTATTAATAATTAATAAATTCTTTACAAATTACAAGTACAAATTTATTTTAGAATTCATCGCATCACAATAGATAAGTACATCCCAACTAGGTTGGCACCTATTCACCTATATCACTATCATTTGCAACTATTTCCAAAATAATTCTTTACAAATTTTAAGCTAAGATATAAAAATTACAATTTGATGAATATTATTTATTTTTTATATCTATCTGCTAGTCCCAATTCTTCAAATTTATCTTCAATTCCAGCCATCCGATCGATGCCTTGCGTTCGCTTCTCGTACCTCCACCAATCTTGTAAGCACATCACCGCTTGTATAGTATACGGATCTAAGCATGTCCTATGGTCGTCGATCAAACGTCCTGCTGTGCTGAAGGCGGATTCCGAAGCTACCGTCGAAACCTGCACTGTTAGTAAGTCACGAACAATGGTGGAAAGTATAGGATATGAAACCGATCCATATACTTTCCACCATTGCAAAAGATCTAAAGCATTTCCTTGACATTGAACTAAAGAAGCAGATAAATATCATCTATTTCAGAAACCTCCAATGATGACGATCCAAGTCCAGATCCACCAGTTAGCTCAGCTACCATTGCATACCTATCAAAACTTACACTTTTACCTCGGGATGAGCTCGAAGAAACCGAAGCTGTAGACTGTTGTGTAACTACACCATGCCTAGCTGCATACTCATCATATAAGGTTTGAAAATAATTTCTAATAGCTAAATGATGAGTAGTAGCAGTAAGGGTGGTTCCATCATCTAAGTCTATAATTTGATTACCATACAAGGATTGTAACAAACTTCGAATGTCAATATCCTTCAAGCATGGATCAATAAGAACCCCCAAACCAAAAATATGAGGAATATGCCTAAAGTATTCAAGCATGGATCAATAAGAACCCCCAAACCAAAAATATGAGGAATATGCCTAAAGTACTTATTAAATCTGCTCTCCATTTGAAAAATCATAGGTCCAAAAGTATCATCCATACGATATTTCCCAAATTTTTTTTGAATATTTAAAATTTGTAAAGCAGCTAAAGTAATGGTTGGATAATAACAGCCAAATAATAACATTGTAGCATCATAAAAAACTTGTAACATTTTATTTAAATTACATATATGTAGGTTGTCTAAAATTCACAATAGATATCTTATTCCCCATCAAATACCGATGATGGAAGTTACAATCTGACGACTTCCAGAAGGCCATAATTTGAAGACTTTCACGTAGATTGTAGAAGGTTACAATCTGACGACCTTCACAACAACTAATGAAAGCTCTAATTCAGCAGCCTTCATAATCAACATCGGGAGTTACAATCTGACGACTCTCATATTCTCAAGGAGCCAAGATGAAGATTACAAGATGACGATCTGTGCAAAGCTCTAGCAAGAGAGACTACAAATTGACGGTCTCTTCATATTAAAATGCAGATATCTCTCAAACCGTAAGGAATTTGGCGAAACGGAGGAAGCAAACCAAAGCCGTTGGCTTGGTTCGGATGGCTCCGTCTCGTCGAGATAGCCGATTTTCATATATAATTCGTCCAATTCCGACTTACGGTTTGAAAGTTATGACCTGTTCTTCGCAGCAAGTCATGTTCCGAAGACCGTCTGCAAGACCGGACTTCGTCTGAACATTGGATTTAGCCTGAAGCTCGCCAAGCTCGCCTAAGGTTCGCCTCTGCATTACAAAGTCAAAACGCACAGGTCGAACCAGCGTTATAACCTCAAAACGCAGAGGCTATCCTTGTGATATAACATCAAAACGCAGAGTTACGGCCCAACTCTGCGTTTTCAGCCTAAAACGCAGAGTTCATCTCTAAAACGGCCCAACTGTGCGTTTTCAGCCTAAAACAGGCCCAACTCTGCGTTTTCAGCCTAAAACGCAGAGTTCATCTCTAAAACAGCGTGGCCTGTGCGTTTCAACTCCCAGCGAGCGCCCAACTCTGCGTCTCATCTTTAAGACGCAGAGTTAAGGTCCGAACGCAAGCGGCCCTTGCGTTTTTAACTCCCAACAAGCGCCCAACTCTGCGTCTCATCTCTAAGACGCAGAGTTAAGGTCCAGAATGCCCAGATTGGCGTTTTGACTCGTTCAAAGTACTAACAGAACGGTTTCAAAACCGTTTTCCCCACGATTTGGGGAGCTGTTTAAGAGGGAGCGGTTACACCCCACTCAGCCCATTGAGGAGCAAATTAAGGGGGCAATTACACCCCCTTAATCCCCTATAAATACGAGAAACTCAATTGAGTTAAAAGGGGGGATTTTCTCTCATCAACAAAGGGAAATTCGGTCAAGGGCTGGCTTTTTGGATCTGAGGATTGGCAGCAAAGAAGAGCATTCGTTCTTCGACTGGAGCTTTAGAGGTCGACAACAGGAGCTTCTTTATCCTTGGCTTATTAACCGAACTTTCGGTTTAAATCAACTCTTTCATAGAGTTAAACTCGATCGGAGTTATCAACTCGTCCAGAGTTTCCAACATGCTCTGCAAGTTCTTCTAAAACTCGCTCTGAGTTATTAACTCGTTAAGAGTTTTTTTTTAAGACTTGCCACGCAAGTTCTCCACAACGTCAAATCGTGAGGAGAAGATATCGTTCCAGGGAATCAAGACATTCGGATCGTCAACGAGAAGCAAACTCGACGCGAGCATTCGAGGAAGGCATCTCATCGCTACCAAGAAGAACCCAGTTTTAAACAAAGGGGAGAATCAAATTCATTCTCCTCTCTTTTGTAATCGGAATCCAAATTGTAATCGATTTTGAGAGAATACAAGTCAATTTTTCTTTCATTGTCTTTTTACTGTAAATTTCCAACAAACAATATAATTGTCCATTCATCTTTAGTTATTCCATAAGTGCTACCAGAACTAGAACTAGAAGCATAATAATTTATAAAATCAGTTATAATGTCTTTATATTCTGTTGCTACACTTAACATTGCATAGGTGTGTAGGCAATAAAAATTACCTTTAAATTCTTATCAGAGAAGTTCAGAACAAAACTGCTAAAACCTCGCCCGAAATAGCAAAAAAGGGGAAAAACACTGATAAAAATGGGAAAACGCAGATATCTCCCAAACCGTAAAGAATTTGGCGAAACGGAGGAAGCGAACCAAAGCCTTCGGCTAGGTTCGAATGACTCCGTCTCGTCGAGATAGGCGATTTTCATATATAATTCGTCCAATTCTGACTTACGATTTGAAAGTTACGGCCTATTCTTCGATCCATGCTCAGGAGCTCGCCTACAGCTCGAATTTTGCCTGCAGGCCCAAGTCTGCCTGCACACCCGAGTTCGCCTGCAGTCCTAGCTCGCCTGCAGTTGAAGCTCGCCTACAGCTCGAAGTTCGCCTGCACGATCAAGCTCGTCTGCAGACCCAAGTCTGCCTGCAGACCCAAGTCTGCCTGCAGTCCCAAGCTCTCGAGGACAAACCTTCCTTATTTTCCGTGATGTGAGGGTAGGGGCACAATACTCCAGGCCCGTCAGATGGCCGTCCACAGTACGAATGAGCGGACAGGCGCCGAAACAGCCTGCACCCTCATAAATGCAGCTTACCTCACTTGTCCAAGCAGAAGGGAGGGCCGCCAACGCTCAGTGAGTTGGCCATATCCACTCGAGTATCTGACAGCCGCTGTCACGCATACGAGGAGGGGCTTTCCCATTCCTAAGTGACGTGATGTAAAACATGGCTCCTCGAATGACCGCTCCTGTTGCAGGTGAACAGTAGGATATCTCTGAACGACGTATGGTCACATCCCATAATTCAAGGAGCAGTCAAGTTGTCTCCCTCGCATTTAAGAGTCTCTTCCAGCAACCTTTAAAAGAGGTCGAAAGATCCCAGAAGGGGGATTGGCTGTTGCATATTCTGCTGGCTAATCTCCCAAAGGTTGAACCTGGACCTTTGCCAAAGGCTCCCTCGTTTGAGAACTGAAGCTCCGGCAGCAACTTTGATCGGATCGTCCAAGGGAAGCAGACTCGGCACGAGCACCGAGCGAGGAGTCCTATCGCCACCGAGGAACCCACGTTAAACAAGGAGGGCATTCCCTCCGCTTCTGTTGTAAACATTTGATTATTAGTTTGTAATAAGCTGTTATTATCAATACAAACGAAGTTCCTTGTTTTCAGGAGATCAAAATTTACACCCTACAAGGTGGAATTCCACCTATGGTCAACATCTTTTGGAATTAGTCTGGGCTTTACATTTTTTCTTTTACAAAATTGTTTCCATCTTTTAAGTCTTTGTTCAGAAGCATTATGCATATAAGCAACTGTTCTAACCTTTTCTATCATGAGTTTAATTTTAGTAAATGCACTTTGAACAATTAAATTTAAAATATGACAGATGCACCTAATATGAAAAAGATCACCATGACATGGCAATGATAAAGATGATCTGATAAAATCAACAGCTACATTGTTATTACTTGCATTATCTAGTGAAAGAGAAAATATTCTTTCTGAAATTTCTAATTTCATAAGTTCTTCAATTATTAAATTTGCAACATTAGCACCAGTATGTGACTCTTCTATTGCAATAAAAGAAACAACTCTTTTAAACATTTGCCAATTTTCATCAATCCAGTGTGCTGTGATACATAAATATCCAGTTTGTGCTCTAGATGTCCAAATATCAGAAGTTAAAGAAAATTTACAGTTTAAATTTTTAAAATAAAAAATTATTTTTCCTTGCTCCTCCTGATAATATTTTAAAATATCACGTTGACAGGTTTGACGAGAAATTTTTTTAAATGCAGGATAAAAACCATCTCTAAACATATCTTCAAATTCATCATCTTCTACTAATTTAAAAAGAAGGTTTTTAAGAATGATAAACCTGATTACATATTTCCTGGCTCTGGCAGCTTCATAGTTCCAACTACCGAGACTACCAGAAGAGGAGGATTGAGAAATCATAGATTGTCGGATATCACCTTGAGGAGTCTGGCCTTTGTTGTGTTTATCTAAATGGCGTTTGAGGTGGTTGGTGCCGCTCTTATGATGAGCTTAAAAAATCTTGCCGCACAACGCACACTTAGCCTTCTGGGTGAGGATCCTACCGTGTTCATCATTGGTGACGTCGATCTTCTCGTAAAAATTCCACACATCGGATCTTGGTCTTTTAGGAGCTCTTAGTGCAGATTCGTCGCCACCGGATTCAAGATTAACTTTGGTAGGAGTAGACCCAGTAGGAGGACTCATTTCAAGATCAGGAGATAGGTTTTACTCTTCATAATCAGATCCGGAAGCCATTGATGAAAGGATTAGAAAGTATAAGAGAGTATAAGAGTATAAGAGAGAAGTAGATGAGTTTTGGTGTGAAGAAAACAAATAAAAACCCCCCTTTATTTATAGAACCAGCCCCCTAAGCAAATGACCAAAATAACCTCACAAAATAGCCGTTTTTGACCTTTTTTGGGGACAAAACGGTCAAAAGACTGTTTATGGCCCAGGCTGAGGCCGGGCCGTGGCCCGGCCGGGTTCCTGGCCGGACCCGGACCGACGAGCTTTTTGGACAGGCCTAAACACACCCTATTCACTTTCAAATATGTGCAAGTTTCCTCAAGGAAAAATGGGGAAAAAAATTGATGATACTGCTTGAACTGAACACAATTAGTAAAGAACTTCATTTATTAGTTATCTACTCCTCTATACTTATGAGAGGACCCAAAGATTCACTGTTCATTCTATAACAAAATGCTACAGTGAATTAGTGTAGCGTCATTACTGTAGCATAAAAGAAAATATTGCATGGGTTTAAAATATTGTAGCATTTACCAAACAATTACTATAACATTTAAAAAAAAATTACTATAGCAAAAATAAAAAAAATAGTCGTGAGGTGCGCACTAGTTATATCTATACTACTACATTTTTAAAATGAAGTGAGGCCATCAAAAGTTTGAAGAATAAAGGACAAGTACTCGCTTCCATCTAAGCGCGGAAAAGTGAGGCCATCAAAAGTTTGAAGAATAAAGGACAAGTACTCGCTTCCATCTAAGCGCGGGGGTAAAATTGTAATTTCGCAACGACTTCTTGTTTCCTTCGTTTTTTTTCCTTCCTTCCAGAACTTTCTACATTACTCAATGTCATCAAAATAAAAATTAGCACACACGTTATTGAATACTCATTATATGTTAAATTAAGAGATACAAAAAAGAAAATAATGGAGTATACAAATTGAGAAATAACCAAAGTTCTTTTTATTTTATTTTTGAAAAGCGAAGGTTCTATACGTAAGTATATATAGTACTCCTTATGTTAAAAAATGGCTGCTTCAATTTATACATCTACCGTATAGTTATTTTATCTTTTTGGATATAAATTCTGGAAAAAAAAAACTTGCACTGAAAGCCCATTTTTGAATTAGAGTCCGCACGCCCTCTACGTTATTTCAATAGAAATTCTAATTAATGCACGCGGATCGCACGTGCTATAATGCTAGAATCTATTACAAAAGAAAAATAAAAACCTTCTTGGGCAAAATTGTAGATAATCTATTTTGTCTTGCACTTAAATAACATTTGATCATATCCCATTCCATCCAAATTTGGGTCCTCATACACCCCTGAACCACATGTTTTCAGTTTCCCCCCCTCAAAATTTCTAAAAACACCACCTGGTTCATGTATCTTTGAATGGGGGATAAAAAGTCATCAATATGTGTTCCTTTTCCGACTGCATTAAGATGAGCCATAAGTTGAAGTTGGAAGATGAGACTGAACTCATGATCTGCAGGGGAAGACTCGATGACAAAGTAATAGAGGTCATCTTAGATAGATTACGACAATGTTAACTACTGTATGGGATTGTATCTACATATTTCTGCGTAAGACCAATCCTCATATAATTAGTTAACATATAAGCTCTTATAGTTAACATGTTAATCACAATAGTTAACATGTTAAAATAACCGTTAGTCACAACAATGAACATGTTAGCCACAAAAGTTAACATGTTATCCACAAGAATTAACCCATTAGTACCGATAATGGTGGTTGTAAAACATCATCAAAACATAAGGGCTAACATAAAGAAGCAACAAAATCGTTTGTGAAACAATCAACAGATTTGGTGGTAATATCCCAATCTCATCTTTTGGTACACTATGATTCTCAATTATATTTAGGGATTAGGTAAATGTTAACAGTCAGTCAACTATAGTTTACATATATTAGGTAAAACATAACAGTTAATCTACAAAACTTAATACTTAAAAGAATAAAGATAACAATTACTCAATTATACTTACATAGAATAACTAAACATTAACAGTTAATCGGCTATAGTTCACATGTAATAGGTAAAACTTAATAGCTAATTAACAAAACTTAACATTTAAAAGAAAAAAAGTTAACATTTACTCCACTATACTTAATATGGAACAAATAAACGTTAACAGTTAATTTTCTATAGTTTACATTACTAACACTGCAAAACAAGATACACCACTATAAAAATTGAACTAACATAAATTCACTTTATTCTTAAATACTTCCGTTCAAATCATAAAGCAATGGCATAAAACCATCAAGCTCTCCTCCACCCTAGCCTTCTTCTCCTCCACCTTCTGAGACCTCGTCATCTCGCAAGCAACACAAACTCCTCATAACTGAGCTCACCATTAGATCCATGAAATAGCTAAACCCAGTATCACGTACAATCTCCTCATAACTCCCAAAGAAAGAAACCAAACACTGCAAAACAAGATACACCACTATAAAAATTGAACTAACATAAATTCACTTTATTCTTAAATACTTCCATTCAAATCATAAAGCAATGGCATAAAACCAAACCTACATTCTCCATAATCAAGCTCTCCTCCACCCTAGCCTTCTTCTCCTCCACCTTCTGAGACCTTGTCATCTCGCAAGCAACACAAACTCCTCATAACTGAGCTCACCATCAGATCCATGAAATAGCTAAACCCAGTATCACGTACAATCTCCTCATAACTCCCAAAGAAAGAAACCAAAATCTCTATTTTCTTTGTTTACCCACTAAAGCTCACAAATTGCTAAAACCCACCAAAAATAAATCACCAGGGGGGGATCAGACCCAATCTATGCTCTTCTTTTATTTGTACACTATAAGCTCACAAATTGTTATAACCCACCGAAAAAACCATCACCAAAGAGAGCAAACCAGCTCCAATCTCTGTTTTCTACATGTTTTTTTTTCACTTATAGCTCACAACTTGCTAAAAACGTCCAGCAAAAATCAACACAAAATGAGAGAAAAAAAGGATATAAAGCAACTCAAAAGGATGCACACATGCAGATAGGATAAATTTGAACCCAAAAGACTTCAGCTTTTCAAAAAACAAGAAGGGGCCTTATTCCCCCCCACCACCACCTCCGACCACCCCACCACCGATCCTACCACCACCAAACTCGGCCAATCCCAGCGATTCCAGCGACCCCACCCTATCCCTAGATTCCTCCAGATCTAGCGATTCCAGCGGAAGAAGAAGAGGCGGCGCGATGGTGGCGGCGGGGTCTACGACTGAGAATGAAGTCGTAGAGGTCGAGGGGAGGCGGAGGTGGAGGAGGTGGCGGCGGTGTTGGAGGTTCCCAGCGAGGTTGGAGAGAGAGGGTGGAAGAGGAGATGGGTTTGTTGGAAGAGAAGGAGATCTGGAGAAGGAGAGGGGTAATTTGGGGATATATTCCCTTGGGAATTGTAATTGGGGCTAAATCACACAGAGTTCTCATTTTTGGGGCTAATACACATGAAAAATAATACAGGGGGCTAAGACACATAAACTTTTCATTTTTGGGGCCTTGAAACAAATTTTCCTCAAAAGTTTGAAGAATAAAGGACAAGTACTCGCTTCCATCTAAGCGTAGGGGTAAAATTGTAATTTCACAACGAATTCTTTGTTTCTTTCATTTTTCCTCCTTCCAGAACTTTCTACATAACTCAATGTCATCAAAATAAAAATTAACACCCACATTATTGAATACTCATTATATGTTAAATTAAGAGATACAAAAAAGAAAATAATGGAGTATACAAATTGAGAAATAACCAAAGTTCTTTGGAAAAATTGTTTCAATGCCCTAAATTCATATTTTCAATGTGCCTCAGCCCCCCCCAACTTTCAAACATGTGCTGCAGCGCCCTCTTTTTGAAAAAATTATTAAAAGCCCCTCTCCCCAAGTTCCCATGCAAACTCCATACACAATCCCCATTTTACCCTTAACTCTTTTCTGTAACATGTTAACTCTTTTCTGTAACATGTTAACTCTTTTCTGTAACATGTTAACTCTTTTCTGTAAAATGTTAACTCTTTTCTGTAACATGTTAACTCTTACAACTAACATGTTAGCAGTAAGAGTTAACATATTAGCTGTTAGAGTTAACATGTTAGTTGTAAGAGTTAACATGTTACCTGTAAGAATTAACATGTTATCTGTAAGAGTTAACATGTTACAGAAAAACTGTAAGAGTTAACATGTTACCTGTAAGAATTAACATGTTATCTGTAAGAGTTAACATGTTACAGAAAAAAGTTAACATTTTACAGAAAAGAGTTAACATGTTACAGAAAAGAGTTAACATGTTATAAAAAAGAGTTAACATGTTACAGAAAAGAGTTAACATCCACTGACATAAGAAAGATGAGGGTAAATTCGAGATTTAAGTCAGCTGATATGTCTAATCATGAGCTGGCATGTCTAATTAACTGTTGAAATGAGCTGGAATCATGATTGAAGAGTGATGGAGGGGCTTGGACATATTTTTTTCAAAAAGGAGGGGCTAAAGAACATTAAAAAAAGTAGGGAGGGGGGGGCTTGGGCACATTGAAAATATAAATTTGGGGTCTAGAAGCATTTTTTCCAAGTTCTTTTTATTTTATTTTTGAAAAGCGAAGGTTCTATACGTAAGTATATATAGTACTCCTTATGTTAAAAAATGGCTGCTTCAATTTATACATCTACCGTATAATTATTTAATTTTTTTGGATATAAATTCTGGAAAAAAAAACTTACACTGAAAAGCCCATTTTTGAATTAGAGTCCTTACGCCTAGGGGTGAGCACGGTTCGGTTCGGGTCGGTTTTTACCAAAATTTGAACAACCGAACCGAACCATCTACAATTCAAAACCGAACCGAACCATTACAAATCGGTTCGGTGCGGTTCGGTTCGGGTTGTTCGGTTCTAACTTCATCAAGTATAACTTCACTTCCATTTATCTTTTATATATTATTATTACCCTATGCCAGCATGTATTTGTTTTTTAACTTCACTTCAATTTATTATTCTTGCTCATGTATGTATACTGTTTTTAAGTGAAGTAACTTGTCCTTTTGGATTAAATACTAGACTCTGACGTTGTAATTTTTTAGTAACGGACTTGCTTTGTCTTTGTGTAGCAAGCTTTGACTTTGGTCTTTGTGGAGACAAAAAAGGAGCTGACTCATTAGAACATTGGTTATGTATGAATCAATTCCCTGCAACTGCTATTCATGGTGATCGAAGACAGCAATAAACCCACAAATCAAAGGCACAAATATATTCGGTTGGTTCGGTTCGGGTCGGTTTGAAAAATTGTCAACCCGACTCGAACCGCCTTACTCATAAAACCGCTTTTTTCGGATCGGTTCGGGTCGGTTCGGTCGGTTTTTTCGGTTTGAACCGAACCGTGCTCACCCCTACTTACGCCCTCTATGTTATTTCAATAGAAATTCTAATTAATGCACGCGGATCGCACGTGCCATAACGCTAGAATCTATTACAAAAGAGGAAAATAAAAACCTTCTTGGGCAAATTGTAGATAATCTATTTTGTCTTGCACTTAAATAACATTTGATCATATCCCATTCCATCCAAATTTGGGTCCTCATACACCCCTGAACCACATGTTTTCCCCCCTCCTCAAAATTTCTAAAAACACCTCCTGGTTCATGTATCTTTGAATGGGGTATAAAAAGTCATCAATATGTGTTCCTTTTCCGACTGCATTAAGATGAGCCATAAGTTGAAGTTGGAAGATGAGACTGAACTCATGATCAGCAATTATTGGACTTGGCTACTCGTCGCAAACTTTAAGTATCTGATGTATAGTGATCCACAAATCCTTGTCTACGGTCCATTTGTTGTGTACGTACACGATGCTGGTCAATTGATATGAAGCTTATCTTGTTCTCCCCCAAGCTATTGAGTTTACTAAGTTTCACACTGTACGATCCTAATTCAATGATTAATTAAACTCTAATTAATGTTCATTGGCGAAGGCTCTTGCCCCGTCACCAATGTTCATTGGCGACGGATTATTGGCGACGGACTGTTCCACATCGTGAAAGTGTATTGGTGACGGATTTTACTGTATTGGCGACGAGTTTCCCCGTCGCCAATGCTATGTTTTCTACTAGTGAAGTAACCAGTCTCATATCATTAGGATTGCTACAATGATAAATATCTTTAATTTCTCCTTCCTACCTTCCCAATTCACCTTCTTTGTGCGAAAAAAGTCATCCATTAATCTAACAAAAAGTAACCAACACCTGTCGTGTATGCTGTGATCAAGACCACCGTGCGCCTGTTAAAGTTACAAATCCCATATATTATTCGATTTTATTTGCGTTGATATTTTCCATCTCTGATGAGTGTTCATGAATAATCTCTCTCCCCCCTCCTTGAGTGCGATCATGCGGTCTTATCATTAAAAAAAAAGAATAAATAAATGAATAAAAATTGCATAAGCCACGGCACTGAAAACAGTTCTTGATCGAAATCCAGGCAATACTACAATTGGATCTTTCCGACGTCGACTTAAAAAGAACAAATTAAGTGATTCGATTCGAGTCAAAATGATTGAGTCGAGCGTGTGCAATCTCTCCTCATGCAATTATTGATATGGTTATTATTATTATTATTATTATTATCTCAATAATAATATTTTCGGTGCTGGCACGTCACATGAGGCCGTCCGGTCCCAGAAACGCAGCTAGTTTTTGTTGTTATGCGCACGTAGTTGCGTTGCGTCTGACTCAAGTTGGTTCTCCAAATCATTAGTGTCCATTTATAAAGCAAGCTGTTTTGGTCAAAATTAAAAGCCATTTTAGTGGTGGGCATCTCTCGTGTTCCTAGCTATCTTGAATCCTTCTGAAAAAAGGCAAACACCAAGAGTATTTCCTTATAAAAAATCATGAGCACAAAAGTTATGAGGACAAGCTCTGACTGAGTGGGGTTGTTTTGACCATAAAGAAAATAGTTAAAATTATTATTAAAAAAATTATAATACTCCCTATGGCTCACAACTCACAGGATAACAACTCACAAGATCCTGTTTATGGAGAAATTCTTGCCCACTCTATGGAATATATAGACAAGATGCCTACACCCGTCTAATAGGAAGGGGACATGTAGTACTAGAGGCGAGAATGCGACATCACATTCTCCCCTCTAGTGATAGATGCCCCCTCCTATTGGAGGGGTGTAGACACTTAGGTGCTCCATGAGCACCTAAGAATTTCCCATGTTTGTGTACTGGCGTAAGATTTACATTGAAAATCATATAGAGGAAACCGGAAAACATGGGTATTGGGTTAGATGCAAAGTCCAGTTAAACTCACAGATGGATAGCCCCAAAGAATACTCATAAGAGTGATAATGGTCTTTATATTACAATCAATCTCGTGACCATAAATATTGTCTGCAAATAATTTCGTGCTAATAGTGGTCGATCTCTTCCTTCAGCTTAGCGATGGTGGCTGATTGCTTGGTGCGATGCCCCTGAAGACCCCTAATCATATCCTCCCTTATATCTACCCGCCGGCACAGTTTGCCTTCATTTTGGCCCCAAGTCGCACGCTCAGTCTCTAAAGCGGCGACTTGCCTCTCGGCAGTCTCCGTAGCCGCCCTTTCGGCTGCTATAGCCTCCTCAAATTCGACTGCTATAGCTCACATATGATGAAAGATCCTATAAATGTTGATTAGTTATGCAGCATTTTCAAGGTTATCAGTTTGGTCCATGTCAGTAATGAGATCATGGTTCTTTTGGATAAAGCTATATTCATAATTGAAAGTGGCAAACTTCTAGGATATTTTTTAAGTAAAAAATAGGATCAGATACCCTATTTCGAAAGATGTATATTATATAAACCATATATGTACAAAAGAGAACCTAAAGCAAGATTAAGAGCAATAGAAAGGGAGGAGAGAGAGAGCTATGGCCGTCACCTCATCCAACATTCAAAAACTCTAAATCTAAACTAAAGGTATAGTATCAAGAACTATCAACAACACTAAGCAACTGATCACAAAAACTCTAGCCACAAAAGTGAACAAAAAAAGCAAAGAATCTGCCATTACCCAAATCAGCTTGGGAACCGAGATCGACCAGCTAGTATTCTCGCTATTATTCAAAAGCCCGTCAATCTTCTTATCTTGAATAATAGATTTCAACTTGGCTGCTTTTTCATGCCGAGAGTAACCTATCCAGAACAACATAAAAGAGACTATATTAGATGCCACCTTGGAAGGATATCTAATTTCACCATTAAACACCATATTATTTCTTTCTCTCCATAAGTACCCGCACAATGTAGGCAACAAGGTTGACCAGAGCAAACGACTGTTCTTATCATTGATAACTACCCCCTAGACTTCATCATTTGAATAAGATCATGTTGGAAAGAGTTAATTCTCACGAAGGAAGAAAGAATTGCCATATATCACGAGCATACTCACATTTGATGAAGAGATTATCTGTTGATTCTTCAATTTCATGACAAACAAAGCATAAGTGGTCTCCTATCCTTCCTTTTTTGATTAAATTATCTTTAATTTGTAGTTTGTTCTGAGCTAACAACTAGAAGAAAATCTTAACTTTGAGAGGTATATATGAATCCCAAATCTTAACTTTGAGAGGTATATATGAATCCCAAATAAACTAATGTAGATTCACAGGTAACACCACCAAAATTGAGAAGACAATAAAGAGAATTCACAAAGGAGTTACTCTTGGAAATATACCATGAAGGAGAATCTAGAGCTTCAGATACAGTAGGAACAATCGCTAAAAGCTCCAGCAAAACATCCAATTGTTGATATGTAGGATTAGTGGTAGCTCTCTTGAGGACAAGTTTTCAAATCCAGAAGTTGCCCCTCATCATGCCTTGGGAGGCCATAGAGACATTACTCGAGAACGCCAATTTATACACCTCAGGAAAATAGCTAGCTAGAGAATAATTACCTACCCATTTGTCTTCCCAAAATCTTATTCTAGTACACTCACCCAAGTTTCATAGCGTCACACTTCTCAATGCTATGCTAACAGAAACCACATCATGCCAAAATTTAGATACTGATCTAGAGTTTGGTGTCCTATAGAGAGGGAAATTATGAAGACTATATAGAGCTGAAATGGTATTCCCAACGAAAGAGTCATGGTTCAAAATTTTCCACACCTATTTTGATAAAAGAACGATATTCAACTTAACTAGATTAAGAACCCCTAAACCCCCTTCTTGTTTGGATTTACAAATAAATGACCACTTCACTAAAGCTTTACCATTACTAACAGAAGAAGACCCTCCCCATAAGAGATTTCAATGCAATCTATTAATAGATTTGACAACCCATCTAGGCAATTTGAAGAAAGACATGTAATATAAGGGTAGAGAGGACAAGACTGAGTTAACTAAATAAGATGACCTCCAATAGACAAATGTTTACTTTTTGAAAGAGAGAGTTTACGAGAAAAAGAATCCAGGAGTGGTTGCTATTCTTTTTTGGAGAGAGAACCTAGCTACAGAGGAAGGCCTAGAAATTTGAAAGGGAATGAGTCTAGAGAACATTTCATGGAATTAGCAAAACAGGCACCTCTACTAATAATTTTACTACAATACAATAGAAAAGAGAAGTTTAAGCATAGTTTATACTAAGACCCGAGATGTCTTCAAATAGTAAAAGATCATTTTGAGAGTAGAGATAGCAGAATGAGTAGCTCTATAGAAAATAAGATATCATCTGTAAATTGTAGTGAGTGAATAGAATTAAGGGGACCCTTAAGATGAAGCTTAGAACGATCCCCTGCATCTACACTATTGATGATCATTTTCTTGAGGACATTAGCTATCAAGATAAACAACATAGGATATAGAAAATCACCTTGTTTAAGACCATGAGAGCTAAGGAAGAAACCAGTTGGAGAGCCATTGATCAAAATAGAGGATTTGGAAGAAACAATGATATTTTCAATCCAAGAACACCATTTAGGACCAAAACCTCTAGATCATGAAAGAGATAAAAGAAAAGACCAGCTAACACAATCAAAAGCTTTCATGAAGTCTATTTTAAAAATACAAATCTCTTTCTTCTTGGAACAACAATTGTGTATCATTTCACTAGCTAAGATGATAGAAGCAAACACACATTTACCTACTTGAAAAGCAAATTGGGTATTATTCACAAGAGAAGAAAGAAGAGGAGATAATTTGTTAGCAATGGCTTTAGTGAAAATTTTTAAAAGGCCATTTAGCAAACTAATAGGCCTAAAATCCTTAACATGATTAGCACCAACCATTTTGGGGACAAGGGCGAAGAAAGAAAAATTGATATAAAGATAGGAGGTATCCTAATATAAAGACCAAAAAAGGAAAATATATCCTCTTTAATAGTATCCCATAAGGATTGATAAAAAGGAATGTGAATACCATCCAGACCAGGGGATTTATTAGGATGTAGTGAGAAAACAACTTTCTTAATATATTCTTGGGAAAAAGGATTATCTAGCAAAGAAAGAGATTCTGGATTATGAGGGTACATAGAAACTCAATCAACATCAAAAGAAGATAGAGGAGAGGCTTTGAAAAGAGAGGAAAATAATGAATTAAAAGCCTCTCTGATATCATTTTTTGAAGACAACAGACATTCATTATGCACAAGTAAAGGAATAAAACTCCTACGCTTATGAGTAGAGGCAATTTTGTGGAAAAAAATCAGAGTTTAAATCCCTTTTTTGAGCCATAAAGACTTAGAACGTTGGCGCCAATAAACCTCTTCAGCTTTGGAAAAAACATACAGTTGAGATTTAAGACTTATTCTATAGGAGAACTCAGACTCAGAAAGAGGACGAAACTCTTCAAGATGAGAAATAGACTGTAACTCTGAAATAAGTGTTTTCTTAGCACAAGCAATAGATCCAAAGATATATTTTTTTCCCACCATTTAAGTCTTCTTTTCATAAGCTTGATTTTAAAGGCTAACCTCTCCACTGGGGAACCCCTACAAGCAAAAGACCTCCAACAATCTTGGACAAAAGAAGAAAAAGAAGAAAAAGAAGAATGAGACATCCAAGACTTCTCAAACCTAAATAAAGGTCTAGGTTTGATACAAGATGTGTCAAGGATAATAGGGCTATGATCCAAATATGACGAAGAAGACGAATATTGGACCATGGAAGGGAATTTAGATTCAAAATCAGTAGATATAAGGAAACGATCAAGTCTTGCAAGGACATGGTTAGCTTTCAAGTTGGACAAAGTAAAAAATTTACCATTGAGAGGAAGATTGATAAGAAAAAGCTTATCAACCAAACTCCTAAAGTTATTAATGTACCGAAGAGACCCAAAGTGGCCACTCCTTTCATTAACATTGAGAGTGACGTTGAAATCACCACAAAGCACCCAAGGGTAGGGAAAAAAATACTATGAACTCTATCTAATTCCTACCAGCAATCTTCTTTATCCTCTTTATCAATAGGGGCATAGACAATAGTAACCATAAACTTCCACTGAGAGATGTATGATTGAGAATGACAGATAAAGAGAAAATACCAATATACGACTCTAGATAATGAAACAAAGGTTCATTCCGGCCCAATAATACACCACCTCTAGAATCAGAAGCATCTAAACTAAGCCAAAATGAAATTCTATTACTACCTAGACTTTTCAGAGTATATGGTTTTAACAGAACTGAGTTTGGATTCTTGAATACAAAAAAATGTTAGTACTAGCATAGAAAATACCATCTCTAACAAGTCTACGGTTAATTGGGTAGTTAAGAGCTCTAACATTCCATGATCCTATCTTAATAAGAACTGAAACATCAACTACAACTTAACAAAGAAGAGATAGGAAATTAAGAAATTTCCCTCATTCTCTCCATCTCTGTAGACTTAAGTTCAATGATACAATCCAAACCACTTGGCTCTTTCAAACCACAGTTGATTGAAATCTTAGCAATATCAAGGGCCGATTTCTCATTAATAGGAATAGAAATAGAAGCAAAGGAAGAAGAGGTCCTACCCCTCTTAGCTGAAGAACCCCTTGAACAAGAAGCTGCCAGATACTTGAGAAACTTCTTTGCACTAAGAGGTTTGTTGACCATTTTCGAATGCCAAATTAGCTTCTTCTTCTTAGATTTGGTGAATTTTTTAAAACCAGGTGGGAGGGAGACTGAACTAGAACCTACCTTTACCTTTGCTGACTAAGAGATAGACTCCGATGTTGAGTCGGATGGAAGATTCCCAGAAGATGTGATATGCTGATGAGGAAAATTAGATCTGCCCACACCCTAGATACGCAAAAATGCCTCCCATTGATTGTGCTCAACAGTTAACGGGTTACCACTCTAGAAGACCTCAATCAATTCAGGAACGACAACAGCAACTGTAAGCGGAGGAGCCGGGGGAGAGAAATAAGCTGATTCTGCAACTAATCCAGCAAATTTTAAGATTTCTTAGGGATGCCTGAGAACCCGCTCTTTTTGAATTTGAAAAATTAGAAATTACCAATTTGCCCTTACTTCTTCCATCGCCGCCCTCCGAACTCTGAGCATTGGCGGCAACTGGAGGAGGCTGAACTACTTCTTCATTAGATCATTGATCCACCTAACCCAAAGAAAAAGGTTCTTCTCCTTCCCATTTCATCTCATGATCTCGAACCTCGACCTTGTTAACAAAATCCTTCTCCTTCACAGGCTTCCCAATGGCCTCTAGGATAGCATATCCCTCGAGCAAACTATTATCAAAAGGGGAATGACACCAATGCTCCTTTCTGGGAGAATTCTTGCCAAGGTTGTGACTCAGCTTTCTGGGAATTAGCCTTATCCGCAACAATCTGAGCCATCAGATCTTGAAGCTAATTGATAGTTTCCTGTTGTGCTTGGAGCATGGTTTGCTGCTCATCAAGCCTCTTTGTGAGATCTTCAGGATTTCCTGGCATGTAGGTGAAGCTCTCATGTTCCACGAAAGAACTTGATGATTGAGACTCCATGATGGCTGAATGTTCATTATCGAAATTGGTTCCTCTGGCTAACCTCTGATAGTTGACAGGGGGAATGGCTCCTGTTCGCATCTGAGTGCGTTGATAGATTCCTTCAAATTCGTTCGTGATTTCTCTGACACTCAGAGAACGATCTGTCTCTGATTTATCAAAACTAGGGACTATCGATTTTCCTTTATCGATCACATTGATAGTGACTTCAGGATGCCCGGCCTCTGAAGATTTCTTCTTGTAATAACGCCGTCGCTTGTTTGGTCGAGCAACGTTCGTCAATCGATCGAACACTGTCCGCCTAGGCACAAAAGCACAACATTGACATTCTGAGAGGATCGTAAAAATAAGTCACTCACATTGACATGAATGAGTGGCTTGTTGCATCGGTCCTTCGCTCATATTGACATGAACGAGTGGCTTGTTGCACCGGTATTTCTCTCGATAAAAGTTCCCTTAAATTGGAGACTTGAGGAGAACTATCCACTGAGCATGAGGTCGGAGTTCGAACCCCCATCCACCAGTAGACAAGACTGGCTCTTGGTGAACATGAATCTTTAATCCATGTCGATTTTTTTGAACACAATGAATCACATCACGTTTCGGAGAAGGAACGCGTTGGTCGCATTTTGTTTGAGTAACACAGGCATGACGTTTACGTTTTGTTGGTGAAACGCTCCCTTGAGGGTAGCATTCTAGTTGATCAACATAGTCCTGAGATCTACGTTTTGATTCTGAAATGTCCTCCAGAGAGTCACGCTCAGTTTGGGAAATGTTTCCTTGATGGTAGCATTTTGATGTTGGAACGCGCCTTTGAGGATCGCGTTTTGATGTTGGAACGCGCCTTTGAGGATCGCGTTTTGATGTTGGAACGCTCCCTTGAGGGTTGCGTTTTGGTTGTGTGACGCTTCCTTGAGGATCGCATTTTAATTGGATCACACGAGGCTCATACTTGGGCTCATCAACTTGAGACTTGTGCTCTAAAGTAGAAACACGAGGCTCGTGTTGAGGCTTACGAACGCAGAGCTCATGTTGATCGAAAGATCGGCTTTCTCAGAGTTGTGCTTATTGTATGGATCTTCTCCTTCATCGAGCAACGTTCTTCTTAGCCTGACTTAAGGCTTTTGAAGCACCATTACTAACTGTACTGATCAGGTTTGCCACGACAATGGGCTTTTTGTGACCTGATACCCATTGTTTTAGCGTGGGTATAGAATCTTCAACTCGACTGATGAGTTTGGCTGAAGCTGAGCCTACTCCTCCAAAGGAGAGGTTGTCTGAGCAATCTATGCCAAAGGAAAGGCCTTCCTTTGGTGATTCAGCTGCAATTGGAGATTTAGTGTAGGCTGTCTAAAAATCACAATAGATACCTAATCCCCCATCAAACATCGATGATGGAAGTTACAATCTGACGACTTCCAGAAGGCTATAATTTGAAGACTTTCACATAGATCAATGAAGGTTACAATCTGATGATCTTCACAACAACTGATAAAAACTCTAATCAACAGCCTTCATAATTAACATCGGGAGTTACAATCTGACGATTCTCATATTTGCAAGGAGCCAAGATGAAGATTACAAGATGACGGTCTTTGCAACGCTCCGGCAAAAGAGACCATAAATTGATGGTCTCTTCACATCAAAACGTAGAGGTCATCCCTGCGTTTCACCATCAAAATACAGAGGTCATCCCTGTGTTATATACCATCAAAACGCAGAGGTCATACACATATTCCAGAGTCAAAACGCAAAGGGCCATCCCCAACATTCAAGTCCAGACGCAGAGTTCATGGACTCAGAAACGCAGAGTTCATGCAGAGTCCAACTCTGCGTCTCAGGTCCAAAACACGGAGTTCATCTCTGCGTCGCAACTCTGCGTTTTAGATTTACAACGCAGCGCGACCTGTGTGTTCAGCCACCAAAATAGGCCCAATTCCGCGTTTCAAGTTTAAAACACAGTGTTCGGGCCCAGAATGCCCAGACTAAAGTTTTGACTCGTTCAAAGCACGAACTGAACAGTTTCAAAACCGTTCTCCCCACGATTTGGGGAGCTGTTTAAGGGGGCGGTTACACCCCATTCAGCCCCACTTAGGAGCGAATTAAGGGGACTGTTATACCCCTTAATCCCCTATAAATAGTGAGAAACTCAATTGAGTTTAGGCTAGATTTTTGGCTCTGGGATTGATCCTTCTTTTTGGTCAGCAAAGAAGAGATATTCGGCTAGCTTTTTGGGAGAATTGCTGGAGCTTTGGAGATCAGCAACATGAGCTTTCTTCATCCTTGGTTTATAAACCAATTTCAGTTAAATCAACTCTTTTATATAGTTTTAAACTCGTTCAGAGTTCTAAAACTTGCCACACAAGTTCTCCACAATATCAAATCGTGAGGAGAAGACCGCGTTCCAGTGAATCAAGACGTTCGGATCATCAACGAAGAGCAAACTCAACGTGAGCATTCGAGGGAGGCACTCCATCGCTACCATGAAGAACCCAGAATGGGGAGAATCCAGATCAATTCTACTCTCTTTTGTAATCGAAATTCAAATTATAATTAAGATCGAGAGAATACAAATCAAATTTCTTCATTTTATTTACTATGAATTTTCCACAAACATTTAGTCTCCTTAGAGACTTTACGAACCTTGCGTATAGCCTTGGAGCTAAGGGATTCGGAGGAGAGTGCCTCCTCGTACTTAGCTTGATCAAACTCCACAACAAGAGTTTCGACCGTAGTTCTGTTTTCGCCAAAAGTCGAATTTGTTGTCGAATTCATTATATCTTCGGTCGATTACAATAAATTCA
>NC_033796.1:111717612-111734486 GCF_001876935.1 Asparagus officinalis
TATGTTACTCTTTATAATATATATATATATAATATTATATATATATTTATAATATATATCTCTTAATAATATATATAGTATATTATATAGATAACAAGTGAATCTGCGAGTGACCTCCGTAGCGCTGGCTCTGAGCAGTTATGCGCGGTCGATCTGGCGGTTATTATAAAGCCAAGGAAAAAGAGATCTGAGCCTTCGCTGAAATCCTTCCCCCCAAAATCCCTTTTCACCCTTCTCTCTCTTGTCCCGCTCAGATCGGCGCCATCACCGGAACCCCGCCTCCATCCTGCTCACGCACCGCCCGAAAGCCGCGCGCCCAAGCTCGCCAAGCCCTCGACGTCCCTCGTTCAGCTGTCGCGCCGCGTCCCCTTGCCCTAGCCATCACCTCCCTCCCCTCTCCAGCGCCCGAGATCGGCCGAGCATGCTGAAGCGGCGTCGCCGCCGTCAGCGTGTCTAACCCTCCTCGCCATGCGAACTCACCCCTCGTCATCGCAGCACGCTCCGATGGCATTTGAGCTCAGGCCTCAGGTTCATCGCCGTACTCCGGGAGCCTCGCACTAAGCCCTCGACGCTGCCCTCATGGCTTCGAACAAATTGAAGCAGTTCGACGTCTTCGAATTTCTTTCAAAATCAAAGCCTACCTCTTCTAAATGCAATAATCCTCCAACTTCGTAAGTAATTTGCCATGATATATTTATTTTTTAACTCTTTCTGAATTATAATTGGTTTTGTTGTAAGCCATGATGTACAATGTTTGTGTTAATAAACTTGTTAATATGCGTCTTAATTTGCCCAAATATATTTAATTTTTAACTCTTTCTGAATTATAATTTTCTTGTAGGGCTAAGATAACACACTTGAGAATTCCGGCCAATTTGTGTTATTTTCGAGATTTAATTGATAAGCGAATAAAATTAGATGAAAGACACATAAAAGCCCTACAGACGACACCTTTTCACAGCTTTCTCAATATACCCACATCCTTGAGCAATGAGCAAATAGCAATTGATTGCTTGATTCAAAATTTTAATCCTGATAAATGCTCATTCATGATTGAGAATAAAAATTGTGTGTTCGGTATAGATGATATTCACCGAATTACCGGATTTCCAAAGGAGGGAATTCCGATAAAAATGAGTGGGGCAGCGGCTAATACAATCTACATCTATTTTGTAAAGAATTATAAGAAAGCCGATGAGGAAAAGAAGGCGGTGATTTCGGGGAAGCGCGATAGAATGGCCGAGATGATTGTAGATATGATTAATGAAGACCCTATAATATGTGTGAAACTTATTGTGGCTTTCATTATCGGCTTCATATTATGCCCGCGGACATGTAAGACATGTCCCTTGTGGGCGTTTAGATATGCGGAGCAGTTATCAACTTTGCATAAATATAATTGGTGCCATGCGGTGTTCACTCTTCTTTGCAAAGAGATGAGTAAATCAAAGAAGTCTCTTAGTATGCGGGAATTAGGTCAGCGCTCAAATGCCGGGTACATGGGTGGTTTTTCCTCCGTTTACTAGTGAGTTACATGAACATTATTTGTATATCTTCCCGTATTGATAATGATTATTGTTTATGCACATGCTAATGTGTAGTTTCTTTTTTGTAGGTTTGGTTTTATGAAAAAGTAGGGGAATTAGAGTACACTTCAGATATTGAAAGGTTACCGCCGTTCTTTTGTGTGAAGAGTACTGGAAAGTGGAGGAGGTTCCAGTGGAGGAGGACTACTATGAACAAATTATATAGAGTCCCGAAGTTGGTTACGGATAATGGCCAAGAGAATAATCCTCTTATTCATACGGCATCGCCAATAGTATTTGTACATATCGTTGCTCTAATAGTTCATTATTTTATGTCCCTTTTGTTAGTATCTATGTTTGCAACTATAGTATACGTACTAATACTAGCTTTATTATGTCAAATAGGAATCAAGGAAAGCTGAATTAATTTTTTTAATTGCGGAGAAGACGTACGCGTTGAATGAGCTCACTACAGAATTACGAGAATTAGAAGAGCGTAGTGCTAGATGCCAAAAAAAACCAAGGAGAAAGAGGATGACGGAAATGTAACTGAAGAAAAAAAATCAAAGAGGATATGGAAGCTAAGGAATATGAGAATTTGGAAGGAACTGGGGAAGCCGATTTATGTGATGACTTTGTGATGAGCGCAAGAGACGTGAGAATTTTAGAAGATGCTCGGTGAGTTTAGTTTTTTAAATTTTCTTGCAATTTTAATTTTTATATTTTCCATATAATTCTTGTGTAACTCTTTGTTAATTATATGCCTTCTCGACTCTATAGAGATGTTTCTCAAAAAGATGAAGGTTGTAATGAGAATAACAGAGAAACGCCATCTATCAAAAGGGCTGTCGGAAAGAGGGAGAGGAAGGATGGACCCTCTGTTACTTCACCTTATATGCCTCTAGATCAACCAAAGGAAGGCACAAAGAAGAGACGTGTCATCCAGATATTGGATAGTCCTGAGGGGGAAAAAAAGTGCAAAAATCAAGAAGGCTTCATACCTACATCTAGAGACTATCCAGGTAAGGCACTGGCGTTTGATTATGAGAACAAATTAATTGAAGACTTTCTACAATCGAGAATGAACAGGTAACTGTTACTGACTTATTCTAATAATAATCTTTGAATTTACTTAATTCTAGTAGCAATTTTCTCACAATGTACTTGCATATAGTGATACGTACATTTGGAAGTGTGCCGAAGCAAGTGTATCTCGCTTAGATGCTTATATACTATTAACGGGAGGTGAACTCAGTGACGATGTAGGTTCTAAACAATTGTGTTATTGATTGTTTGATGTTGTATATAAAATAATTTATATTAACTATTTTATTCATTCATGGTAATTGATTGTTCGACCGCAACACCTCTTTTGGTCGACCGGAAGCAGGGTTCGATCGACCGAAGTTTTCTTCCGGTCGACCGATTATAGGGTAGCGCCATGATGGCTTTTTCACCTCTCTGGCCGGTCAACTGCGGTATCTATGCCGGTCGACCGGGTCGAGGTTCCAGCTCCAATTGGGACTCCGTTTTGACGTAGTTTCCTGATTTATTTGGACTAGTTATTTACAAGATTGCCATCCACGTTGTTAGGAATATAAACAGGATTGTTTTAGGGTTTCTAAGCAATCAAATTGTATTCTTAAAGGGGATTAAATAGATTGTTCTTTGATCTAGAGAGATTGTAAGAGAGAGATTTGTAATCTTTTATAGTCATAATTTAGAGAATGTATTTTCCTTCCCCCAAATCAATTTTTGTGTGTTTTCTATTGTCTTCTTCACAACCCACTCTTGATAATTCTACGATCAAGGGTGCTCGCTCAGCGACTTGTATCAACAACAGTGCACATTCTATGAATTTTAAAAACCAAAATTTAGCTCATCAATGGATTACATGGTACTTGTTGGGCCTATACTTTTGATGATGATTTGTCAAACAATTTATAGCTAATATGTTTTCTAGTTTCCGTTGTGTTGGTTTTCGCTTTTCAGGTAATTCAACACACGACTATCAAGAGTTAAAGATTCAAATTCATGTGTGTGCATTCACCTAGGTATAAAAGTAGTTTGCTTACATATATTGTATGTTTATATTTAAGCTCAATATGTAAAACACGACACAAATTTGATGTTTTATATCATATAAATGATTTTTCATTAAACTTTGTCACGATATCTTTTATTTCATGTTTACAGCTCATTCATACTTTATTATATATATATAATGGATGCATGATATATATATATATATATATAAAAACTTTCCCCAAAGTTTTACTATTCTTGGAATTGATTTGATATTTTTAACGTATTTTTAAAATAAGCTCAAAACCTGTCATATGCCATGTATCAGTTTGCGGTCGACCGTCACGGTCGACCGCCACGGTCGACCGCCAGCAACAAACTTTCTTAGTATGGCTCTTATGTGATCGCGGTCGACCGTGAATCCATCCAGAGACTTTCGCGGTCGACCGCCAGCTTTCAAACCCTATTCTTAGCCTTTTTTGTGCCTCGTGGTCGACCGCGAGATTTCCACGGTCGACCGTCGATCTCATCATTGCCTTTTAACGGCTATTTTCTGCAACAGCTTTCTGAGGCTATTTTGGTCTTTTTAAGTTGGTTTTGGCTGATATTTTGAGTGGGTATAAATGCCCCATTGCTGTTCTCTTTCAAAGACATCAAGAGTTTGTTTTTACATAAGTTTTAACAAGAGATTAAGAGTTGTTTAAGAGCTGTTTAAGCTAATTTCCTTAATCTGTTCTAAGAGAAGTTTTCTACAACAAGAAGAAGCTTTCAACTCCTATTTGGGATCATCATCTACTGTTCTTCTTGTTTATTGAGAAGTTTCCTAAACTCTTTCTTATATAGCTTATTGATTCATTTTCATAACTTAGCTATATTTTATTTGAGTTGCATATTATCTATTCACTGTTATCACACACACAATATTGAGTTTAATATTTTCATACTATATAGTGTGGGTTGTGGGGTGTGATTTAGTGAGTGTGAGCTTCATTGTGTTCTCATTTATTATCGAGAACAAATCATTTTGTTTAATCATTGGTGTGAGTATCACTTGTAATGCACTTGTACACCGAGAGAAGTGTGAGGCGTGAGACGGGGTCGAATCCAATAGGAGTGGCGTCGGTTGACGAACCTAGGGAGAGGTTGCATCCGAGCACTTGAGGAGGAGAACACGGGCTAGGTCCCTACACTTAGTGTGTAAAGTGTGATTGCATAGTGTGAGAGTTTTTGGTAAACTTGTAAACCGAATGTGTAGAAGTTCCGGCTTCCAAACCGGATTGTGATAGTGGAGATCTCCTCGAGGTGAGGAGCGGGCACGTAGGTCGTGGTGACCGAACCTCGTAAACATATCATTTGTTTGTGTTTTACTTAGCGTATTTTTTATTTGTGCTTATTCATATCATTCTTGCTCATATCTATCTTATATCATTTTTGCAAGAACAAATTAATCAATATTATTTTATTGGCATTTAATCGGGATTAGATTAGCATAAGACCCTAATCACTCCCCCTCTAGGGTCTAACAGTACCATCATTTTGCATAGGGGACCACAAATGATTGTGTTTCACCATCGACGTTGGCGATGTATTTTGGCAGATTTGAAGTTTTAGTCTCAACCATTCATCGATTTCTTTCATCTCCAATTTCTACTATGATTCCTATATATCTTTACTTTATTATCAAAGGCTACATAAGATAGGAAGAGATCATATTCTTAAGAGGTTCTTGCATTGAGAAAAAGAGAGAGATTTTATCCTAGGATTTGTATGAAGAGCTTATTTGCGATTCAATCCCCAGATCCTCGCCAACATCTTACCATCACAATTAGCATCTTGGGATCGTTTCAATGGGGAGAGTTGCCCTTGGATTCAACATCATCACCACTTCTTCATCGAGCTTCACTTCTATTCTTTTGAAGAACGGTTTGCTTAAAAAAGGATTGTAAGATCATTTTGATTTCTGCTTAGACTATTTTTTTTCTTGGTTTGTTTTGTCTTGTTTTTACGGCATACTCAAGCCGGTGCTAATTGAGGGTTGGGACTAGCTAGGACTAGGTGTTACTCATTTGTAAGGAGTTACGTTAGATGACTGGTTTCGAATAGATTGTAGGGCGTGGTCTTTGTAAACCTATTAAATGGAGTTATAATTCAGGTAAACTTTAATCATAGTGAGAAAGCTCATTCGTGAGAAGAAAGAGTGGACGTAGGATTTCTATCTGAACCACTACAAATCTTGCTTGTTTTCTGGTTTGTTTTCTGTTTGTTTTTCGCTATTATTTTGATATTATTTCCGCTGTAATTTCTTTGTTTGTGAATAAATAATAGCAAACCTATTCAACCCATCTAGACTTAGGTCTCAGGTATAACATTCATTGCCTCCTTTGAATTATTCTGATTGCTAGATTTTTTTTTGGGAGTGATATAAAAGAGATCTCTCTCTTCCAAAAGCCCTAACCAAAGGGCCAGATCCCAGGCCATCATCCTGATGGTTTACGGATAAAGCCGGCCCGTCAAAGTATGTTAGACGCAAGCCATAGCTGCAATATGTATGCAATAAAATAGCTGACGCAAGCCATAGCTGCAATATGTATGCAATAAAATAGCTGTAATAAGTATGCAATAAAGCAAACTGGGCACAAGTTCATACTAATGTGTGGTACGATTTTCAATAGCATTTATTTGCCCTTTTTTTAAATAACATCTATTTGCCTTGTTTAATCTTCTTTTGTATATTTTATTTTTAAGGATTAATTGAACGTACATTTCTAGTCTTATGGTGGTGAAATGACATGCACCCGTAACTTTTGACTAGCCTAGGAAAATGTAAATTTAAAATAAACGTTCCCCTTTTCAACTGTTCAAAATTAGACGAAAATGGAAAAGAATTATGGCTTGTGACTAGACCTCTCCAAACGGGCCAGCCCGACCAACCGAGCCCGGGCCAAGCAAACCCATGGCACGGACCTAGTCCCGAGCGGGCCGGGCACCAGACCCGCTGTAATACCCCAACCCTTGAGAGGGTGATGTGATTAGTATTGATAGATTTGATTGGAATACTCATACCACCAAGATGCATCTTCTTTCCGAGAACCCAATTCCTAAAAACTCTAAAGTTAAGCGTGCTTGGTCTGGAGAAATTCTAGGATGGGTGACCCCCTGGGAAGTTTCCAGGGAGCACGTGAGTGAGCACAAAACGTGCTGAAAAGATATGTGGTTGTTTGTTAGGCCAGTCCATCAGATCTAATAGCGTACCGACTCCGGGATTCTGGGGTGGGACGTTACACCCGCCCAGTCATTTTCTTTTCTTTTTTTTAATTTTTTAAGAGTAAACCTGATGACACATTTCATGAGTCTAACAGTGTCATAGTTTCAATTACCGAGACTACTGAGGATGAGGATTGGGAGAGTAAAGATTATCGGATATCACCTTGAGGCGTTGTCTAACATTTGTTGTGCTTTTCTAAATGGTGTTTGAGGTGGTTGGGGCTGCTTTTATGATGAGCTTTGAAAATATGGCCGTACAACGCACACTTAGCCTTCTGGATGAGAAGCCTACTGTGTTGATCCATGGTGATTTCTATCTTCTCAAAGAAGTTTCACACATCGGATCTCGGCCTTTTAGGAGCTCTAGATGCAAAATCATTGTCACTGTATTCGTGATCAACATCGGTAGAAGGAGTAACTGTAGCTCCTATAGTAGGAGTATTAGGACTCGTTTCAACATCGGGAGTTAGGATTTGCCCTTCATAATCAGAGGAGGAAGTCATTTGATTGAAGAATTAGAGAGCAAAAATGAGAAGAAGAAAGTATTAGAGAGTATTAGAGAGAAGTAGATGAGTTTTGGATGAGAAAAATAAATAAGAACTCCATCTATTTATAGAGGCATCCCCCTTACCAAATAACTAAAATACCCTCAAATTTTGGCCTTTTTAAACCGTTTTTGGAGGTATTTTCAATATGGTCGTTATGGTCGTTCGGATCGGGCCGGTCCGGCCCAGCTCCGCCACAACGGTCACATTGCAGCCCAAAACTCTGTCTCGCCGAGCGAGACAGTAAACTTTTCTGTTTTGCACTATGGAACAGTGGAATACTCCAATGGGTACACGAGTCTAAACTGTATTCCCACCCTCAACAGGAAGTTTCTGGAGAATATTAATCTGAATATTCTTAAGGATAACCTGAGGAATTCTCAATGGATATACCAATTCAATGGTAAACGCTGAATTCACAAGAGCAAGTATCAACTTCAATTCAAGATCTCGACAACGGTCAAGCGATAAACGCGACGCCGGGAGAACGTTAGCTATTCTACGAAGAACTGGATAGACTAACAGCAGAAGAGGTTAAACATTGAAGCCATTTACAAGTCCTTTCATACGATCTATTCAGCCAAGCATTGAAGGGATCGTAAGTAAAATCTATCTTATCCAAAGTATCCCATGCTCCTCTATAAAAGAATGAGTCTGGAATACTTTGGAGGGGGTATCTGTAGGCGTCAAAAAATGCTAATAGATATCCCAAGCATAGAGAAGATCACTCAAAAATTCACAAGAAAGGATTTCATACTGTTTTGGAAAAATCAAAACAAGTATGAACTGTCTCGCCAGCGAGACAGTCTTTGCTGTCTCGCCAGCGAGACAGTGTTGAAATAGTCAAAACTACATTTGTAACTGCCCTACACGTGTCCATTAACTGCCAAGGGACGTGGGAAACATCATGGGCGAAAATCACGTGGATAACTGCCAAAATAACGGAGTTTGAAACGTGAGAGAACAGTTACAGCGAGAAACTGCCATTTTCCGAGACAGCATTTACTGTCTCGCTGAGCGAGACAGCAAATTTACTGTCTCGCGGGTCGAGACAGCAAACGCTGTCTCGCCCAGCGAGACAGTAAACACTGTCTCGCCGTACTGACTTCTTCGATTGTTAAGTTTTTGCAGTTACTGACCCTTGAGGCTATAAATACCCCCCTAGGGTCACTTCTGACGAGGATCGAGCATTTGTTAGAGCATTCCAGAGCAGAGAGAGCAGAGATTTGAGTTCTTTTCTTGCAACGCCTTGAAATTAAGCTTCGACTTGATTTTAAGAAGAACGACTATCTTACTTCGATAAGATATCGTTTCAATTTCTACTTCGATAACGAAGTTAGAATCATAAGCCCCCTCTTCACGATCTGTGAATCGGCGGTCCACGAACCAAAGCGTTCCCGGCACAGGCAAAGTCCCACGAAAACGAGAATTGATAGACGATTTTCGTGTTTGTTTCTCAAGAGTTGTAATTTTTGTTTTGTTGTGTAGAAAAAGTCTTATAAAAAGATTATTCTTTCGAATTTGTTGTAATCGAACAAAGTTATAATGAATTCCACAGCAGCGACTTTTGAACCAAACAAGCTGGCGACCACAGTGGGAGCCAGCGGTCTCGCTGCCGAGACCGCGGTGTCGCAACCGATCAAGATCGTCGTCAATGAAGAGATCGAATACGAATTCGATCAGGCGAAGTTTGAGGAGTATTTATCATCCTCATCCGCGAAATCTTCCTCGTCTCGCAAATATAGGAAGATTTCGAAAACTTTCAAGTCTGCAATTCCAACGGAGGCCGCAGACAAAGATTCTGGCTCGATCGTTGTTAAGGAATCTCCTTGCAACGTCCCTGCTCAAAACGACTCTACACCAGTTACGGAGTCGTTGATCAATAGCTCACCGGTGCTGACGAAAAGAGCTCGTCAGAGACAGCGTCAGCGCCGTGCTCGACAATTGGCTAAGGCCATGCAACAAACCGACGGGGTCCATTACTATGCGGACCTAGAGTCGAGGAAACAGAAAGCGGTTCAATTGCCCCAACGGCAAAATAATTGTATTTCTGCAAAACTTACGACGGAGGAGTGGACTCTCGTCAAAAGGGCCCGTTCGACCCTTAAGGAACGGATACAAAGGCGTAAGGCGAAGGCTGCCCAAACTCGCGCTCTTCGTCAACAAGCGCAAGGAACCAAGAAAGAGACAGTGTCTGAAAAGTCACCGAAGAATCGTAAAGTCTGGATGCCAAAGACGCCGCAAGCATCTGTTCCGGGCCCATCTACTGCGTCGTCGGTGAAACCCTGGGTTAGCCCAGATTTGTCTAAGTTTAAAGTGACAATGGCAGATCGCCTCGGTCCTTCGGTTGACGATCGAGGCAAAGCCCCAGTTAAACAACCATCAGATGCTGCAAATAAACCCATAGTGGTTTCATATGCAGGGGGTCGTAAACACCCACCTGTCAGAACCTCACAAGTCCAGAACGAGAGAATACCAGTTCACTCTCGTTTAGGACCTATGAAAACTCCACTCCCGCAAGGGGGTGGATTCAAAAATTCAACTTTGGATCGCTCAGAGGCGACGACCAGTCGTCCTATGTATGTTAACAAAGTTCAGAGGCAAAAGATAGGTTGCTCGAATCACAATAATGACGAGCTGTACTATCAGAAAAATAACTCAAGAAAGAGGATTGTCCGAGAGAATGAGTCCCATTGCGCTTGCGAGAGACTCATCAAAGCAGTGCTGACAGAATGCGGATGCTCTAAGAATAATTCAACAAGAGTCTCCGTATTTCAAAGATTGTCCAATGAAGCGTCAAAACCCAAAATGAGACGTTTCAACAAGAAAAAATCTGTAATCCAACGAGATGAATTCCCTGAGGTCACTATCAACATGACCAACAAAGGAAAGAAACAGTTAGTTAACCCCGACCCTGATTTCTCTCCGGGAGGGAGAGTTGAGCAGGGTCTTTCTCAAAGGATGGCGCGATTACAAAGAAGAGCCAACCTACGACGAGATTACAAGAGAATGCACGAGGGGTTATCTTCGGACGAAGAATTATCAGACACTTGTTCTGCTGTCGCTTCTGACGACACCACATCCAGTGTTGGACAAGCCAGAGAATCATTTGCAATTACGCCAGATCAATTGGCTCACATGCTGCAGGAAGCGTTGGCTAAACAACGCGAAGAAATTAGAGCTGAATTCAAAACCGAAATAGAGTTGACCATGCAGCAGATGCGGGATTTGCAGGTTCAGCAACACCAACCGGAAGGAAGCGTTGGCTAAACAACGCGAAGAAATTAGAGCTGAATTCAAAACCGAAATAGAGTTGACCATGCACCAGATGCGGGATTTGCAGGTTCAGCAACACCAATCGGAGTCAAGCCAAAGAGCAGAATCCAGTCGGCGTAATGAAGAGGATGAGACGATATTTGAAGATCCTCCTCCAGATAAAGACAACTCCGGAAGCGATCCGACCAAGTCAGCCACTCAACCTCCACAGATCTATTTGAAGAAAAGCGAGGAAGAGGACAAGAAGATGCACGATCTTGAGAGCAAAGTCAACGCTTTGATGACGGCTCAAGAAGTGAAGAAAACGGGCATCCCATACCCGTACCCGAGGGAGTGGGACCTGATTCCTTATCCCCAGAAATTTAATTTGATTAACTTTACTCCTTTTGATGGCAGGGGTTCACCAACTCAGCACTTGATCTATTTCAAGTCGCATCTCGGCGCAATATCTGGGAACGAAGCCCTGATGGTCCGGTCATTCGTAGGAACCCTTCGCGGGCCTGCCTTCGATTGGTACCGACGCCTTAAGCCTGGGAGTATCACTAGCTGGGCAGACATGGAAGAGTTATTCCTCACCAATTTCTTCGACGACGACACGGAAGTCTCGATCGGCACGTTGTTGGATGAGAAGCAGAAGGATGGGGAATCGGTTGATGTCTTTGTCAAACGATTCCGGGACAAAGCGGTGAACTGCAGAGATCCACTCACTGAGGAATTTATTCTGCAAACATGTCATAATAACCTGTCCTTGGATGTATTAGAAGTGGTGGGGGTTGTTCCCTCTAAAACTTGGAAAGAGATGAAAGTAAGAGGTGAACAAGCTGAACGCTTCCTTAAGAGAAAGAATTTGGAGCGAGGTTTGCCACCAGCTAATAATCAGAATCAAAATCAAAAGCAGAACTTTAACCCTCGAGGCAGAGGAAGAGGGTCTGTAGCCGCTGTGGACGCACATCAGACGTCACAACAGCCACCGCAACAACCGCAACAATCATCCTTCCAGTTGGCGCCAAACCAGAATCAACAGCCTTCGAAGCAGTTTAAGAATTCTGAGCCCAGATTCCCAAAGGAATACTCTTTCAAAGATGATGAAGTTCCGGTCATCTTCAAATACTTGTTAGAGAACAACAAGATCAAGCTTCCACCGGTCACAAACCAAGAAGAAGCAACGAAGATCAATGACCCAAAGTATTGTGCATATCACAGAAGGGTCCACCATCCTACTAAGACATGTTATGTTTTAAAGGATAAAATTCAAACATTGATTGATGTTGGTATTGTGACACCGAAGCCAAAGGAGAAGAAGGTAGGCGCAAACGCGGTCTCTATTAGCTTCGGATCGGTTCCTTTGTCCTGGTTTCAAGCCGAGCCAGTATCAAAGGTCAAGATGCAAACCATCAACGATGACCCTCATGGACAGCGCCAGAAGGGGCTCGTATCTCACACAGCCCCCAACGGCGAAATCCTTTGGGTTCATCCGGATTTGCTTGAAGATGAACAGTGGACGACACCCACATCAAAGAAGAAGTCAAAAGGCAAGGGAAAGGAGAAGTCCTGCTATGGAGCCTCGGCGATTCCCGAGAAGAACGATGAGGATATAGCAGCTTTATCACTTTCTGATGGAGAACAGGAAGTTTTTGCTACAAGAAGTGGAAACGAGTACCATTATAGGTATCCGGAAACCTCAGATCCAAATGCCAAAACTCTTACGGAGCTGGGGGTAGCCATAACTCCACCAGTAGCAGCTGAAAAACCTCAGAAAGTTGTTAAGCAAAAAGAAAAAGAACCTCAACACAGAGAGGTTCAAATTCCGAAGCAGTCTCGTTTTAGTCGACCGATTGGACGAGACAAACCGGAAAGCTCGAACGCACCATATCGTTTCGACGTTATGGCTCAGCTGGCTAATATCCCAGCAAGAATCACATTGTACGAGTTGCTGCGCCTCTCAAAAGAAACCAGAGAAGCTTTACAAGAAGCTTTGGCTGATTCTGAAGTATTCTTAACTCAGGTCAAGCCAGCTCCTGAAGAGCCAGAATCGTCAGTGCAGCATTGCAATCTGGCAGCCACCAAATTTCCTTGCATTGCTTTCACAAAAGAAGACATGCAAGTCAGGAATTCAAAGCATGATAGACCGTTATATTTTACTGGATATATCGGTTCGAGCATGGTTAACCGGATCCAAGTCGATCCGGGTTCCGCTGTTAGTATCATGCCACTTCGTTTGATGTACCACCTCGGAATTCCCGCCAGCAAGTTAGCCTCCACTGGAACGGTTATCTATGGTTTCAACACAAGCGGGTCACGACCGTTGGGAAAAATCCGGGTGAAGTGTCAACTCGGAGATCTGAAGTCTGAAGTCACCTGCTATGTGATCGATGCGGAGACTTCCTATAACTTACTGTTGGGTCGCCCATGGATCCACGGTAATCTTATAGTTCCCTCCACCCTCCATCAGTGTTTGAAATATGTCGACACTAATGAGGAGGTCAAGACGGTGGTCGCGGATAAGCAACCATTCAAGGGGTTAGAAAATTACTTTACTGACTCCCTTCTTTATGGTGCTGAGTCCGAAACTGAACCATCGGCCCATGGCACGGACAGCGGAGAAGAAGCTGATACCGAAGCCGGGCTCGATTATAGTGAAGGTCTTGTACTAAATGACATTGAACCTCTTGTAATCGATCTTGACGGTGATGAATCGTCGGACGAAAGTTGTAACTGGCAGCTTGCCGATGAAATAATAAACCATGATTTAGAGTACTCGCATTGTCTAGATGACGTAATGCAGAAATTGTATGACGACTCTAGTCTACATATGCCACTTCGTTCGTCTTGTACGGCGACGAAACACCTCCAAAGCTCATCTGGAACAACTATGATCCTACCCGCAAAGGCAGGGGGTGAAAAAGAGATAATCTTTGGAAAAGGGGAATCATCCCCCACTCCAGATCATTTCTTAGATAGTAATTCGGATGAAGAAAAACCCGGGCGACACTTCTCTCGGTATAGTTCTCAAGCGAATGATTATATGATGAGTCGAGGCTATGACCTTTCACTTGGTGAAGGCCTTTATTTTGGTCAAGGTATTAGGGTTCCACCCCGTTCTACCTATGTACCAAAAGGAAAACCAGATAATTACTACAGTCGTAATAGAGGTCTGGGTTATGATTCATCCGAAGACGATTATGGCCAACAGATTATTAACCAATTAATAGACAGGAGTGGACATTCATCCGATACTTCAAATTGGGATTCTGACGTGAGCATTGGTGAAAGATTCAAATCCCTAATGTCGAACATGGCGACGGTTGACCCTTCCACAACAGAAGAAGACGATCAGTTACCTGTTTGGGAAGATCCATGGATGCATTACATGAATATCCAATACGGTGATCGATTTGAGCAAAGAGAACCTCCTACCGAGGATAAAGTGGTTCAAGTTAATATGGGTGACGAAAATAATCCGAAGCCTATATTTATCAGCGGTGATCTCCCGCCAGACGAAAAAGAGGAATTAATTGCCCTCGTTAAAGAGTATATCGACGTTTTCGCATGGAACTACGAAGATATGCCAGGACTCGACCCAAATGTAGCAATGCATACCCTTAACATAAAATCGGATGCTAAACCTGTCAAGCAACAACAAAGACGGTTTCGTCCGCAAATTATGGAGGCAATAGAAGCTGAAGTTAAGAAGCTAATTGACTCGGGTTTTGTCAGAGAGGAACAACATCCTGAATGGTTGGCCAATATCGTTCCAGTCCTCAAAAAGAACGGAAAAATCAGAATCTGTATTGACTTCAGAGATCTGAATACAGCATGCCCCAAGGATGATTTTCCCCTACCGATTACGGACGTCATTATCGACAACACATGCGGGTTTGAAAGAATGTCGTTCATGGATGGATTTTCTGGGTATAATCAAATCAAGATGCATCCGGATGATGAAAAGCATACAGCTTTCAGAACACCTCTTGGCGTCTTTTGTTATACCGTTATGCCTTTCGGTTTGAAGAACGCCGGTGCTACGTATCAACGGGCGATGACGAAGATCTTTCAAGAACACCTTAGGAAGACAGTCGAATGCTACGTTGATGACCTAGTCGTTAAGAGTCGTGATAAAAACGACCACATTAACGATCTGAAGACAATGTTCGAACTTATGAGAACTCATCAGTTAAAGATGAACCCGACTAAATCCTTCCTTGGAATGTCGAGCGGTAAATTTCTTGGGTTCGTCGTCACCACAAAAGGTATTCATATTGATCCTGATAAGGTGAAGGCGATAAACGAACTGCAGCCTCCAAGAAATCTTAAAGAACTCAGAGGATTGCAAGGTCGATTAGCATATATCCGTCGGTTTATATCGAACTTGTCCGGAAAATGTCAACCGTTTTCCAAACTCGCAAAGAAAGGCGTGTCGTTCATTTGGGATGAAGCATGTCAGAAGGCATTCGAAGATATCAAGAAATATCTAGCGAATCCACCTATTCTCGTTGCACCGAAATCGGGCAAGCCGTTTTTGATTTATGTCAAAGCGACGAGCCATTCGTTAAGTGCCTTACTTGCACAAGACGACGATAACGGTCACGAGCAAGCTGTGTATTATCTGAGTCGTACATTGGTAGGAGCTGAGTCTCGTTATCCGATGATTGAGAAGGAATGCCTCGCTTTGGTATTCGCGATTCAGAAAATGCGACATTATTTAGTCGGACAGACGATTTATGTCATTTCCAACATAAATCCCGTCCGAGTGTTCATGACCCAACCGGCTTCCATGAATTGGCGTTTGGCCAGATGGGCTTTACTCTTATCGCAATATGACTTGTACTTCAAACAGCAGAAATCTGTTAAAGGACGAGCTATTTGCGACCTTCTGGCAGAAAACCCTACGAAGGATGTAGTCGAATTGTACGACGACCTGCCAGATGAAACTCACGAAGTTAATACCACCTCACATCAACAAGTGTGGCAATTGTACTTCGATGGGGCTTCCCGATCAACCAACGTGGCAAGTGCACCCGGATGTTCTAAAATCTCCTCAGGAGTGGGGGTCGTTTTAGTTTCCCCGGAAAAGCACGTCTTGCCTAGAGCATATTCACTGACTGAACCATGCTCTAATAACGTAGCTGAATACAATGCATTAATAATCGGACTTAATTTCGCCAAAGAGCTGGGGGTCGAATACCTTGAAGCTTTTGGAGATTCTCAACTGGTGGTTAATCAAATACGAGGAGAGTATGAAGTCAGAAATCGAGACCTGATTCCATACCACCAGGTGGCCATCGAAATAGCAAGCTCGTTTGAAGAATTTTTCATCGAGTACGTTCCGCGTCTCCAAAATACATACGCGGATGCATTGGCAGCATTGTCAGTATCCTTGGCTCAACCTCCCGAAACAGAGCAATTAATTACAGTGAGGACTCATCAGCTTATTGTTCCAATCTACGATTCGAATGCTAAAGAGGTATACTCAACTGGAGTTGAACCCGAAGTTCGAGATTGGTGTTTTCCTATTATTGACTACGTCTTACATGGTATATTACCTGAATATGTAAGAGAAAGGGAATCGATTCGGGGAAGAGCGCCGAGATTTTATTACAATGCCACATCGCAAACGTTGTATCGACGAGCTTATGATGGTCTTTTACTTCGTTGTCTATCCAGTAAAGAAGCGGAACAAGCACTCAAAGAGGCACATAATGGGATATGCGGTGCACATCAGCCCGGTCCTAAACTCTGCGACCGACTTAGGAGAATCGGATATTATTGGCCAACTATGGTGAAAGACGCAGTCGATTACGCACGACAATGTGAAGTGTGTCAATTGCATGAAAATTATATGCACATACCCCCTGAATATCTGCATCCTTCGGCGACATCGTGGCCGTTTGAAACTTGGGGAATGGATATAGTAGGTCCTATTTTTCCACCTTCGGTTAAAGGGGACCGTTTCATTCTGGCAATCACCGATTATTTCTCGAAATGGGCAGAAGCAGTTATGTTATCAAATTTATTAAACACCACATCATATATCGGTATGGTGTGCCAAGGCGAATAGTGCACGACAACGGTCCTCAGTTTGTGAGCAACGCATTTATCAAATTCTGCGGTAAATTCGGGATTAAGGACGTTTCGTCGACTGCTTATAATCCTACAGTCAACGGATTGACCGAAGCTTTTAACAAGACCATCATCAAAATTCTGGCAAAATTGGTGAAAACCAATAAGCGAGATTGGG
>NC_033796.1:111735486-111737165 GCF_001876935.1 Asparagus officinalis
GATTTCAAGAAGAACGACTATCTTACTTCGATAAGATATCGTTTCAATTTCTCACTTCGATAAACGAAGTCAGAATCATAAACCCCTCACGATTCAATCAGAATCTGTGACTTGGCGGTCCACGAGTTAAAGCGCTCCCGGCATAGGCAAAGATCCCACGAAAGCAGTGATCCAAACAACGATCCTGCGTTTATTTTTCTCAAGAGTTGTAATTTTCTTTTTGTTGTGTAAAAGAGTCTTATAAAAAGGCTGTTTCTTTGAATTTATTGTAATCGACCGAAGATATAATGAATTCGACAACAAAACCAACTTTTGGCGAAAACACTAGGTGATGTGCCTTGTCTACCTCTTTTTATTCTCCTACTAAGTCTTAATCAAGACTGGGGGTTGGTTACTTGGAATCCACTGGATTAAGAGTAATGAATCTTTTACATCGTCGAGTTAATATTATACTTCTGATGATCATCACCCCACAGAGTATGAATGCAGCTTGCATCACTCCCAATTTGTCACGTTAACAATACACCTCTGACAATCAACTTATCAATAGGATGATAGGTCCTCAAAATTGCTCAAATCGAATATTATACTTCTGATGATCATCACCCCACAGAGTATGAATGCAGCTTGCATCACTCCCAATTTGTCACGTTAACAATACACCTCTGACAATCAACTTATCAATCCTTGTCAATAGGATGATAAGTCCTCAAAATTACTCAAATCGTAATCTTTCCCAGCAAGACACTAAGTCTTCAAAATCTTAGTATCAAAATTCATCGCTTCTGATGATAAACACACTTAGCAATTCTCCCCAGCGAGACGCTAGTCCCCAAAATTTTGTTCAAATCACAAGTACACAAATCCTGTCACGTTAACACTAAACCTCTGACAAAACCCACTTATCAATCCTCGTCAATAGGATGATAAGTCCACAAAGTTGCTCCCATCGCAACACATCCTCTTGTCACGTTAACACCATACCTCTGACAAATTCACTTATCAATCCTCTTCAATAGGATGATAAGTCCACAAAGTTGCTCTCATCGCAACACAAATCCTGTCACGTTAACACTAAACCTCTGACAAAATCAACTTATCAATCCTCTTCAATAGGATGATAAGTCCTCAAAGTTACTGTAATCACAACACAAATCCTGTCACGTTAACACTAAACCTCTGACAAAACTCACTTATCAATCCTCGTCAATAGGATGATAAGTCCACAAAGTTGCTCTCATCGCAACACAAATTCCTGTCATGTTAATATCACACCTCTGACAAAATCAACTTATTAATCCTCTTCAATAGAATGATAAGTCTACAAAGTTGCTCTGATCGCAACAAATTCCCGTTATGTTAACACCAAACCTCTGACAATTAACTTATCGACTCTCCCTAATAGAGCGATAAGTCCTCAAAGTTGCTCCGATCGCAACATTATCTTGTCACGTTAATATCAAACACCTCTGAAGAAATTAACTTATCGACTCTCCCTAATAGAGCGATAAGTCCTCAAAGTTGCTCCGATCGCAACATTATCTTGTCACGTTAATATCAAACACCTCTGACGAAATCAACTTATCGACTCTCGTCAATAGAGCGATAGATCCTCAAAGTTGCTCCGATCGCAACACTTTCTACTTATCGACTCTCGTCAATGGAGCGATAGGTCCATA
>NC_033796.1:111738165-111749406 GCF_001876935.1 Asparagus officinalis
ACTTTTTCTTTAAGAGGAGGATTCGAGAGCTTCACCCGATATTTGTACCCTGCTTCTTTTAAATTTGACTAAAGGAGAAGAAAAGTGCACGAGGTCATTAGTAAGGAGGCACACGGTCCGACTCCATTCATTTCTCGGATTCTCTTCCCGAGAGGAGAAAGATCAGTACCTGCGTCCCGTAGCGGGATGGATCAACGTCAGGAGTTGGAAACAGTCAGCTGGTCCTTGCTTCCAGAGCATCTTGTGCATTTGCTGGACGAAGCTGTCTCCTCAGTCTCCATAACCATCCAGAGAAGCAGCCTCCAACTCGATATCTCCCTCTTCTTGACTGTCTACAGAAATTAGAGAATGGAATGAGTTCGAGCATTAAAAATGTGAAAGGAAAAAAACCAAATAGTATACCTTGTTCATGCAGAAGATCACGACGACCCGGTAATGCTCTCTTTCTACAGCCCAGCGGAGATGAACGCGCGGTTGTAGAGGCAGCTGTTCTTTTGTTTCTCAGAGGAACGTGCATCAGAACTTCATGAGATGTTTGCTGCTTAACTCATTCGGGGAGAAGCTTGAATTTGAGCTTGTTAGAAGTTCCGAGATATCTTGCCTACGAAAAGAGCACCATATCTCTTCATCCTCTTCGTCGCAACTAAGAACTCTACCGTCATTCGGTTAGGATTATTGCCATTGACGACTCTCTCTTTCCGTTTTTCCGGAGCACTTGTGATTGAGTAGGCACAGCAGATGGGCGCAACAAGTCCCCATCAAAGAAAGAGCAGGGATGACCTGATGCCTCTTCAGAATTTTAACTGTTCCAAACCTTCCTCTTCAGAAGTTCCGGTCGCTTCACTAATCGAACTCCTCTTTCATATCAAATCTGGGAGAGCCGTTCCTTCCTTTCCTTGATGATTCAGCAGCCTCCTTTTCCTCGAGGCGACATCCACCAGCTTCGCAGGCGCGTTCTGTTGCTTTGCCGTGGAGCTATTTCTTCCTCTTAAGTCGATATCTCCCTAACGTCGAGTGGCAATATTGGTGGCTGATCACCATTTACAAAGATGAAAGTCAATCCGTAGAGGCGGCGTCCTAAGGGGAGGAAATACAAATTTCAACGATTGGTGCAGCCGCAATGCCCTCCGAAAGACCAGAGCTCTCGCCCCGTCGATAAGTCCACCTCGAAAGCTGAGGTGACGATTCGGGTTGCCGATGTATATCTGATCATACCCGAACTGACAGGCGAATCGACATGGAAGATAGGGTTCGATGTGGCAAACATTCCTTATCCTGAACAACAGATATCCAGGTCGAATATTCATCAACCATCTGAAGCACCCGACATCCAAGATGGTACGATTCTGCCTTGGGTCTTCAGCATCCACTAAGGTAGTGTTGTAAGTACCGGAGAACTGAGGGAAGCAAGGAAAAAATTCCCAACATTTGTGAATTTTAAACTGCCTCGTTATGTCCGGCTCTCGATGTTTGCTCCATTTGCAATTCTCGAGATTTTGCAACAGAGGGACACTGAGATCTACCGTATCAGGAGCCTCCATTAAATCTGGTCGATGAAGTACCAACCAGGCCATTAAGTAAGTATAGGGCAGCTCCAGCTTCGGAACGGACAGGCTGGCGGAAGGTTTCTTTTTCTCCTGGGTAAATGCGGAGATTAGTTGCCGCAATCCACTATGAATATCGGCCACCATAGCGGGAAGCAAAGATAATTTGCGACCTGTAGCCAGCTGGACGGCCGGATACAACACTTCCATTGGCATCGCATCTGCGGATTGATGGGGAACTACACATCTCTTTAACCATAAGGCTAGAAAACCTGCCAGCAGAGCAGTAGGGCTAATCGGAACACCAGCTTGCCACAGATAAGAGCGGAACTTAGTGCCGTGCAAAAATCCATCTTCTGAGCGCGAAGTATAAGAATGCGCGTTGGTTTTCTCTAACAGACGGTTAATTTCATCCGTACTCAAGGGAGACAATCCGCACACATCTGCCGAACGGACATCCAGGTTCTTGAAGAGATAATCAGCGAATTGTTTTAAACTGACTTGAGGAGACTTCTTTCTGGCTTTGGGCTCCATCTCGGCCATGGCTATATGATAATGACAGGTCAATTCCCATAGAGTGTCATAGGTCGCAGTCGAGCTATCTTTCATCTTAATCAGCTGATTGGTGGTCGGAAAGAACTCTTGATATGGGACATCGCCCATAGGCAAAGCAGACACTTGCATCATTTCATGCAGTGGTAGTCCAAGTTCCCCGTTCTTGGTAAAGAATGTATTGGTGTCCGGGTTGTAGATCTCGAACAAACAAAGGAAATGACTTACACTGCTCTGCAAGCCATGCATGGTGGCACGAATCGGGACATCCAACCCTAATCCTGCTAATTCTCGCCCAAAACGTTTCAACACATATTGGGTCATCCTGGTCCACCACCACTTGTTCCCAGAATAATGGACCCATCCATAACACCTGAAAGTCTCTCTGGGCAATCTTTTTCCTGCTGCCGCTAACCGGTTCTTCACAGTGTTGGCTTGCACTATCTTTTCGTTCTGAGGAATATTGTCTTGTCCTAAGACACCCGGATGAAGTCCTCTCACATGAGCTCTTTCACTGGAACCTGGAGTTGCTTCCTTTCCAATGAAACCACAATGAATGTGCTCGTGGTTTTCGGTTAATTTCCAGAACATCTCTCGTCCAACTGATAGGTTCCTGAACATTAACAGTGAATGATCCCGAGGGATAAAAGGCAGATATAAGAATGATGATCCACTCTGGTGCAACCATTGCGCAGGCTGGCAGAAAGCAATCTTCGGATCTTTTACCGAGTCACCAAATAAGAAATCTGGCTTCCTTATGCATTGATTCGAGTCTTGCTCCGAGATCAAGGGCGCATCTGTGATTAATCGTCGTAGAACACGACAACTACCTCGCTGGATTAATTCACTATCACTTCCGTTATAATCAGATTTAAACTGGGGAGAGAATTCAATTAACGGGATCCCCTCGTAATAAGAGTGGGTCACGCTACTCCGGCCAGTAATCACATCAGCAGTAAATGTGGTAGAAGGAAATCGGACTGATAAAAGAGGCATACACATAAATGGTGTAAGTGTCATCCTAAAATTTTAGAGAAAAACGGTATATCTCATTCTATAAGATATAGTCGTTATCTCATAACAGGTGTGACGATTTTCTATCCACCATATGTATAAAGGAGGTATGCGGGCATTATAACGGCATACCAAAACCTTTCAATACATATGGGATGATGTAAAATCGCCCCTGTGTATTATGAAGTGTGTTTTGTCAAAGCAAAACAAACACTTTTAAGCGTCGATCCCCTCAAAGGAGGATACCGGCTCTTCTCGAAGGTACCTCAAAGGATACAAACGAGGATCTGCAAGCAAATACAGGTGCATATATATATGGAATGGACGAAATACAATATTTAAATTCGTGAAAAGGTGAAAGAAATATACCTCCACGTGAGATCGCAGCAGGGGCAGCCTCCTCAGGGCTCTGAACAGTCGGTCGGATTCCCTTCCCTCGAGCTCTACGTGGCGACATGATGAGTATGTGATCTACATTGAAATCCAAGAGGAAGGTTAAGATTTTGAACATGAAATCGACAAAAAAATAGGACAAATACAACTGAAATGCTGCATGCACAGTCACAGGTTGCCAAAAGTCAAGATTTTGAAGAAAAGAGGGGAAACAGACCTTTCAAATCCAAATGAAATCTCTTCAAATCGAAGCACCACCAAAGTCAGAAACGAAGAGAAGAAGAAGAGGTGAAGAACTGGTCGAAAATCGCTCGAAAATCGCCCAAGAATCGCCTGAAAATCGCAAAAAAGTCGACGTGAAAAAACCCTAAAACCCTAAGTCCCGACTTTTATAGCCTCTGCCTCGCTGAGCGAGACAGAAAACTCTGTCTCGCCGAGCGAGACAGTAAACTTTTCTGTTTTGCACTATGGAACAGTGGAATACTCCAATGGGTACACGAGTCTAAACTGTATTCCCACCCTCAACAGGAAGTTTCTGGAGAATATTAATCTGAATATTCTTAAGGATAACCTGAGGAATTCTCAATGGATATACCAATTCAATGGTAAACGCTGAATTCACAAGAGCAAGTATCAACTTCAATTCAAGATCTCGACAACGGTCAAGCGATAAACGCGACGCCGGGAGAACGTTAGCTATTCTACGAAGAACTGGATAGACTAACAGCAGAAGAGGTTAAACATTGAAGCCATTTACAAGTCCTTTCATACGATCTATTCAGCCAAGCATTGAAGGGATCGTAAGTAAAATCTATCTTATCCAAAGTATCCCATGCTCCTCTATAAAAGAATGAGTCTGGAATACTTTGGAGGGGGTATCTGTAGGCGTCAAAAAATGCTAATAGATATCCCAAGCATAGAGAAGATCACTCAAAAATTCACAAGAAAGGATTTCATACTGTTTTGGAAAAATCAAAACAAGTATGAACTGTCTCGCCAGCGAGACAGTCTTTGCTGTCTCGCCAGCGAGACAGTGTTGAAATAGTCAAAACTACATTTGTAACTGCCCTACACGTGTCCATTAACTGCCAAGGGACGTGGGAAACATCATGGGCGAAAATCACGTGGATAACTGCCAAAATAACGGAGTTTGAAACGTGGGAGAGCGGTTACAGCGAGAAACTGTCATTTTCCGGGACAGTATTTACTGTCTCGCTGGGCGAGACAGCAAATTTACTGTCTCGGCCATTTTCCGAGACAGCATTTACTGTCTCGCTGAGCGAGACAGCAAATTTACTGTCTCGCGGGTCGAGACAGCAAACGCTGTCTCGCCCAGCGAGACAGTAAACACTGTCTCGCCGTACTGACTTCTTCGATTGTTAAGTTTTTGCAGTTACTGACCCTTGAGGCTATAAATACCCCCCTAGGGTCACTTCTGACGAGGATCGAGCATTTGTTAGAGCATTCCAGAGCAGAGAGAGCAGAGATTTGGGTTCTTTTCTTGCAACGCCTTGAAATTAAGCTTCGACTTGATTTTAAGAAGAACGACTATCTTACTTCGATAAGATATCGTTTCAATTTCTACTTCGATAACGAAGTTAGAATCATAAGCCCCCTCTTCACGATCTGTGAATCGGCGGTCCACGAACCAAAGCGTTCCCGGCACAGGCAAAGTCCCACGAAAACGAGAATTGATAGACGATTTTCGTGTTTGTTTCTCAAGAGTTGTAATTTTTGTTTTGTTGTGTAGAAAAAGTCTTATAAAAAGATTATTCTTTCGAATTTGTTGTAATCGAACAAAGTTATAATGAATTCCACAACAGCGACTTTTGAACCAAACATCATGAAAATCACAATTTTTGAAGTAGCATACTTAATATATACTAGGTGGAATGCACGTGCACTGCATAGTGCACGTGATCAAATATTATAATTATTTACTTTAAGTTTATTTATTTACTATATTATGGTTGTAAAAAACTTTATAATTATTGTAATATATAAATTGTTTTTGGATATTTCTGTGTGTGATTTTAACATTTTGTCTTCCAGAGAAATAGTGATGTTTAAAGCCTTAAAATATTAATAATTTTGTGTGTGATTTTAACATTTTGTCTTCCAGAGAAATAGTGATGTTTAAAGCCTTAAAATATTAATAATTTAAGATTAAATAGTTATTTGAATGTATAGTTTGAAATAGTGATGTTTAAAGCCTTAAAATATTAATAATTTAAGATTAAATAGTTATTTGAATGTATAGTTTCAAAATATTAATGATGTAAGGGACTAATATGGAACAAACCTATTATTATTAATAAAAAAATAAATTCTTGAGTTCATTAAGGAACATGATAGGTTTTATCTAATCATTAAGAAAATTTTGTTCGGTTATAAAAAAATCACTTCCATCTGTTGTTTATTTCCACATGTTGCTTATGTAGCGATCGAGTATTATAGATATTCAAGAAATTTTTTCTAGAATTTTCTAAGTTAGAATGTGCAAATTTAATCAAGAAAGAAAATATAAATTATGTGATCAATTCCAAAATCTGATGTTGTACTGTTTTTACATCTTCCCAAATATTAATTGATCTGTCAAAACGATTACTCTCTAGTTTTAGAAAATTATAAAATATAGTCTGAGAATGATTTGTACATATTATGCACTCATATTGATTGTATTTTAATAAAATAATTCATATCTATCCAAGTCAAACAACATTCAAAAATTTAGCTTAAGGAGTTAGAAGAATACAATATTTCTAATAATACTCATAACCAAGCTATGAGCTTCATAAACTTATAAGAATGTGAGCAATATAAAATGATAACTTAATTTACTTTGTCAAATAATTTATTACAAATTATAAAAGACAAGGGGAATCAGAACGATCATATACCCATCCCAAATAAATATTAAATTTCTCTTAGAGATTTTTATATCAAAAGATTTTTAGAGTTGATGTGTAGGATAAATTTAAGGACGGGAAATACAAACCAATTCATTGAGTGATAGACTTGCTATAAACTCCACTCTTATAAAATTAATATCACATGTACCTTAAGTTGTGCTTTTGTTTAAGAGTTAATTTTAGAAAACTCCCCCTCAACTATGGAGAGCATGACAACCCTCCCCCCAGGCAAAACTATTTAAGACTGAGTAAATCTCTGTCAAGTTTTGTAGATAATCTATCTCAACTTAAAAAATTTGATTTAACCCAGTGAACTTTTCTCACTTAAACATAACCTCTCAAAACTAACATCATTAAGTTTTATCTATTATGTGACACGTACTTGACTTGGAAAGACCAAAATATTAATCAATCATAAAAGAATTATCTTGGCTTTTGCCAGATAAAAAAGGTGATATAGAGGGAAAAAATTTATAAATTGGTTGTGATCCTTTTATTGTCGGTTGAGGGTTTCTATTTAATTAAATTTGCTTTCTTCAAGATGGTATTTTGTCCAAATCACATATCAAAGTAACTATGTTAAGGGGTTTTGTTGATAGAAGTGTAAAAGATCATGGGAGTTTTTATGAGATACGCTATAGTTGAGATATGCTTTCTAAAATTGTACCAAAATTGAGAGGGGTTATCTATAACACCCCACATAATGAGGGGGTCTTTTCAAATTGAATCAGTTGAGTGGGTTTTTTAAGACAATCCCCATAGTTAGGAGGGTTTTTTAAAAATTAACACTTCTCTCAAATATGGCTTATATATAATTTGTCCCTCAAAATTTTAATAATTTAATATTAGTCCCTAAAATTATAAGCAATTTATAAAATTTGTGGGAATAACATAGAATCATTAGATATTTAAAATCAAGAAACTAATATCTAAATAACATTTACATATTTGCTCTTATAGGCATTCTATTAAATATCGACCAATATATTGTTATATCGGTTAATATATCGGGTTAAACACTTTATCTTGGTGATATTTTATATTATTTTCTTTTGTTTGTTAATTTTTTTGATAAATCGCCAGTTATCGAAAATATGGCCGATATATCCCTTTGAAGGTATCAAGAAAATCATGTCATTTTTTAATTTGATGGTGGGCTGAGGTTTGGATTGTATTTGGGAAATAAAATCAGAACCTGCAAAACCCTCAAAGACCACAATTCTTCTCCTAAAACTCTCCACTTTGGGCTCTCCTAAATCTTAAACATATATCTTGATGCAAATTCTTATGTTTAAAATTCATTAATATGTTAGATTACATATTACAATGTCATGTTATGTATGAATATTTACTCATATGACACCCAATATTATATACATATTCCTGATTTTTGCTACCCGATATCATGGAATTTAGTTTTTCAATATTTGTTTTGATGTTCAACAATTTGTAGTAGTTCTTAAAAAACCTCTTCTAAAGTTTTCTAAGTGAAGTATATAATTTCAGGAAATAATTTAAAATCTTGAGACTCATTCAAAATATGATGCTTTAATTTTTCCACATCTCATCTGCTATATAAATATAAGCTAAGTATCTGGCCTCATATTGTATGATGAATAATATTTTTCAATGGGATCATATACTATTGTTTATAGATAACAAAGGTTTCAAATCTTTTCTAGGCTTAACTGAACTTAATACCTTGTAGTTTATCAAAGTTATACTTATATACCTCCACTTGTATATTGCTGCACTTTTTTTAAATTTTTAGATAACGTATCTTGATGCACTTAAATATCCTAATGTTTTCTATAATGTAATGTTTGTACCTTCTGTCTTGTTACCTAAACATAAGAATGTTCTTTGTAATTTTCCTATATGAGTTTCATGGTATAATTTTAGGATAATTCTATGTTTTCTATTCTTTCCATAAATACTTTATTGACATGCAATTATCTATTAATATATTATTATACATTGCTAATAATTAATATGATGTAGAGTTTTATAATAACGTTGGAAGTTTTAAGGACCAAATAATGCAAACTTAAAGTGACATATAATGTAATTAATTAACAATGATAATTAATTTAGTTTAGTTAGTATTAGAATGTAATATCAAAAGAAAATAGGGGTAATATAGTCCTTAGAAAGTTTTTTCACAACTCCCTCTTTTAAAGGGAGTATGATGATATGATATGATTTGTTGGGCTGAAATAAATAAAAATGAAAAAATATTGATGACTATAGCTCTTAAAAATCGTGAATTGTGAAGTGTGCACACTTGATTGTCATAGGATCAAAACAAATCAAAATAAATAAATTAAAAAAAAAGATAGATTATAGACCATGAAGTCGCGAATTTTATATGCGTAATTAATTGTTATAGGGTCAAAACTAATAAAAATGGTTGAAATTCGTGCATCTAATAAGAGCCATCTGAATAGTAGATTATTAAATACCCCTGTATAATTGACATTGAGTTGGAACAAATGTACAGAGGCAAACAAAAATAGTAGGTCATAGCTCATAAAAATGTGATATTTAAACACTCCTATTTAATTGACATAGAGTCGAAACAGACCACAATATGCCATCATCTAAATTTGAAGTAGGGGTTGATTTTGTTCGACTTCATCAAAGATTACACCCAGAGCTATTCCAAAATCTGGGAGCGAAACACTCTCGTGCGCACGTGGCTCTCGTCACGCCGCAGACATATAATGCTGCAAGAAGACGGATGCATCCTTTATGCTTCCCTTCAAGATCCAGCATGCATGATGGGTCAAATAATTAATCTTCTTGTTCTTATCTACTCCGGCCCCTTATTTTATACGTTAATCCAACTCCATTGTAGCAGACCGTAGGAGTATCTCGCATCCGTTCAGTTAAAGAGTGGTTTAGTCTAGCTCCTTCTGCGTCAATTGAGTCCAAATAGATTAGTCTGGTTTGTTTTCGTTAGCGTGCCTTTAAAACCTAAAAATAAGGCACTATATATTTGATTATTTGCTTATGCATATAATGTTTTGCTTCTGTTTTTCTTTCCTTTTCTGGAAAAGAGCCTTGGGCTATAACTTATGACAGTGAAGAAAGACTAATAATAATAATAATAATAGTAAGCGGAAAAAGGGAAGTCAAATGGCTAGGCCATAACTTCACTAAACGTGAACCCTTCCTCCTGCTTAATCAATGCCTTCCTCGATTCGGATCATCGAAGCTTCTGATCACGTTATGTTTGTATTGCATGCCTAACGCCCGATAACTTGTACAAACTAAAAAATCATGACCCTCTAATGTGTGTATTATATCTGCGCATTTGTTTTTGAAAACGAAATAACACGGATTTTATACTACAAAATGTAGACGAAAGGCCCAATAAATTGGACAAAAAAAATAGCGGAGGGCCCAATAAATTAGATTTAGATTGTATTATAACTGTCTATTAAATAATCAACGATTGAGATTAAAAGTAGTGGTCTCTCCATTACTTTTTTGTAACGGTGAGGATCCAAATCCCAATAAATCGGCCCACTCGGCCTCTCCCCGACGCATTTTGCTTATTTCTTTCCTATTTCCTTATTTTTGGTAAACCGAGACTATAAAATCTGAGTCGCGGTCCAACTCAACTCCAGATGGAGCTCCGACGACAACCCACCATCTCTCTATAATTGCGAGCGTTTTTTTGGTTCACGTGGCTTCAAATTAAAAGCACAGGTGGCGAGAAAAATCTAACGAGTGTGAGCCTCACCGACACTCTCTTGAAGAGGAATAAAAGCCCCTTGTTTTTTTTACTTTTATGCCTCTTTTTAGCAACAGATTTAGCCCTTTGGATAATAACACGTGACACCAACTGTCATTTTGAATGACAATTATGCGTCGCAAAGTTTTAACCGTTGTTAATTAGGATTAGTTTAGAAAACCCCTTAAACTAATTTCTAAAATTAGAAAATACTCCTCCTAATAAGTTGAAGGGAGAAATTAAGAACAAATGGTCCCAAATTCATATATTACCCCCACACAGCAGTATTCTTTTGAAATTCAAAATATTTCAAAATTTTGGTACCGAAACCTGGACCCACACAGCAGTTTTTTCCCCCTTCTAACATAAAAGAGTGCGCATCCTATCAGAACTATCTGCGTGCGAGCGAACGGTTCCCTGCCCTTCAGATGAAAAAGAGGGATAATTTGATGCTTTCGCCTGCCCACGGTGTGGTAAAGGAAGGACCGTCGGCTCGCACGTGGGTGATTTTGATAGGATGCGCTTCTCGATGCACATCCCCCAAACAATGAGCATGACTGTTGCTGGTGCGACCCAACCCTAATTTAAAAACATGATCCTCGTAGTTGAGCTGGTCCGATAACGCGCCTAAACCTGGTTGCTAATGAACACGACTGTTGCCGGTGCGGCCCGAGCCTGATTTAAAAACATGATCCTTGTGGTCGAGTCCGTCCAACAAATCAATAATGTGCGTAAACCTGGCTGCATGTGGAGTTGTTAAGGGACCACCACACTGAAACTTCTTCTCTACTATGCGTACGATAACAAGTGGAAAGCGAAGGGCAGGTGTCGGTAAACAAAAAGGGTACTGATCTGGGTCGGCTTCGGAGGATTCTTCATGTATTACCGCCTGTTACCGGTGAAGCTTGTTACCTGCTTCTGCACTGAAGCAGACGTAGACCAGACACCGGCGACACAGTAAAACCAAGCGGTAAACAGTTGCCGAAGGCGTCTACTTCAATTTGCTTCTTTGTTCCGAGCAACGTCCCCAATTTATTTATTTATTATTAGGTAACAAAACACACGCAAAATATATATATATATATAT
>NC_033796.1:111749978-111758283 GCF_001876935.1 Asparagus officinalis
GAGGGAGACAGAAGCAAAATATACAAAGAACTGATTTGACATGAAAACGAGCTCATCTAAATTTGAAAGAGAGGCACCACGGGCACACCTTCCACCACACTCCCGATCGCATCTCCTCTCTTGTTACAGTGCACGAGGCCCACATGAGATTTTAATTTGAAAATCTCATGTGGACCCCGTGCACTGTAGCTAAAGAGGTGGTGTGGTTGGAAATGTGATAGAGGGTGTGCCCCTATCATTATTTAATTTGAAAATCAAAGTGCCATATTGTTTGGTAATGATGTATGTTGTCACATTGGAAGGAAGATAGTTGTACGTATAATCAAATCAAATGATACATAATGTTTGCAGCATTTCCAAGTTTATTCTAAAGTTCTCACCTTTCACTTTATTCCAAATGTTTGCAAATTAAGGTTGACTCTACAATTCAATTTTAATTTTAATTTTTTGCCTATTGTAATTGACTAGTTAATAAATAGTTAGTTTTCATTAATTGCTTTCTAAACAGGTGTCGAAAAATGAGAAAGTATTAAACGGTCTCCGGTGCACGACATTAAAAGTTCACCAAATAGATGCCAACAAACCACTAGATACATACAAATACAATTGTTAACATTCATTTGATGCGCATTAAATATCATTAACTGATGCTTTCTCATAAAAAATTGAAAGTCCTAATTAGCATCTAGAAATTGGAAAGTCCAGTTCATCCCTCCACTAATTTCTTCTCTTATTCCTAACAACTTCCAACTCAATATTTAAAAAATAAAAAAGGAAAAAAAGGAAAAGAGTTCCAAGAGAATCTCAGTTCAAAAAAATTCAAATGTTATAAGTAACGCTCAAAGCCCACCTTTCACTTTGCATTCCATCATACCCCTATTATTTATTAATAACTACATTATATTAAAAAACAAAAAAGAAAGAAAGGAAAGAAAAGGAAATTAAAATCACTGTAAACTTTCTATATATTTATTTTTATTTTTTTCTACAAATTACGATTTGGCCACGGGCGGCAGACTCACGCTCCGGTTGAAGCAAAACCCGTCCTTCGGGCCGCCGCCGCCGTCGCCGGCGTGGATCACGAAATGCGCCATCAACCCGGCGGTCCCCACCAGTTCTCCCGCAGAGGAACTCCTCGCTGCAGACCCTCTCGACCTCCGGTCGAAGTCGTGCACCAAGACCTCGGTGCCCCCCCCGCCGACCTCGCCATCACCGCGGCGTGTGAGATGGCCGACATCCTCCCCGGCGACTGCGGGTGTAGCCCCTGGCCCGTCGACGAGGATGACGTCCCAGGGGACGTCGTACAGCTGGTTGGGCAGGTCGTTGACCCCGAATGTGTCGCCCTGCTTACTATTGTTAATTTTTTCTAACTATTCTCCAACGCTCAGTCTAGTTGTATACAGGTCAAAGTTTTTTCTTAAAAAACCCATTCGTAACCCTTTACCTCCAACTCCAGTCGGTTTTTCCCTTTACAAGTATTGTTTTAGATACTGCGTTAGTTTCTAACTGCTGGGTCAACGCTAAGTTCTTAGCTTGTACTACGAGGTCAAGTTGTATAGCCACCCCTGGGTTAAGCTCTACCCTCCGGCCTGTGTTTTTTCCTTCACCAAGGTGTTGGTTCTTGTTAATACTTGTGCTCTAACTGTTGCAACGCTAGTTCTAGCAGAGTACAAGTCGAGTTCGTAGGGCGCCAGGGCCCGGGAAAATATAGTTGGTAGCAGATGACGGATCCAAAACTAGAGGTAGTGGGTCACGGAAGGCCGAGGCAAATAGCGGTGGAGGGAGATGTGCTCCCCACTTCAGGAGTCCGCTACTTTTTAGAATTTCGACATTTGAGGGGAGACTGGAAAACATGGAGGTGGTAAATAAAAATAGGCTAGTTGATTTCTTTATAGCAACGCTTATTTTAAGCGTGTTCCATTCGACGTGTTACACCTTTAAATGTGTTTGGCTTTTAGCCTGTACCTAGTCTTATGCTCTAGCCACGCAGCAGTGGCTTATCGACTGTTTACCTAAAAATGCGATGTTTTATCTAGAAGTTGTGTCTTATTGCTTTAATAAGCTAGTAGAGCCTGTTGTGGTGAACCAATAGGAGGTACGATTATTTTGGGCTTATGTCTTTGCAAGTAGCTTTTGAAAAGCTATCTCAAGTAGCGTTTGTCTTTGAGAGCTGCTAATTTTTTCTTACCGTTTGCCTAATCATTCTAATTTTATATCAATAATATTGCATGTCTTTTTAGTCATTTAACAAATTTTAGCTAGTTGTACAGCTACTTTTGCAAAGCTCTAGATCATACACTACTACAAGCTTACAAACTTCAGCCACAATTTCAATAGCTTCAGCTAGCTTAACAGCTTCAGCTATATCTGTAGCTTTCAGCTAGTCTTTTGCAAACAGGCCTATGTCTACTTCGACTTTTTCTTAATTTAGCACTTACCGTCTCTTCGATTTGTTAATATCTATCTGTTGTTTTTTTTCACTCTCGTGTTTGCGGATTTCTTCGAATTATTTATTAGCATTCGTCATTTCGTAATCATTTTTTCTAACGGGTGTTCAGCTCATAGGCGCTCCTCATAAGATGAAAAAGACAGAAAGAAATGAATAGCAAGTAGGCCCCCCTCCTAATTTGCACTAATTTCTCTCTCTCGTAAGGTTTGAGGTGAAATGTGATAAGTACATGTGAAGATGGATGCAAGACTTATATGCAATGCAACGTATAATATGATCAGAAAATTATTTGTTTGGTTATGGAAGTTGGGAGACGATTAGATGGGACGTAAACATCGTTAGCGCCTTAGAAAACAGGAGGATGGTGAGATAGACTATCCAATGGACCAAATTAGGGCTCTAAATCATTATTAATGAGGACAATAAAACATTATTCAAGGCATGGAAGCTGGAGGGGGTCCCCTAGGCTAGCCGACAGATTTGATGCGTATGCCTCCTCGAGAGCATTTTACAGCGAGAAACCGGAGTGATTTTGAGAGAGAGAGAGAGAGAGTTGTGATTTCACTCTACTAGTAAACTTTTCTTATTAATTATTTTAAAGCCTTGGGGATTGAAATCATGCTTGTGTGATTATCCAAAAAGACCGAAGCGTGATGTATATGGATAACCGAGCCCAATCTTATGTAAACGTGACACGTGTCTTGGACCTCACTCCGTTTTTGAGAAAGTGGAGTTTGGGGTCGAGGGATAACCGGTTGAGGATTGGCACGGAGCTCCTATCACTCCGCAAAATCAGGCAATTTGGTTGCTTGCTGAGAAAATCGGAATTTGAACAATTCGATAAAAATGAAGATGTCACGCCTAGGGGCTTGTTGGTGCATGCAAACCGTGGGATCCATGAGTGTGATGATATGTTGTTTGACTCAAACCACTGTCAAAATCGGCTACACTTGAGTTTTAAGCTTACGTATTTAAGTCACTAAAATTTTCACCCATTTTTCGATGTGAGACTATTCACACTTGGGGCATCACTCCCACCTTACAAAAGTAACGCCCACGTCGTGACAACATGGACCCTAGAGAATAGTTGCAAACGGATCGGGTCCGGGTTAGTTTTGACCCAGTACGTCCTATCATGATTTTTTTGGTGCACCCTCCCTCCCTCCATCTATCTATGCCTTTGGTTAGTCAATAACGAAATTATGATTAGGTTCGAGAAAGCATCATGCGACTTTTAGTGGGGGTGGAGGAGATTGGAAGTACAGAGAATAGTGATGTTCAGTTAAGTAGTCGCTTTCTGGGATTAGGTTTCAGCGGTTGGACGTAATTCCAACGAGGTTTGCTTGATTTTTTTTTTCTTATTGCGATCGGAATTTAGTTTAGAGCGACCAATCAAATGGGTCGAATGAAGACTAATTTGCTGGGGTGGGTGGCTATTGAATCTCACGTTGCATGCGCATCGCTATTTATATATAATATATATATATATATATAATCCGTTAATTTCTGTGATTAGGAGGTTCTTTTACGGGTTTAGGTGTCATTTTTGATTGATTTATTATATAATACTATTGCATATACAAGTCAAGAGAAGAAAGTTAGAAGCTCAATATGGTTGATTTCTTGAACCCCTCCAAGATGTGATAATATGCTAAGAGTACCAAGTGATCACTGGTCGTGTAATTACATACTTACTTGTTTGTTAATCACTTCTAATGCTTTATGTCGATTGACAAGGTGGATTGCATTAACATGACATAAAAAGTCTTGATTATTTGACATAACATAGTTAGGCCTACGTTTCGTATCTTGATCACTTATGGAAATGGAGATTTGAGGTATCAAGCAAACATGTATTATGTAATTGTATGGCATTTGACATTTTATTCCTAAAATTATTAATTGGTTAGGGCATCTCCAACGCAGCGGCAAAATGCCACTGCGTTGAACTGTTTCCCCTCCAACCGTGCCGCATTCTTTGCGGGACTTTGGAGCGGATGAACAGTGTGACGTCAAATATGGCATCACACTATTCATCCACGTTATTACTGTTCATTACTTTTAATTTTTTCTGATATTTATTTTTTACATTTTACTTAATATAAAAGTAGATAAAAAGGAATATACTAAGAATATTCTTTTTTGGTGCAAAAAATAGTGCAATGAGTTGGAAATGTATTACTGTTTGATGTGATTTTTACATCATTTTGATGCAATGAGTTGGAGATGGTCTTATCATATTGAGTAAGTTGCATTGCTTAAAAATGAACAAAAATATACAACTTAAATTCACAAAACAAATAAATGAATAAATGTGACTAGAAATTCAATTAGCGCTTAATTACACGACCAATCATACAATATAGGTATGAAGGTTCAACTAGGAGATAAATACATCGACCGATGATCCTTAACCCGGTGAATCCATGAGGCGAAAAATCTTAAAGCGAACCCTCCAAACAAGAATCATGATACAAAGATCCAAATAACACTACAAGCACACCCTTCCACCACACCTTGGGGCACACCCCTCTCACAGCTATAGTGCACGGGGCCCACTTTAGATTTTTTAAAAAAATCTAAAGTGGGTCTCGTGCACTGTAGCTGTGAGAGGGGTGTGCCCCAAGGTGTGGTGGAAGGGTGTGCCTGTAGTACCACTCCAAAGATCCAGAGACGACCATCCAAGGTCTCAACAACTAGATCAGAGGAAAGCAAAACCTATGGGGTTATAGTCTTATGGAACTCCCCCAAAAAGAGATTTTGCGAGCTCTACCAAGTAGATCAGAGAAAATTGTTAAATATGATTACAACCTCACGATAACAGAGATGTGATTTCCCAAATAATAGAAGAACTATAAAGTGTTTATCTCCCCCTAGATCTCTGTAGCCAATATCCGTTGAGTAAAATACCAATTGTTATTGAAAACCGTATCGAGGAACCAAACCAATTGCCGATCAACGAGGGCCAAAACCAACCAAAATCAATGCACACACAAAACACCAATTTTAACGTGATTCGGCAATTGCCTACGTCCACGGAGCAAGAAGGGGATAAGGTTTTCACTAATAGAGGAGAAGAGTACAACTTTAGATTACAAATCACTCGAAGGAACAAATTAATCTCACCAACAAAGCTCTTAATCTCTCCAAATAAACCTTAATCAAATAGCTCAGAAAATACCTCTTTTCTGTGGTCCAAATATCCCAAACTCTTGCCTTAAGAAACCCTAGAACGTGTATTGGTATTTATACAAACATCAAAAAACAAATAAGAATAGGAAACCAAAACTGGGCCTTGACCCAATTGGCGGTCGATCGCCCCAATCGCGCGGTCGACGCGATCCAACGATAGAGACCATAGATCGCATACAGAGTCTGACGGTCGACCGTGGCAGTCAACCGCACTAAGTCCAGGCTCATGCCGCGGTCGACCGGCGTTGCACCGCGGTCGACCGGCATTGCACCGCGGTCGACCGCGCAACTCCCAAACAGAACCCTGAGCTCTTACAACACCTGTTATTCACCAAACTTCTCGCGGTTTCTTCAATTCTCCACCTCGGCGAAGTTTCTACCAAAACTAAGCCGACACGAACCAAGCCAAATGCCTCACTTGCTGCTTCTCAATCCTCAACAAGTCGAGACCCAAACGGGAGTGCGAACACTCACCCAAACGTCGGTATCTACTCACCAAATCGGCTGCATCATAAAGACTGCTTACGTATCCTCTTGCCGAAGGAATCAAGCCTTCACGTAGTTCATCCAAACGGTCTCCAAAGGCCCTCAATCAAATAAAAAAGTCTGCAACGCTTCCCTAATATCACCAATGGATCTGTAACTGATACAAATCAAACACCTCCATCTGAGGTGAACTAATGGCCGTATCCAAATCATGTCCACCAGCTACAACCGACTCCAAAACTAATCCATCATCTGCATCCGAAATCAAATGATCCTCAACATGTGCCACCTCAGCTGGAATCCCAAATGACGCAGTATGATCTGGAATATGTGAAATAAGTTCTACCCAACGTGAAGTAGCATCACCCTCTACCTGTTGTGATATCCAAATGACCTGATCAACACTCTCCACCTGCTGAGAGTCAAAAGTAACATTCCTACTCAGAACAAAATCAGAAGCTCCCAAACGATAATCAAATGAGCCTCATCCTCGATGTGACCAAATGCTGGGTAACCAAATATCCGACGCCAACCAAAATCTGAAACAGCTCCACCAGATCCAATAACTCCTAATGCAGCAGTTGGCGACCTATGACTAAGATGACCTGAATATGTCGAAACTCCAGAATCAAAACTAATGCTCGACAACCAACGCCGATCCTCCTCTAGAAAGGAACGACTCATCGAAACTGTCATCTCATCTCGTCGCCCAAAAGTCTCCACATCAATTAAGTGTTTCAAGTTATCATGAGCTCGGCACAAACGCAAGAAAGGACTCCTAGCAAAGCTAGAACAACGAGTTACCTTTCTGCCAATACACTTCTTCTAATTGTTGTTGACTTCTAGGACTTTATACCAACAAGAACTGGTCGTGACCCAATAATGCCTAGAACAATCACCAACTGCGAAAACTACAAAACGATTACCTTCCAATGATGCCTTCTTGGAAGGCCCCCAAATGCTTGACTGAACACCTCCTAAAAGACCCCTCGCTCGATGGATAGAAGTGTCAAACTCCACCACGGTCTTGCTCATCCCAATATGCTCAAAGGACTTCCATCTGCAAGTCAAAGCACTCATCAACAACCTGTGCACGGCATCACCAATCAAATACCCTAGCACCAAACTACGCCACAATCTAGCCAAATCCAATGAAGTCGTCAGAGCTCTATCAATCACCGTGCTCCCAAGCAAATATTATAAGTTACTCCTTTTAACGCCCTTCATCACAATCATGGACCCAAATGTAACCTTCAAACGTGCATCCGCCAAGGTCACCCTATAGCCTGCTGCCTCCAAAGCTTCAAGTGAAATGATGTTTGTTTGCGTTGAAAGTTAATTTTTTCATTGCGGTATTCATTACAACTTCAGTCGTTATAATGAAAACAAAAAAAGAGTCTTTTTATAAGACTCTTACACAATGAAAACAAAAATTACAACTCTTGTCAAAACAAACGCAGGTAGATCGTTTATCGCTCTTCTGCTTGTGCGGGATCTTTGCCTGCGCCGGGGATTTTGATATCCGTGAACCGTCTTAGATCTGGATCCGGTTGATGGAAAATTGGTCAGAACTTCGCCTTTATCAATGGAGTATTTGATTTGAAGCGCAGAGATCGACCAAGCGAAATCAACACTCTTCTCGAGATCAAGACCAAACCTGATCTCAAGGAAATGGGGAAGCAGGCTTCAGATCTCTCGAACTCTCCTTCTTTATGCTGAAGAACCCGCCAAGATCTATCAACCATTGCTGAAATTCGTGCTCCTTTGACTCCTCAATCCGGTAGCACCTCGCCCTCTTGATAATAACTCTGCCTCCGTGAATTGAGCCTTTAGGCTTGTATTTATAGGCTTCGGTTGGGGGGGTTTTCGGATAAGAATGAGTGATTCCTTCTTATCTTTAGTTAATAACTGATTAACCATGTTTAGAGATAGGATTTAGACAGTTAGGAACCCCTGGAACAGATAAATCCCGAGAAAACAGCTCAAAACCGTCAAAAACGCGTCCGAGGATCAAAACAGCACGACGGACGGATCCGTCCCGCGTTGGCGCGGGTCGGATACTATAGCGTGGGGGTCGGATTACTGTAGCGTGCGGGGGTCGAAGAATTGTAGCGCGGGTCGAAGAACTGTAGCGCGGGTTGGATTACTGTAGCAGGGGGGGGGGGTGGGGGGGGGGGC
>NC_033796.1:111759283-111762942 GCF_001876935.1 Asparagus officinalis
CAAGGTGTAGACATGTCTGTGTTCTCGATGAAGCTTGCCGAAGCGCAATTGCATCCGCGTATCCAGTCTTCGACCCGCCGTCGCATGGACTGTGGTCCCGTTAGCAGCAACGGATTTGGAGCCTCGCCGTTCAAGGATGAGTCTAGAGACCGCTCCAGCACCACCGGATCCTTCATATCAGACTGAGCACCACTCCCCGTCACAGGATGAAGATGGAGGGGGTCGGTGAGGGGGCGGTGGAAGGATTCGAGGCATAAGTGTTAAGGAGGGAGAGGGTGAGCGGGAGGGCGGAGGCGATGAGAGTTTTGTAAAGGGGGTAAAAATAACCCCAGATGTAATACGCAGAGTCCCTAAAATTGTCGGTAAATCAAAGAGCTAGAGAATAAACGATTTACGTATCTTACGTTTAGGGGCCTTTTCAATTGCATCATCCAAGATCAGTCGTGCTCCGTTGAGATTTTTCCGCCTCAATATTGAACTGCCAAGAGACATATCTGTGCGAAAGAAAACTTGTTAATGTATCATTTGTTAAGCATGTTAGTAGTTCTGATTATTTCGGTTAAAGAGTCTTAGCTGAAATAATCAGAACTATTAACATTCTTAACAAATTAATGATACTCAACGCGCCAAAAATGCAGTAAACACTTAAAAACAGCATCAAAGCCATCATCCCAAAGGCAGAAAGATACACCGGGGCACAGAATGCATTTTCAAGAACCATTGGACGCACTTTTCCCTTTTCTTGGCTGGAAATCCAAAAGCAGAAAAATATCTTTGCCCAAACATGACCAAGAAAACAACAATGTAACAAACACATTGCATAAGTAGAGCCTCATAACAAGTACAGAATGCTAAAACTGAAAAATCGGAAGTAACACTGTACACAAAAACATGCTGTTCTCTACTCCATCGCAGAGTCGCTTGAGAAACACAACTAGCCCTTCAGTATGGCGGAGGAGGATAGATCCCTAGGTAAGGTCCTGCACATAAATAAAACATCATCTCGAGCATTAAGCAATGCAAAAATAGTACATCCACTCAAAGCATGCGTGCATATGCTAATAAGAATTGCAATGAATATGCAGGTCCAATAAACTACCTGGAGCAGGATAAGCCTGAGAGTTCGGAGGAGGAGGGTAGGTCTGAGGGGGATATGACGTTGGAGGATATGATGATGGTGGATGACCCATCATAGGAGGAGCATAAGGAGAAGAATTTGGAGGGTGGCCCATCATAGGAGAAAGATATGTCGATGTTGCTGGATAAGGAGCAGAACTGGGAGGGTAAGGATAGGTTGATGTTGATGGATAAGGAGCATGATCTGGAGCGGGGTAACCCGATGTTGGAGGGTAAGCTTCGACTGCAGAAGGGTAAGAAGGTACAGGAGGAGGAGCTGCTACTGATTTCATCGGTGGGTAGCCTAAAGGAGCAGAATTATAGGCAGCTGAGGGTGCACTCATGTACATTGGAGCTGGAGAAGTATAGTTAGCTGCTGGATGATGAGCTTTCTGCCAAAACAACAATGTAGTTGGATTTAGTGAGGCTGTATTCACGTGTGAACTAAAAAATTCATGTCTACGAACTGAAGAAACCTTACATGTGCATTTGGATAGTGCATAATGAGTTTCACTTCACCAGAGAACCTGCAATGAAAGAGTTGATAAGATTGCAAACTAAATAGTTTTTTATTTCAGTGGGGTTTCTATGTGCTGAATTTTACCTTCCTGACTTAGACTGCAGAGGCCAGGATGAGTCGTCATAGCCCTGAGATAGAACCTTCTGTAGCTGAACTCTGCAAATAAATGAGGGGGTGTCTGGTCAGGAATAGTTAGAATAGCAAGAGAAGTTTACATCACATAGTTTTAACTTCTGGTTTTGCAATTGAACACAAAGGCAACTACCTTTTTTCGTTTTTACAACAAATAGATTTCAATCGTAACATGTACCAAAAATGTATGCTGAAAGCTAGATGTAACTGGAACAATGTGGATCTACTTTTTGGCTCACTCGGCTTTTATAAAGATAGATTTATTCTTGATAGTGTTGCATGTGCTAATGAGATTGTCTTTGCTTCACATTGTCCCAATTTTAAGGTTTTTTCCTCAAGCTTGACTTCGAGAACGCTTTTGACTCCATGAGTTGAGAATTTCTATTTAAGCTTCTTGTTGCTAGACTTTTCAGCTTTCGCTGGGGTGGATGTCTTCATGTCTCTATTCCAGTACTTAGTTGGTTCTCATGGTTCTTCGAGTCAATATATTTATTGCCTAAATAGGGCTACGACTAGGAGATTCATTGTTCCCATATCTTTTCATTCTTGCTACTAATAAGCTTACTAGAATCCTCTCAAAGAGCAGTTAGCAAGGGTTTTATTTAAAGAGTCAGCAATTTTCCATGTCACAATGACATACTCAGTTTACATTATGCTGGTGGTGCTCTTACCGTTGCTTGCTAATGCGAGGTTTTTATACAATCTCAAAATTAGTTTATGTGCCTTTGAGGCAGCTTTCGGCCAATTTTCACAACCTTTGGTCTACAACCTATGTGGGATTGATGAAGTTGGTGAGATGGTTGCTTTGATTTTGGATTGCTGCTTAGGAATCTTCCCATTCACATATCTTGGATTGCCTATTAAACCTCCTTCCCTCTTTTATGACAACCTATCCTAGATCGTATTGACAAAAGTTTAGCTTCTTGGATAGGATCATCTCTCTCTAAACGAGGCAAAATTGTGCTTAGGAAATCAGTACTTTCATTGTTCCCTATGTACTTCATATCATTCTTCCATCTTCCTTTATGGGATCTTCATTCTATTGGCAAAATATGAAGAGTATTCTTTTGGAAAGGCACAAAGGAGATTCATGGAAGCCTTTGTCTTGTGTATTAGAAGAGATTTATACTCCAATGGATCTGTGTCTTAACCTCAGACAATCCAATACATGTCTCCATGCTAAATGGTGGTGGCAATTATTCTTAGCATCTAACTCATCTTCAGTTACAATTGTGCTAAACAACTACTATAGAGGGACACGTATATGATCTAGCCACTCTCATTAATGATTATGTTTATCTGTTCTGGCGTGGTGTTCTTAAGGCAACAATAGCTCTCTTTTTCAGTAATTAGAGTTGGTGTGGGTAATGGTACACCGACGATATTTTGACTAGAGCATTGGATGGGGAGTTGATTAGGCTTGCAACAACCTTTCAGATTTGGTATAGTTTGCTACAGACATTACAGTCACGATTAATTAACAATGCTCACCAGTAATAGATTCATGGTCGTGTACGCCTGATGAGTACATCCAGGCACGTGCATGAGCACGTGATTTTTGCCGAGTTTATCAGCGCAGGAGGCGCTGAGTTTCAGCGTTTATGTGGTTTTGATTTCAATAGTAGTATTTCAGTTGTAATAGTTAGTTCGAATTTTGAATTTCGAATTTTGAATTTTTGGTTTTCGATTTGGTAGTTAATCAGTTTTTGTAACTGAGAGTTTGAGTGATTATGAGAGATTTGAGGGATTATGTATTTTCTCTTTTATTTAAACACTCTGATAATCAAATAAACTATTTAAGATTGAATAATGAATGAAATTTATTTTGCTTAATCATGGTGTGAAACCCTAAGCTTAATTTCTTTCTCTGTTCATTGTTCCTCCCAGCCGC